>NW_006760388.1:2273066-2633882 GCF_000271605.1 Fomitiporia mediterranea MF3/22
TTGTGAAATGCCCCATGTGGATAGTTGAATTGAAACGTGAGAGCTTGACCTCAGTGATCGTCGTTACTTCCTTTGGAAAAGAGGTAAACACGGCCAATCAAATCGAACGCGCGTCCATGACGCGTCCTTAGCTTGACTTTCTACACCTTCACTCTCTCCTTTCTAATACTCTGGCCATGGTCGCAACTACAACAGAACAGGTTAGTTACAGCATCCTGATACGCTCTAATTGCACCGAACTTACCAATTCACGTAGCTTTTGGAACTTCAAGGCACTACAGTAGGTAGGAGTTGTTCACGTCCTCGCGCCGATCTCCTTCTCATTTGGATACACAGTTGTCCACCCACTTGTCCTACTATCCGTGGCTGATCACCATGCTCGATCTGCCGCGAAAAGTTCGTCGAAACGAGTCGTCGGGGTGCTACTAGGACAAGACAACGGCAAGACAGTGAACGTGGCGAACTCATTTGCGGTGCCCTTCGAGGAAGACGAGAAGGACAGTAAGACTTGGTTCCTTGACCATAACTACATTGAGACCGTATGGGAGATGTTCAAAAAGGTTAATGGTAAGTGCGGATAAGTGTCCCTCTGAGTTCAAGCGTGACTCAACGCGTGGCGTGCAGCTCGTGAACGGATGATTGGGTGGTACCATTCTGGTCCGAAATTGCGGGCTTCGGACTTGGAGATAAACGAATTATTCAAGCGCTTCATTCCTCGCCCGGTCATGGTTATTGTGGATGTCCGACCACAGACCGTTGGCATACCCACTGATGCCTACTTTGCAGTGGAAGAAATTAAAGATGTATGTCTGTATGACTGCGAAGTTTGGACAACCTCCTCATCATTTAACAGGATGGTACAGAGACCCGAAAAACTTTCTTACACGTTCCGTCCGCAATCGAAGCGGAGGAGGCAGAAGAGATTGGCGTAGAACATCTCCTTCGCGACATCAAAGACTCGACAACAACAACGCTTGCAACCCGAGTGAGCGAGCAATTAGCGTCCCTCAGAGGGTTACAGTCTCGTCTCTCAGAAGTGCAGAGCTATCTTGTGGACGTCGCTTCTGGGAAAATGCCTATCAATCATCAGATAATATACCATTTACAAGATACCTTCAATCTCTTACCAGATCTCGAGGATCCATCCCTTACACAGAGCTTTACGGCAAACACCAATGACCAACTACTGGTCGTATATCTTAGCAGTTTGTTGCGGGCGGTAATTGCTCTGCACGCATTGGTGGACAATAAGGAGGCGAATGGAAGGGCAGAGCTGGAGGAAGGAAAGGGAGAGGACAAGACGAAGAAGACCGACAAAGACGATGTAAAGAAGGGTGAACAAGATGGTGACGTGAAATCCGGCAAGGATGATTCTAGTAGAGACGCAAAAGACTCTGAAAAGCCGAAGTAGCTTAATCCAATGTACATATTTCATTGCTTCTGGATTTTATTTTCATTTCTTCACAATTCTTGGAGTCGGTTATGTAAGCCGACACCGACAGTATGAATCTTCTGTGCACGTGTACGCAGCCTTGTCTTCAGACTGTCACCAACGCCCACTTCATTTCAAACCTGTCCTCGAACCCAACTTCCACCAATCTATATCAGTGGGTGTCAACCTTTGCACAATATAAGATATGAGGTGTTTGCAGAGTGCAGCTGCTTCAGCTTCATTTGCGGCGGCCAGCGCTCTGATGTCCCTCCTACTGATGACGCCCATTTTCTTCAGCTAAAAAAGGAGCCAAAATGTCTCGTGCTCATGGATGTTTTAACTGTGGCATGAGTACGTCGTATTTGCATTTATCTGTACTTCCTTTCGTTGCGTTCTGCGTCAAATGTCATTCCTATATGGTTGGCTATTTCTGCTTCCCAGACTCTCTCAGTCTTCGCTTCTTCCCGTTTGCCATTTATAGCCTGCCGTGCGCGAGTGTTGCTAACTATTACTTATTTCGTTTTTCTGTTTATATCTTTTCTTGCACTGGCGACGATTGTTCAATTGAACGAATCAATGATGATATTTTGCACCTTGTCAAAATATATCCCACCAAAATAAATTCGTATCCTCTACAACAAATGCGACTACCGCTCCATCCAACATTGAATCTGTATAGCTGGCCACAGAGCAAAAGAATGCACACAAGATCAAAAATGGTACAGTATCTTAGGAGGTGGATTGTATCAATTTGATGCTGACGGTGCTCCTCGTAAATCAATTGCAGTTATAATTGTTAGTAATTTGCTTTATCGTCCTTTTATTTAATGAATTATAACTATGAGGTTATAGGTGGCGAAGAAGGCCATGTTTCCCGCGATTGCGTCGGTCCGCCCAAGTCAAGGGAGTGCTACAGCTGTGGAAAGACTGACCATCTAGTGCGTAACCTTCCGAATCAATTCATTCCGCCAAAAACCTTAACTCTACCCGTCGTCTAAAGGCAAGAGACTGCCCAGACCAGCCCGCAGAGCGCGGTGGTGGCTACAGTTCATTTAGCAACAACAACAGCAGCAACAACAACGCAAGCTCGATCCAAGAATGCTACCGCTGCTCAAAGGCAGGGCATATTGCCCGAAACTGCCCTGAGGCTGTTGGTGGAGGAAGCGGAGGAGGAGGAGGAGGGTACGGAGGGTATAACGATAATATGAGAGGAAAAAACTGGTAAGTTGTACACAGTGAATATTCTACATGCCGCTTAAATGGATATATGTTATGCCGGTCAAGTTTTACATGCGGAGGTTTGGGCCACCTTTCGAGAGACTGCGTTAAGGGCGCCAAGTGCTACAATTGCTCTGGCTATGTATGCTTTCATCGTCATAAATGCTATTCAACACCTCAGTATTGACGTTTTAACTGTTATAAAGGGGCATATAAGCCGTGACTGCCCTAAACCTCAGCAACGTGTGTGCTACCAGTGCGGTTCTGAAGGGTAAGTGACACCTGCCTCTGAGACAAAAATCTATTCCAAGAGTACCAACTAAATCAACGACACGATTCTTTCTTCAGGCACATCCTTCGTGACTGCCCTGGAGCAGCCGAAGCTGAAGCTCCCGTAGCTGCTGAGGCGGCTTAAGTGAAAGGGGGGGGGAGAGTATGCCTGTGTGCTTGTTGTATCACGACGCCTACCATTCATTCGTATTCGTGTTTGTTTGTCCGTCTATCTGATCCATGGTTGTACGTCTGCCTGTTGAGACTGCTGATATAAAAAGAACCTGATTGACACGCTAAAATGTTGTCCTGCGATCTATTGTATATAATGACAAGATGGTTTTGACGAGTTGCACACTCACTTAACTTTTCGCGAATTGAGCAACGAGATGTGCAGTTGTGACTTTTCAAAACCTATCGCTGATTGAAGATGGCGCATCGCGAACACCAAAGAGAGCAAAAATAAATATATATTAGAGAGCACACGAGCTCCACTCGAACATTTTTGTAATAACTAGGAGACATCCAACCAACAAACCATCTAGAAATGTACCTGGTCGTAGATATTCCACGTCTAGCAAAAATAATCGCAGTCAGCATTACAATAAAAAACATTTTATGTTTTTTGTGTACTCACTTTACGCCATAACAAACCCCAATGCTCCTTAATCGGACCATCAATACCAAACGCCAAACCACGGAACCACCAAAAGTTCGCAACGATTGCGAAAGCTGTGACGCCAAAGACGGCCCATTTGGTACGATCAGCGAGTCGGCGGTTCGTGAAGACGAAATGGTCGAGTAGGTGTGCGAACATCAGTACGGAGAAGAATAGAGTAGGAAGCTGTTAGTGTAAGCTATGCGTCAATGTCTCGTAGCAAACCCTGGTCAGAACATAAATACGAACATAATGATGAATGTAAGTCACCCGTCCCATTATCAGGAACGGGAAGTAGTGCAGGGCCCAGCCAATGAATGCAACCTTGCCAACATATAAGAAATGTTCCCATTCGTCTATAAATCGGACGGTTAGAAAGAGGGAATCTGTAAACATATAATGCTATCCTAACCTGGATCGAAATCCTTGTACTTCCGCTGCTGTCTCAAGAGATACACGCCCAATACAACAAGTGCGACAATAAGAGCAGTAGATCCCGCCCACCAAATGATAGGCGTGCCCAGCAGGTAGTACTTCGTCTGTTGATCGCCCCATCCGCACATACGTAGCCCCACATATAAGAACGGCCAGTCAGTAGGGTTGGAAGCGAGAATATCTTCTTTATCCGGATCCGGAATAAGTGCGTTATTGGAAGTCATCATCGCAACGTTCAAGTGCCAGAAGTCGCGAAGGAACGGCGACTTGTAGAACTTGGTGTCACCAGCAGGTACTACATAAACGTCAGTCAAAGGAGAATTTTGGACATGTAGAAAGCTTACGTCTGTCATTCCAGTGGCTCTCGACATTCCACCAAGTGTGGACATCAGTCGGGTTGTTCTCCTTGGTACAAGATACCTCGACCTGCTTGAAACCCCACTCCGGAAGAATCGCATTGGCCGCCCGAAGGTAGCACCCCATTCGTTCATGGCGGAGACGCATGCGAGTCGTCAAAGAATGTATGCGGTCAACGTGATCTTTGTTCCCTCGCTTAAGATCATCAACAACTTCCACTTTCCAGTAATCATGGAAATCGCCAACTGTCGCATTACCATAACATGACACTTCGTTGTTTAACTTCGAAATGGGCGCAGGAACATTGTGAGAATGCAGGTTCCGAGTGCTCGGACCGTGCTGCAGACGAATAACATCTCCATCCTGTAAGAAACGAATAGGACCGTTCAAATCAACAGGCGGCTCATCCCACTTAGGAAGGACGACCCATTCGTTATTGTTGTCCTTGTAGTGGTAGCAAGTTACTTGCTGTTGATTTGATCCGACTGGGTAGGTTTGAACATGAGAATGAAGTAGTCCACCACCGTAGCCCACGTTCTTCAACGTAAGTTTTGAGCCAAAGGCAACCTCTGAAAACGCACGTCGTTAGCGCCGCTCAATGTGTATGATACTCCTCAAACATACCGAGGGGGTTCTTTCCAAAATCATTGCCAACGAGATTCGCTTGGAACAACGAGCTCATCTGAGAATCACCAGGGCCAGAATGGTTAAGAACCAAGAAGTGGATTTTGAATGTCGTCATGTAGACCAAGATGGGCACAATGATGAGACATGCGATTCGAGCGCCCCAATGCTTTGCTTGTTCTCGCTGAATAAATAGTCAGCACAGGGGACTAAAGGTACATGAAAAGTTACTTGCATAAGTAAGACGAAGATCACCGAACTTGTTCCATAAGTCTTCGATAGTGTAGGCACCGACCAAGGCTGTCGCAAAAAATCCAACCCATTTCACGCTACGAGACGTCAATAGGACAATTCTGTATTATGAAAAAATCGTCTCACCTAGTCACGCAACCAATAGATATACCAGTCATGGTAAGCCAGAACCACCATTCCGGAGTGAACGATCTATATCGAGCATGAACATAGTTTCTAAGCTGTAATAATTCTTCTTACCGCCATTGCTGGTTATTAAATTTGGCCATACAGAATACAGTAGTGAACGTGAAGAACAGCAACATCGCATCGAGGAGGATAAATCGCGAGATGCAAATCCAAGCAATATCTAAATGTGTCCGTTCAGCAATGTGTTAATACATCCTCTGAAATGAGGGACTTACCACAGAGAACCATTAAAGCGACCAGATGACATGCCCGTTTACTCATACCCAACTCGACAGCCGTGTACCAACCCAAAGGAACCAAAGCAACACCAAAACACGCCAACATCACTCGCATTGCCACGTACGGCAATCCCTCAGGATACTCAGTCCCGCTCTTGAAATCAAAGTGACCATCGTAACCTGAAAGCAAACCCACAAGCCCAACAAGCATCTTCCCAAGTGGAGGGTGCACATCGAAATAGAACTCGCGTTTCAAATAATGAGACCCAAACTTGCCAAAGTGCGCCTCGTCCCAAACGACAACATTCGATTTGCCGATGCGGTAAAAGCGCGTCCAACATGACAGCAGCGTGTAGATGGCGGGCGGTATGTGTTCTGAGTTCTGCTGGATGAACTCTGTCTGTATCCATGTAGAAGAAGAGTTAGTAAACTCGAGCCAAAATCTGCGAGTGCCAGCTCATAACATTGCACTCACCAAGTTCGTGGGCGGCGGCGGTGGCGGCCTTTGAGGTCTACCTCCCAATGTTGGTCCCTTCATAGGCCTCATTTTATTGTACACATCCTTCCCCTCATCATTATAGCCATACGCAGACTCGGGCTTATAGTCACCCAAGTCATTAGAAGGCGCGCCACCAGCCTTTACTCTCCTACGCGCAGTCTCCTCGGTCATGTAGTGCAGGGGTAGCTCCTCCTCCTGCTGCGACGAAGGCCAATGTGATGAGGAATAGTTGGCGTCTGGGTAGTTTACTTCTTCGTACTCAGAAGAGGTGCGGGTAGGACTAGCGGGAGGAGAATAACCGAGGTTAAGAGCGACCTGCGAGGGCCGTCGCTGCATCCGATTTAAGCGCGTCCGAGGCTCGTCGGGATTAATGCTAGCACTGTGTCTGTCCACCACAGACCAGCTCTGTCTTTTTTACTTGTCGTTGTCCGCAGTAATGCAGATTCTAGTGTGGAAGAGAAAACAGCAAGAGTCGGCGCTGTGATCAGAGTTACGCAGCAGAGAAGATGCGGCGAACGTGGACGCGCTGGTTTTGGCAAAGTCTGACGTGTCGATCACTGCACAGGTTCACCGCTCGCAAAATTATCACAAAAAGGTACGCGTTTATAATGAAAAGGACGAATTACACGGAAGACAAAATTCAAGAAGTAGAGATAAAGCCGTATATATGTGACAGCAGAGCAGGCCAGCATAGAAATAGTACAACTACTCATCGGAACTTCTACAAGTGCCGGTTATAGACGCCTGCGATCGGAATGGGATGAGTTCACTTCTTTCTTTCCACAGAAGACAATACAACTCACCGATAACCATCGCGTGATCACGTTCGTACGGCTAATGTATAAAGTGATTAGAAATCGAAATATTGAACATCTCGCGCATCCGTACCTCAAGAGTTAGTTGTTCGAGCGGCTTGATTTTCTCTGCTGCCAATTTGTTTCGTTCGCTCTCAAACACAACAGCTGCGGGAGCCGTTGAGTCAATGCAATTTGCTTTTATTGAGATGACCACATGGCCTCCGTCTTTTAGGAATTGGTGCGCGTTTAGCGCGACAATGCGAGCTTGGTCTGGCTGGGCGACGTCTGCGAAGATTACGTCTACCATGGATAGCAGCATTCGATATTTTGATGGATAACGAGCATCTTCGATGATGGCTAGAGAGCGGTAAGTTAACATACAGTGACAGACAGTGGATATGAAACGCATACGGATAACGTTTGTTCGCTTTTTGGCCATGCCGATAAGATCACGACCGGAGCGGTTTGAAAATTCTACAGCATAAACAGTTCCCTCCTAAACACTAAAATGAGCCGTCATAGTTCAAAATTTGCATGGTGAAGGACTCACAGGACCGACAACATCCGCTACATGGCTCACACTCGTCCCACTAGCAGCACCAAGGTACAGCACCTTCTTCCCAGGCGCAATGTAAATATCCTCCACACCGCCCAAGATTCCAGCAGCAAGCTTGCTACGGAACGGATTCCATACTCGATACTCGACCTTCGTGCCTTCCTCCTTACCGTCAACACTAATACGCTTTTCACCGTACACAGACTCTCCGGGAACAAGATTCCTAGTAACGAGCATGTGTTCTTTACCCTTAGCGATGAAGACGCCGTCATGCTTGTGCGGTTCGACAATGACATTCGCACCACCCCTCGCGCCTCCTCTCTTTCCGCCTCGCATAGCTCCGCGACCCATTGGTTTTCCTCGGCCTCCAGGTGCTCCTCTACCACCTTGAAGTTCGTCAATGAGTCTGCTTTAGATAGATAGGCTTGTATAACTTACCCCCACGCCCTCCTCTTACTCCACCACGTCCGCCTCGATCTCCTCCACCAAATCCTCCTCGTCCGCCCCGAGCACCTCGAGGTGCACCGCGACCGCCGCCGAATCCCCCACGTCCTCCAGATGCACCTAAGTGTCAAAATAAGCATTAAATCCACCCCTTTTGAAGGAATCCTTTTGTTTCTTACCGAATGCCATGTTGTATATGCTTTTACAGAGGACTGAAGGTGGACCAAAAACCGAGATCTAACTTTTTTTCGGGAGACGGTCAAGAGTCAAGAGAAGAGAAACTTTCGGCGATTTTCACACGGTCAATTAAGGAAATTTGTGATCGGCGTGGCAGGCTTGGTTAAAGTTAAACAATACAGAAATTACACAGCAATAATAACCAGCGAATGTCATACATGAGATGTGGATAGCGCATGCAGTCTAGAAGAATAAGCTGAAATGTACAAATGGGAAAAGATGGTACTACTTGGCTGCCTTTCCTCTGCCGCCCCTTGCTGACACCTTCCTCCTCTTCCCAGTCGCCTCCTGCTCTGACCCATTCTGTTTGCCTCCAAACAGCTTTTGCTGCAATTTCTCGAATTCCTCGTCATCAATTTCCGGTGGCGCTGCTTTCGACTTCTTCCCTGTAGACGCATCATCCTCATCGTTCCCTCGCTTCTTGCCTTTCTTACCCTTTCCCTTCGGTTCAGGTTCAGCATACTTCGCAGCAAGGTTATCGAAGAATCCGTCCATGTTTTTCTTCTTCTTCAGGATGAGCGCCTGTAAGATGTTGGTATCGTCATCCGCTCCATTCGCATCTGCGTCCTTCGAGGCGCTCTTTCCCTTCGTCTTCCTTGGACCAGCTTTCCCACTTCCATAGAATTCATCCCATACACCAAGCTCCTTCGCGAGCTCTTCCGCTTCCGCGGCCTCCTTCTCGCCTTGTTTCTTACGAACAAGTTTCGCTTTTTCGTCTTTGACGCTCTTCTCCCACGCCTTGGACACGGGGAGTTCACCGTCTTTTATGAGTTGGGTAATCAGAACGATGAAGCGCGCTTCGTCATCGAAAGTGGAGTGGGGTATGTGATTCATGATCTCGCCAATAGTGCTGTCAGTCTCAAGGTAGGCGCGTTTTATATCCTCAACCTCTTCAGCGGAGCCTGTCGTAGTTATTCAGCAAGAATGATGAATATTGTAGGGCGTGTTACACATGCCTTGATACTCTTTCTTCAACTCGTCCAGCTTGCCCTTTGTGACCGTATCGAATAGGTCCGAGAAGTACGCGTCCCACCCATCCTCACCCGCCTGCAATTCAAAGCCCTCATCTGTCCGACCAGTCTTGTCATATCTCGCGCGTCGTTTCTCATCACTCAAGACAGCATAAGCGAATCCAACCTGCTGGAATTTGACTGAAGCGTCCGCATGCGCCTCTTCAGAGGAGTTCACATGTTTGTCAGGATGATGTACAAGGGCGAGTCGACGATAGGCTTTCTTAATGGCGTCCGGTGTCGCAGATGATTCAAGTGAGAGGACCGCGTACAGGTCTACATCCTCTTGGCCAGGAAAGAACTGCGTGATAGGGTCTTCTTGATCCATGGGAGGTGATGAAGGTTTGGCGTAGAGAGCAGAGCTAACTTCGAGTCGAATTGACGCGAGTCGTGTCGCTCGTGATCCTCACGTGATACGCGTTTTAAAATAATTAATAGAAGGACAAACAACTGTATACATGCTACCATCAAACTGTTGAATTTGAGGAACACACTAATCAAATTCTCGTTAAGTTAAATACAGAACAATTCTGGTCCGATTTTACAACCAAACATCCCAGATACCTCCTATCACAAATAGTTTGAGAAGTAAGATAAATAAGTCGTGAAAACATGGCGACATCCGTTGAAGTGAAAATTGAAATTGAAATGCGTGACAAACATATGTAAGACGAAGAACGGTACACCCAGCGAATCATAACAGTTCGACCCCGTTACTCTATTGAGAGCCTCGGTTGCAGCGGAACTCCACCGTAGTACGAGCTTTGTCGCTCGCCTACGCCTGGAGTATTGGGAGTCGAATAGGTTACTTTTTCAGGTACATCTGAGATGTAAATAAAATAGTTTAATTACCAATGAATTCTTTAACACCAGTGTCCACCTTGGAATACTGACCGTGCATCTTTGCATCTGCAAGACCTTTGTCAAAGTCGGAAAAACACCGGAGACCAACGGCGAAAGTTGCAAATAGCAACAAGAATGCAACGATGGCTAATTGTTTCATCAATACCGGAACTTGCTCCATCACAAACAAGACTAAATTACTCACTGAATACGGTGAGAGTTGCCCGAGTCGTTTCGTATTCGGCCTCTGAGACGGGTGAGAAGAACCGGACTAGCTTGTAAACTGAAAGAGGAGAGGATTCAGAATTAGTCATGAGTGGTGAATAACGAAGCGTACTAAAATAGGTTTCCGCAGCCAACATAAGAATAAGCGATATTGTCATAATCCTGGTGGGGCAGGACATAAGCAATTGCCAGAGCAACAGTGATGCACGCGCCACTCCTACCACTTTATTTCCCGTTTCACAGCAATACCACAGATTACTAACAGCACTAAGACGATTGGAATAGCGGCGATTGTTAAACCAAACTCTGCAGAGTCCGACGGTAGGACGATAATGAGCATCTATATGCAGCGTCAGCATAATTTCCTCGAGCAAAGTTGTATGATCCTGCCTGCATCGTTACTCCAGTGAAACAAAAGAAGTCGAATTTGAGTAAACAAATCAAGATCTGGTACCACTGGTACATAGCTAAAGAGACGCTTGAGCAGGCGTTGCTTAGAGAAAGCATCGCAACGCACTTTTCATCACGGGGTTGGCGCCGACGACTTGGAACACTGCCCAGCTGTACTCACGAATCAGACTGCTGTGTTGGTAGAATGGAGAAGTAACGCACCCAAACTCAGAGAAGAGCTCTCGTACATGGAAAAGCATGACAAGCCAACTCAAGGAGAGTATACAAGGAACAACAATCAAGAAGGGCTCAACACGTCGCCAGAGAGTGTGTGGCCCATCACATCCCTAACGGAAGATGGTGAGCCCGAGCAGTTCGAATGGGAATGAAAGGGGTTACATACAACGAAGGTGATGCACGGAATTTCGGTACTAAAGACAAGGGCATCCCGGGCTTCATGCACTTGCAGTGCAGAGAATACGATCAGTGCGACGTGAAATGCTAGGGGCAGATGAGTCGAGACAGTTAGGGCAGGCGTCCGCAAAAGCTGCGCACCGAGAATTCCAACCAGCTGGATAATGTTACGAAGCTTCAAGGCATCCAAAGCCATGAGTAGCTCGAAAATTCTATAACAGGTGAGCACGAAGACACAGTAAATCGCTCGAACTAGATATTCACTCTGCGAGTCCGAACAAAGCCAAATAGCAAGGAATTGTCTACGAGATTGTCAGCCGTATTCTGCGTGTGAAGCATAAAATGTCATGTGTACCTTGTAACTGGATCTTGAACTGGTATCAACGTTGGCCTCGACCTTGAACCCATGTTAGCAGAGCAGCTCCCGACATTGATAGAAAATAAATTTTACGAAGCCGAAAGGTATCGCGACCATCGTGAGCACGATAATGGCATCTGGACAAGAGAGCAATCGTTCAGCGCGTGCCTCAAAGCATCTTCGGACAAGAAATGAACGAACTTAAGATAACTTTTGGAAGATGGCGTAAGTGATTATCGTCGGGTATAACGGTGAGATGAGAGACATACTGGTGGCAACAAACGACTTCTGGGCTCTTGTCCCGAGGAATGGTTCGACGGCCATGTTGGTCGCGAATAGATATTGTGGAGAGGAAGGCTCTTCCGCACGCGTATGCGCGACGACAGATCGATGAGGGGATGAAGGAGTGT
Source organism: Fomitiporia mediterranea MF3/22 (assembly GCF_000271605.1). Taxonomy (NCBI): domain Eukaryota; kingdom Fungi; phylum Basidiomycota; class Agaricomycetes; order Hymenochaetales; family Hymenochaetaceae; genus Fomitiporia; species Fomitiporia mediterranea. Next base: position 2,284,903 of record NW_006760388.1, read on the forward strand.
GGTAGAGGAGGGTGAGAAGAGACTCCGGCGCGCTCTTCAAAACGAGTACCGCAGGCTGTGCCGCGACGACCGAGGGCGGAAAGGATTCACCGTTCCCTGTTCCTGCGGACCTGCGCCGCGTTCGGTGTAGAAAGGGGCTCTACACTCCTCTCCCTTACACGTCCCGCTGCAATTATATTGCTAAGCAGGTAAATTTCCGAGAAATTGTCGAAAAGATTACAGATACTAGAAGTTATTCTATATATAAATGCAATACAATTACGTTGCCCCAAGCTGCGTGGCATTCGGTGAGCAGGCGTGCCCAGCCAGAAAAGGCAGTAGGACACCACACGTGACTGGCGCGTTCCAAACACCAAAGTACAACCACAGTGCTAGTCGATCCCAGCCCATACACACTCCGCTATGGACGGCGTCGTCGTCCCCGGCTCACCATCATCCCCGAGCTCAAACAGCACAGACAGCGACGCAGTCAACACCTCCTCCGCGAAAATTTATTTCGGCCAATTCACCTCTCCCGAGAAGAAACTCGCAGCATTAGTGGACAAGGCCTCTTCACAGGAGCCAAACGAGCTCAACGTTGGCGAGCCTGGCCCATCTTCTCTTCTCCGTCGCTCACCGCGCTTGTCTAGCCCCCCTGCTCGTAACTCTTCGCAAACCGAGATAATTGAACAAAGTGAACAGGAAGAGGAGGATGAGGAGGATGAGGCGCGGAGGGAGGACGGCAGCGGGACCGGGGCGACCCGTGAAGGATCGTGGCAGGACACGCCCTATCTCGAATTTCTTCGAAAGGATGGTGGGTACACAATACCACTGCTACCGCACGCTTGACTCAGTTGCTTCCTCAGAACCATCTTCCGCCATAGCAAGCCGCATAATGCGAGCACACGACAATCCATCGCCCCCACCAAAGCCGCTGCGCAAGTCACTAACACCCCGATTGACTTCAAAGCTGGCAAAAGAACTTGTCTTCCCATCTATTCCTAGCTCTGCAGAAAGCTCCGACGCTGCTATTGACTCACCTCTACAACCGGCGAACGAAGGCAGGGATATTCCTACGCCACCTCCGCTTCTATTAGCCGATGTGTCTACGCTACCTACGCCTACAACTCAGAGGGTTTCATCACGGTCACCCACGCCTCGGCGCACCACTAGTTCTTCACCTCCGAAGGACCCTGAACCCAAATCCAAACCCGAAGCCGAAGTTGATCTAATATCGTTCGATCGCTCAGTACTCATTTCTTCACCAAACGAGATTGAAATTCGATCCCCATCGCCGCGCCGTGCTCAGCAACAAACAGTAGATGATTTACTATTCTCTTCACCTCTACAAAGTGCATCTCCTCGAGCCGAGCCCAGAGGAATTGCTGAAGAAGATCATACTATCAAAGCCGATGGTCTCCTCCTGATAAATGCGGAACCCCAGGTTCAAGAAAATAAGGAGGAACACGTGCCTCAACTCGAGAAGGTTGAAACAGTAGACGACGCTCCCGCTACTGCCTACGTACCGGAGACATCAGATACAGCATCGCAGTCCTCTGACAGTGACCATCCGGAAGTAAGTCAGGCCGAAGTGCAGAAGACTCCTGTTGCACGCCTAGTAGTCCCCGATCCGAGCTCTTCTCTCAGGCGGAGTCCAAGGCTAAGCGCAATCCCTCTACCCGTTCCACAAGACACGACGCAATTATCTACACCTGGTCGTCCGCCTAAAGTTAAGGCGCCTCGTTCTGAAGGATCGCAGACCCGTAAACGACGGCGCAGTAGCTCTGGGAGGACAACTCGAGCATCGTTGTCGCCGAAGAAGAGCATTTGGCCCGTTGTACATGATGGATCCGACAATGAGACCGAATTGTTACAGTCACCTTCAAGAAGTGAAAGGCGAGAACGGAAACGTGCTAAGAGGTGTACCGAGGGTCTTTCAGACACGACCGATGTACAACTAGCAGAGTCCTTATCCCCGGGCTCTGCTTTCATTTTGTCGAACCTCGTATCATTGGAAGACGTTGCCCTATCGGCTCAGGTGAATGAGGAAACAGTCGCTCCCGTTACCCCTCAACGATCAGGAGTGACAGCGCCAACAGAAGACAAGGAAATGACATCACCTGCAAAACCTGCACCTCCGCCTTCGATTAGCAGCGTGCAGCGTCCACCTCCGGGAGTGTTCCCTTCTCATACTGTAACTCCTGCCCGTGGTTCTTCGACAACAAGGCCATTTTTAGCTCCAAGTTCACCTATCAAGCTGAACTTGACATCGGCACTCAACGATCCAAATCGAACTCCGGCTCGACGCATTCCTATCAAAGACATGAATGATACGTCTAGACCCAACATCTCGAATGCTACCCAGTCAAATACTATGCGCATAGCGCCGAACCTCACTCGTCCTCCTGTGTTTACCCGGCCACCTCCAACGGACAACCCGGAACGTAGCCCAGCGAAGCGAATTCCGATTTCAGAGCTTCCCCATAGCACTAGCAAATCTACTTCACGACCCAAAGTGTTTGAACCCTCAATAAATGTGCCCTCGTCCAACACCGCCGACATCGAACCTCCTATGACAAAGACGATAGTCGTGGAAAGTAAGCCAGCGTCTAAAGGTCGTACAGCAAACGCTTCAACTTCTAAGCCTGCACTGCGGGAACCCGCAGCCAAGCGTGTTTTCGTTGTACCTTCAAAAGCAACGATCGCATCAAGCTCGAGTAGTTCAGCCAGCAAGACCGAAAGTCGAATACCTCGCCCTGGAGCAGCGTCAGCAAAACGGACTTCTAAGCTTCCATTGCTGTCAACTAGGAAGCCGACTAGCTCATCTACTTTGGTGAGTAAACCACAATATCCTGTTGTTCGATAACTAAGAAGACTTCTCCTAGAATTCTCGCCTACCTTCACCAGCCAAAGCACCTGTACCGAAAGTTCCTCGACTACAAAGGAATAATTCTTCGAGTGGATCGGATGATTCGGGTAGTGGACAAGCACGTAGTTCTGGGATGGGCCCTACTCGTCCGTTAAATGGCTCAACGGCTAAGCGGAAACGCGAGGTTGAGAAACCTACACCTGCTCAGCCACTGATCAAAGTGCGACAAGTCGTGCGAGGCATGTATGGAGGTCCAGTGAAGCCAATTGCGCTGAACGGTGTCGAAAGGCCTTCTTCCGAAGACCAGCAGCATCCACCATCGAGCCCCGTGAAATCGGAGGCACCGCCCAGGCAGATCAGACCTCGATTAATTGTGAAAGGGACTTTACAGGATTTCGAACTCACATCACACGCTGAGAAATTCAAGACCTTGGAAGCACTGAATGAAGAACGGGCGAGGGAGCGTGCAGAACAGGAGAAGGTGAGGCGGGAGGAGGAGAGGGCCAAGCGGGAAGTGCAGAAGGAACCTTCTCCTGCTCCGTGTTTGGAAACTTTCACATTTGAGTGTACTGCGCCCGCAATTCGAGAAGATAGGATGGATGTCGATCCTCAGGATGGTGGTGTACCCACGTCCGATTCCATGCCACCCTCTGATGATGCAAACAATACGCAATTAGAGGATTCACAAAGAGGATTCGGTGCCAGGAGGTCGTCACGGGCCCGACGTCCCGCCTCGAGCGACGTATTTGGTACCGTAGCTTCCACAGTAGCAACATCACAACCTGCCCCTCGTCGAAAGCTCGGTACAGCTTCCAAGCCCAGAGCGTCGACTCTCCCTCCAAATCTCATCTTCTCTACGAATGGCGTAGCGCTCAAGACGCTCACAAATAACAACACCGCGCGTAACCAGCACTACCATACTCAACTTGAGACGCTTGTCATTCGAAAGGCGGGTGAGCGTCCTGAGAGCCCGACGATGAAGCTACGTACGATCTCGGAGAAACAGAAGGAGGATCAAGATAAGAGTCGGGATGAACGTGCACGAAGACGACGTGGGACTGGCGAGTCTGATGTGAGCGGGGACATTGATATGGAGGAGTCCATCGATGTGCATCCCTTGAAACATCGGAGAGGTCCTGGAGACGAAGAAGATTACGAAACGCCTGTACGACCCGGTGATGGTCGGAAAGCGGTCAAATGGGATCGTGGACTCGAGGTCTCGGCTTTCCTGGATGAAATTGAAGTACAGCCAAGAAAATACCGTGCTGGAGAAGGTGCAGCACCTCGTAAGGGTTGCTTGAGTGCAGGACCGAACGTGAGTTTCCTTTCTACAGCTGTGTTTCCTTGCACGTTTAATTACGATTTTTTTTACCCTGCTTTGCAGAGAGTTGCGCTAGATAATTTAGGAAACCCAGTGAACGCCGAAGCACCGCTCGAACTCGCACCAGAGAAGGTCCTCGTAACGAAGTACGTCTACGACAATGATGAAGAGGCTCTACTATTCGCGCCACCCCCCGCAAAGACTACACGAAGTAAGACAAAGAAGAAGTAATAATACTAATTTCCACATTCCTTTCTGTTCAATATCTACCTCCTTGCCATTCTTGATTAATTGGCCTTTTCACCCTACACTTTCCTTTCCTTTACACTGTATTTCTATTCTATTTCTTTTCCTTTACCTTTTTTTCTTTGTTTTTGGATTAGCTTTTCTATTCTATTATCCCGCTTTGTCCTTGATGTCACAATGCTTTCTGTAGATAAGCATGGCTTGCCTTACTCGCATCGCATGGATTCTATTCTACAGTACCTCTCACATGAAGTACATGAGTACATACATAGAAATTTCAGCAGTAAACCGAACTTCTTCCTTTCTTTATTCCTAGTTCAGACTTTTTCCTAACCAAAGATAATTAACTAACTCTACAAAGTCGGCTTTGGCTGTCTGTAAGCAAGAGTCGCAGCAGCTTGGTGAACAGGCATTACGAAAAGCTCAGCAATATTGACATGCGGGGGACGAGAAGCAGCCCAAACGATCTCTTCTGCAATATCCTGCGCGACGAGTGGTTGGAGGCCTTCGTAGACTTTGTCTGCTTTGGCTTTATCTCCTCCGAAACGAACGACGGAGAATTCCGTTTCGACCATGCCTGGTTGGATTTCAGTTACTCGGATAGGGGTGTCGACGAGTTCTTTCATCATTGCGCCTGTGAAGAAGCTGACGGCGGCCTTTGTTGCGCAGTAGATGCTTCCGCCTGGATAGGATTCGCGGCCTGCGACGGAGCCGAGGTTGATGATGTGTCCTGTTTTGCGTTCTTTGAAATCTGCGTAGATTTATATGTCGCATTAGTGGAAAACATAAGGATGTTAGTTAGAAATGGGATTGACCTTTGATGAGGAGTTGGGTCATTGAGATTAAGCCGATGACGTTCGTGGAGAACATTGCGTCTATGTCTTCAGGTTTGATACTGCCTACTCTGTCGACGCCGAGTACGAAGCCGGCGTTATTCACTACAAAGAATTCTCTCAGTCAAATGTAATTAATGATGTTACATGACGGACGAAATCATACCGAGAATGTCAACAGCACGCAACTCCTTTGGTACCTACAAACAATCACATCCATTCAACGAAATCAGAAATAGGAAGAATAGATAAGGAGTAACACACCTTATCCCATAACGAAGCAACCTGCGCCCTATCAGACACATCAAGCTGCACACCAGCAACTTTCCCGCTCCCAGGAATAGCCCTAGCGGACTCAACGACCTTCTGCAACTGCTCTGCGCGTCGCGCTAGGAGGATGAGATTTGACCCCGCTTTGGCGAAGAGTAAGGCAGTTGCCTGGGCGTGCGTGAAATCAAATCAATAAGAAAGTTGGTTAGAATTGAATTTCTAATATGTATGATGATGAGAGTTACTTACAGCGCCGATCCCGCCACTAGCACCAGTGATGAGGATAGTCTTGCCAAGCAGTCGCGATGAGTTGAATACTGACATATCTCTGTCTCCTCGACTCTATTGCTAAGACCGTCCGATAGGTGAGAAAGAAAGAGCTTTATCACGGTTGGCCCGTGACGCTGCTGAGTGAGAATAGGCGTTCTAAAAGTAGTAGGGTGAATTGAGGGATTGTGACTGTATGCGTGTATGATTTATCCGTTCACTCAGCCATGATCTGTGATCGGCTCCGAGACAGGTTGTATGTACGGTCCGAAGTTTATCTCGCCGTTTCTTTCTTGCTTCCGCCTCGTGCAGCTTAACCCTTCCATCGCTCCATCTGCTCAAGAAAAGTCAATACTTGCCTATTCACACTGCCCAAAAATGACAGAGTAACTCTACTCATTACGATATTCGCGGGCATGACGAACAAGCAACGGGGTGCGACGAACACAGAAGAGAGACAGAAGGATCGGTGGTTTAAGCTCATTGCATGGTTACAAACGAAAGGATTTGACGCTGGACAACTCGCCGTTGAACCTCGTTCACGAGAAGGTACGCCTTATGCTTGAACGCTGTCCCGTTCAAAGCTCACTTCTTGTTTGCCAACTTAAAAATCGGAATACATTCATAGGTGCTGGACGTGGTCTGTTCACTACTAAACCATTACCCGTAAGATTTCCGAACGGATGCTCATATCGAGACTTCTTCTACAAATAAGGACATCTTCTAACTTTTGCTATAACGTGTTGTCTGTCCTAATTTAGCCATCGAAGGATCCGTTCCTCAGTATACCCGCATCAGCTTTACTCAACTCGCGAACACTTCGACGCTTCTACCCCAAAATCGCCCTGGAAGGGCTCTACGACAATCCTTCTTCAGATCTTATCCTGACTGGCACACAACTGTTGTCAATTCATCTTGCCCTGTATCGCCCTGGAGGAGAAGACTCGTGTTCTAAGGACGCGCATTTTGGAGTATATATCGATACCTTACCGACGGAGTTTGATAGTCACCCTCTTACGTGGCTTGTCAAGGAGAAGTTAGGGAAAGCAGGTGCTCATGAAGTAAAACTTCTGGAGCGCCTGCCTCCGAGCGTGTTAAGTGAGTTAGAGGCAGTTGCTACACGTTACTGGCATGATTGGGATATTGCCGTACGAGCAAAAGTAAGCCAAGAAATTATCAGCTCAATTTCGGATGATGTCGCTCATGTGTTTCGCACAGGAGAAATATTCTGAAGAACTCAGGTCGAAAAATGAAGCTCTGTTTAACGAGGATGACTTTCTCTGGGGTTGGCTCGTAGGTTGGTAACCACATAATCTAGAAGATTCTTCATACAAACTGAGTCCCTAGAACAGTTAACACAAGAAGCCTTTATGCGGATTTATTCAACAGAAATCTACCTCAATCCAACTTAACACTGTGTCCAGTCATTGACTTCGCGAACCATACGGCCTCGTCATCCGTGCCATATGCGGTGTGGAAGGACCGTCCTTCCAAAGTGCTATCACGACCTCGCGGACCATCTAAACACGCAAATGACTATACCTTCCTGCCTCCAAAGCAGGGTCTCGGGCAAGGAGAAGAGTTACTCATACAATACGGGAAGCACAGTAACAGGAGGCTATTTGCTGAGTACGGATTCGTCGACGAAAACGCCGACAAAGAAGCGGACGTTTCCGACTTGATTGACGAGCTGATTGCAAGTAAACGTGCAGAAGGGTTGATCAGGGAGCTGCTTCCTGAGGTCGCGCAGCACTTCATGAGGTGATTTTGCCATAATTACGTATCGATATTATTGTCGAGGGTCGCTCAAATGGAAAGTTGTTGATATGCTCTACAGTGACTTGAGGATATACGCTGTGCCTCCGCCGGCCCATCCATCTTGGGGACTTCATTGTGTGCTGAGACTCATCAACCTCGCGTTCCCCAGCAGACCACCGGAGCTCAGGCTCACTCTCGGTTCCGCAGAGGTGGAAGATGCCTTGAAGCCATGGCGCGACGTCACGGTCGGCGAGGCGGAAGTGGTATCCGAAGCAAACGAGACTTCGGTGCGGCGTGATTTGGAATCGATTTGCAAGATTGTCATCGCCCGATCATCGGAGGGCGTGCACCAGCTAAGGGATGAAGACGTTAGATCTGAAGCCTCATCGGACAATTGCGAGTGGTACGAGTGGTCGGAGGGGTGTGTCGTGGAGCTCTGGGAGGAGGAGGCGCATGTTGCGCGGGCTGTCATGGAGTCGCTGGCGAGCGGTGAGGCATTTCTGTGAGATGGTGGCTAGACCACTGTAGTCGAAGCTTCACGGCTGGCGGGGTATAAAGTTTGGGTTTGGGCCTGAGGGGAAATAGAAGTTAGAATTATGGATAATGGAAGCCGTGCCACGATCTCCGTGTATGCGAGTCTAGCGGGTGCACCGGTACTTACGAAGTTATGATAGCTTACGAGAAAATGAGGAAGTACTCGGATGGATTTTCGGAGCGGGATCTGAGATTTGAGCATTCTCAGAGCAATGATACACGCGGAAGTTAATGTGCAATGCTGCTGATGACAGCCAAGGGGCACTAAGTAAGCAGCACTGGACCTGATTCATAAATGAGGCGCGTCGCGTCGCGTCTGGTGCGGTGATCATTGGCAGTGGAGTGATCTTGATCGACGCGTCCTTGTGTCGCGTGGGACCATGTGATTCCATTCTGCCACTCGGTGACCGACAACGGGCGCACCCCCGACGGGTATCTTTTTTTTTCTCTTGCTCTTGTTGTCGACAGTACTAGTGCTGTTCGATGGGTCAGGCATGCAGCTGGCTCTCTTCTCCCTCCGCGCCCATGTTGTACACAGTGGCAAGTGACGTTCGACTGGCAGCAAGAAGCAGCGGTAGCCTCAAGCGCGTCGAATCACTAGCACTTGCCGACTTCCTCAAGACCCGCTGTCCTTCGCTTTTCGCCCCATTCTGCCCACCCTGGTGGTTGCGGAACGGCCACCTGCAGACAGGCTATTGCGTAGTTGGCGACTTCTCTCAGGTAGACAAGGTGTGCATCCATGAGTGTCCACTCATTTCGCTTGTGAGGGCTCATTGTCTCTTTCGCTCGCCCCCGCAAGGTCGTGTATGATCGGTGAGTTGGGGAGTGTTCCTGTCTGATGTAGCAGCTATCACCGACGATCTATCTTGTCGCATCATCACAATAATGACAATACAGAACTTTAATTCGCCTAAGAGACGGGGGCACGCTGTACGTGTTCTCGGTGCGGGATTGATAATAGAGGACACTAGTGCTGATAGTAATATCCCTCTGTTCAAAGTGGTTTGGACTCCACACCCCCGATTCATGAACGTGCGTTGCCGGAAGATGCCCCAGTGATCGTGGTCATGCACGGCTTGACCGGAGGCAGGTCCTTTTCCTAAACAAAATACGCGCGCGCGTGCAAGGACTCATCTAGACCCGTACTCCAGGATCGCATGAGTCGTATGTGCGCGCTGTCCTCGCGCAGGCCGTCAAGCCAAAGGAACAGGGCGGCCTGGGCTATCGTGGCATCGTCGTCAACTTCCGCGGATGTAAGTACTAATACTTCCTCTCCTTCAGGTTCGCGTCTTCTCTGTCCATATACACAACAACTCATGTCCACATGTATGTCCAATATGTCCATATGCAATGCACAAAACAGGTGCGGGCGTGCCGATGACCAGTGGCCAGCTCTACTCCGCCGGGCACACAGACGATCTGCGCCAGGCGCTCATGTACGTCGCACAACGCTATCCGAACGCACCTTTGCTTGGCCTTGGCTTCTCCCTCGGGGCCAACGTAATTGTTAGGTATCTTGCTGAAGAAGGCGACCATAGCCGCTTACGTGCAGCGTGCGCCCTAGGATGCGTTCGTTTATTTCCTTTCTCGCTTGTGTAAGAACTGAACTGACCTGAACTTTTTTTTTAATGATTTCCTTCGAATTTCACATTAATTGAAACGGCTAGCCATGGGACTTGCTTCTCAATAGCGCGAGGTACGTTGTTGCGTCTTCTCTCCTTTCTATCTCGCTTATAGCTCTTCTCTCGATCAATATCAACATCATGATCTTCTCGAATCAAAACGAATTTCATTATTCTTTTGGCATTGCACAGGATGGAAGGCAGCTTCTTCCTCCGGAACGTCTACTCCAAAGCAATGGCATCCAACCTCCTCAACGTCCTCAACCTCAACAAACCCTCCCTCCTCCAACTCGCCCCAAACCGATTCACACCAATCTTAAACAGCCTAGACGCACTCAAGAACCTCACACTCGCAGAATTCGACGGAGCCGTCACCAGTAAAGTCGGTGGCTCCTCACCACCACACGGGCCCTTCCCCTTCCCCGACGCAGATGCGTATTACAAATGGGCGAGTAGTCATAAATGTTTGGCGAATGTAAGAGTTCCGGTGTTAGCGATTAACGCCGTGGATGACCCGATTGTTGGACATGTACCGACTGATGTTGGAGATAATGGATACGTCGCGCTCGTCGTCACTTCAGGCGGAGGCCACCTTGGGTGGTTCGAACCTCCTTCCTCTCCCGAGGACAACGGACATCTCCGCAGGTGGATGGTCAAGCCAGTTGTTGAGTGGCTTAGGGCAGTCGCAGAGGACTTGGAATTTACCCCGTCATCGCATCCACTCGAGCTCGTAGAAGACGGAGAATGGACTACGGAAACCGGGCGAACACATCTCGGCTTTAAAGTAATCGGCGAGACGGGCGAGATTAAAGGCACTGAAGGCGAAGGTGGTCTATTCGCTGGGCTTTGATTATTTAAAAAAAGATCTCGCCTTCACCTTCGCCTATCTACTAGATGATTTATTTCTTGACGTAGATTTATTATGCTTTCCAATGGCTTGTTGTACAATATATAATACACGGATTGGAGTAGCGAGAACACTGAACCGGGAGCATCTCTAATTATGACAGTGAGTTACTTGGACAAGAATTCATACAACACAGCCAGTCCACTTGCAACAATTTTTTTGTCTAAACAAGAAAAGAGAAGGAAAATGGTCCAATCCATTACGAAACGTTCATACCAGTAAAGTCATACTCATAAACTTCCTCATCAATAATCGTATCAAGATTATGGAAACCCTGACACCTAAAAGGCTGCCGGGTAGCCAGACTTTTAGCACTCCATTCCGACCTCGCGGGACTAGGAGCACGCGGGATCTCCGTCACGGGTAAAGGCTCTGGAGCGTTCTCGCCTATATTCCTGCCGAACCAACCGCCGACAAGCTCTGCGTTCTTCTCGGCAGCTGCACCGCTTGAAAGAGTTTCCCAATTTTCGTTTAAGTAGGGAGGAGGGGACATGCCGGCGTTAGATTCGTTATCAATACGCACGCCGGCTGATGACGGGGCGCCTAAAGACAGAAACAGGATACCAGTTACAAATACGGGAAGAGACGATATCACACAAGAGACATACCGCTGCTTGAAGAGGAGGAAAACCACGATGCAGACAGCGTCGGAGGTATCGCATTCCCTAAGTGTTGCCCTAATGGTTGGAGATGCGGAATCTCCTCCGGGCCATCGACAGCCATTTCGAGAGTAGTCTCTTCAGGAATCTGCAAGACAAAAAAGAGAGAACGAGTTACAGGTGAGAAACCAAACCATATATCAAGACACAGCCAGCAAGCTCGGAACGATTATCAGAAAGCAGGCGGCATAGAAGCGTAATGTATACGAAGATCGTTGGTGCAATACTGAAGACCGCGCGAAGTAAGAAATAAGGAACTTCGATACACACCGGTGGAATATAATACGAGTCGGGAAGTTCCATTGAGGAAACAGTATAAAAGACCAAGTACTCGAGTAGTGATGGCGTACGAGGCAGCTGCCACTTCCTTCTTGCGCTCTCTGCCCCTATGTCTTCGACGTCCTTGGGGAATGCTTGCACCACGCCCATTGTCCATCCATTTTCCCAACCTGACAAAATTTTATTAGCACTTCCTTCAATAAAGTATCTGAGATAACCCACCCTTCGAAAAGCCGCCGAATACCCACTGATTGTAGTTTGTCAATACGAAGGAATGACAGCCGTGGGTTTTACAGATGTCCCAGAGCTAGGAAACATTGAGAAACTTCGACACTACGTAAAATCCGTTTTTACGAACCTTTGCCCATAATTTCAGGGTGCTAGAGTATTGTTGGGCAGTCTCTTCGCAATGCTCGAAAGTCGGAAGATTGCGCATTCGTCTGTCTGTGAAGAAGACTACGTCTCGCGGTCCTAAAATCCAGGGCGGCTCGTAGGCGATGATGAATTTATTAAGCCCATCCGAAGCATTCCGGCTGTCCCCAGTTTGCTTCCACGTAAAGTAACGAAAGATCTCGTGGTCCTCGTCGCGTGTTATATCATTGGAAACAAATTCATAATTCGCGACAATGTCGCGATATTCAGGTATAATCCGAAGAACAGCATGTACCGTTCGTAAAATGCATTCGCCGAACCAAACAATACCGAAGCTATGCGGGAATGTTCGACAGAAGTTCGGTGTTGGGAAAGAAGCTGACTTACGTTTCGATGTTTCTGAGTGCACGCGCTCTAAATCCTATGACGTCAAATCCAATACAAGGGATGTTGGGGTCCTCGTCCATATCTGCTGCAAGACCCTCGACCGAAACAGGATTGTCCGGTATATGTTTCTCTATAACTACCATACCGTCACCACGATGACCAACGAGGACAAAGACATAACTCAATCTACGCACAGTCGAGGCAACGGACATCGAAATACACCCTCTTAATCCGATGCATAAAACGCAGACGTCTATACCTTTCGGGGCGAATTTGCAGATTGTTCAGATGCGTCTTATGGTCCTCTGAAGGCATTGGTGGAACAGATGCTGCTAGATGGAGCTTCGGGATATTCGCATTCTCAAGATAACGCCTAACATTGGCAGAGACAGGGATACTATAGCGCCATTTACTGAACGAGATAGGGCTACTTGAGCCACCCGTGGCAGACCCAACGAACAATGGCATGGAAAGGCGAGGGACAGAGAGAACCGACAATAGGAAGATGAGGGCTAGAGGTCAAGGAGGATGGTTCGCCCATCGTGGCTCGAGTAGCTCGAAGCGAGTACAGATCGTGGCTTGAGGACAAAAGACAACAAGGGTGCTTAGGCCACCTGTTGCGACGCTGAAGTACCAGTAACCCAGTTTGGGCAAGAAGCGGAACCAGTTCACGCGCGGATCACTTCATTCCATTCTGGGCCGTGCTTCTTGAGTGCATATTTTTGGCCCTACTTAATACTACTACGGCATCTCTCTCTTGTCCAGCTCGTAATCAGTCACTTGATCACAGTAAAGAGCCAGTGCTCTATTTTGCAGCCAGTTTGTACAGGAATAGCAAGTAATAGAAATCCCGAGTCAGTTCGTCCACAGCGTACAACATGTACCCCTTAACCCGTCAACAACAGATCATAACAATAAATCAAGTGCAATAATGAGCCCGCAAGAAACGAGGGCACGCCTGCGTGCCGCTGATAATCGAACCCCGTTCATCGTGGTCGTGAGCATCAGTATCGACCTGCCAACGCCGGGTCCGTCTCCCGCGCCATGCAGTCTGCGCATTTGACTGGGCTTATGCGGATCGGATTCTTGACGGGTAGGGACATCATCCGGGTACAAGTCGGAGACCTGCAGCCTGTAGACAGGTCAGAGATGCTCTATAACTTGGCTTCGTATGGTCGCTCACCATATGGATGCGCATGCCTTCTGCTAAAAAGACAGTCGGACCGCAAACAATCCTGTGTTCGCGTAGCCATCGAGATGAAGTGTCCGCACGCTGTGTGGAACCGACCGTCAATAATCTGTACCGAAAATGAGCTCAATTAGCGACAGAGTCAGGAAAATCCAGCTAAACAAGCTCACGTTATGGCACATCTTTACAAGGACTTAAGAGAGAGTTGAGGAAGAGGAGGGTAAGAGGGTGTGAGCGCGGTTTGCAGTGGATTGGTTGACACTTTCGGTCGCTGAGTGCGCTGCTTTTAAAGTCCTGAGATGGTGCTTCTGTGACTCGCCGCCCTGCCGTCCGACGCCTGCTTGCTCTTCGTGTGCCAGCGGCGCGTCACCCTCATTCACTACTACTGGAACGGCTCTTAAGCTATTAAAGCTCTCGATCGGCGCCAGAAATCTGGGCAAATGAAGTCAGTCGCGACATTTGAAGACAGCCAGTTCATGCATGCCCTTGGCATGCTGCATCATCTTCAATCGTGAGCTGTTGCTTCTATGAGCCATTCAAATCCATATCTTGCTACCCTGAAGATCCAACTAGCCGACATGTCCTCTTACAAACTCCACAAATTGCTTCAACGGCCCGACTTCATGAGCTTCGACAAGTCTGATGAAAAGTCCTCGTGGTGAAGCCTCAAGGCTCGCGAACATTCATAGGCTGAAGTCTCAGGCGTGTAGTCCGAGGCTCAAAGCTGAATTACCCTGTATGGAGACGAAATCTTATGTGTCACCTCGGCCTTGGGAGATGGCTCAGAATTAGATCTTCTTCTAAAGGGGAACACTACCATGATAACATCGGTGACCTCCGAATCGATTGATCACTTGCCTCTTGTGCAGAAACATGCAGCCCATCTCGATGTAACGTGCTTGCAGCAAGGTTGCGGCCAGGTGGACCGAATCATCCTCATTCAAACCAATTGAACACGTGTTGGCTTCGCATCCGGGGACTATCCGTCGGATCAGAGTTTTGAGCCAAAATCCAGAATTCCGGGATAAGATGCGTGTCTGCACGCAGTCGTTAGTGAGCAACAAGCGTGCCCCTACCTCAGCTCAGCTTCTGTTGAAGTCGTCACCACCATGAAACAAGCCGCCGGCAAACCCAAAAAGTAGGTGTTCCCGCATCCGCGGCTGAAAGTCGCTTCTCACAAACTTGGCACAATTTGAAGAAGCGGCGAAGTGTTCAGTGAAGTGCATGTGACCAAGTTATCCCTTCCAGAACGGCCTTCGTTCCTAACATGTTCGAGCGGGCACACGCACAAATAGTCCACTAGTTGCGATTCCGAGCCAGGAAAGACGCCGCGGGAAGTGACAAACGTCTTGGTGACCGATGAAATACGCGGAGCTCTAAATGAACGGGATGGGAAGGGTAATAAACGCAAGCGAGGACCTGATCCGGTCGGAGGGAGGAAAGTCCTTCGAAAAAAATGGTAAGGAACGAACTTTAACGGCTTATTGTCACCTTGATTTTGAGTTTCCTTTCGTCCATTGATTATAATTCTGTGAAAATAAAATCTTCCTATCACCGGCGAGAAACACATGAACTGTTCTACCTAAGCACCGCGTCTGCGAATTTGTTGTACTAACTGAACCTTCTCCCCCACCTGAATGCCCAGCGGGCTCGCTTCAGCGAAAACAAAGGCGGAAAATGGTTCAACTCACCTCATGTTTGAAACGCCGTCTCCATCGTATACTTTTCATTCGCCTCCTCAATTCACCCTTTTGCTTGTGTCTCCTATTCGTAAACCAATCCCTGGCAACACTATTTCGCGCCAGAATCTTGTCGAGCATCCTCGCTGCTCCTGCAACATCTCCATTATGTACGGCCACACTTCTCCCTAAATCACGAAACATTTGAGTCCCCCGCAACGGATACACCACAGCATTGCTGCGTGAAGTTCGACCCTACCTGTAAAATGAGTGCGAGGAAGCGTGCTGTAACGCGCAAACCAGCTCTCAGAGTGTTGAAGCCACCTTTCCTCGTTTGATGTATGGATTTCCTTGTTTTCGACCACCCTAGACAAAAGCTTGTCCCAACCAAACGCTGTGTCCTGAGCTTTTCTACTCGATGTTGAGAAACAGGCCGATGCCAATTGACAAGCTATCCGTGGAGGAGGTTGTTGGCAGATCTGGCGTAATAATGAAAGCGACATCATTGCTGCTCCTCAGTGCACGATGCGAAAGAGCTTGTGAGATAACTAGTGCGTGCAAGTGGCAAATCGCAAAACACGTCGCGGGCACGGTGGTGACCACACAGAGTGAGAGTTACCAAAAGCGGACTTATGTCAGGTGCTCAGTAGTTTCCGTCATCCTTGATCGTCGCATTTACCCAGCCTACTCATTTGTTTTCATTCAAAAATCAAAAACTAGTTAGAAGTCATGGCAAACGAAGCCCTTGAGGAGGAAATGCAGGTCTGTACCAAGCTGAACTAGTCAAAGAATAGTCGGGATTTATACTTTACCAGGTGCTAGAGTCGATTTATCCTACAGAAATGACAAGTTGGTGCACGCGCGATCCTTAATCGTTGTACTTAACCCAGACTAAGACGTGCACCTTACGAAGAAATATCCGAGAATGAGGTTCAGATCGATGTTGAACCCGAAGAACAAATAGAAGGGGGCGATAACTGTAGGTAGTCCATCCAGGTTTCAAATACAATTTGATGTCACTGGTTTCAGTGAAGCTGACTCTGCGGGTTATCTATCCTGAGTCGTATCCTGATGTACTACCGGAGCTTACGTTAGAGCCCTCAGAAGGAGATCTGGGAGAAGATGAGTTGACTAAACTAAATGACGAACTAAAGAAAGTGGTATGAACGGCGGGGTATTCCTATTGACATTCTCAGGGTTTATCAAACCTCTTATAGGGAGAAGAAAACTTAGGAATGGCAATGACATTCACACTTGTCTCTCATTTACGGGAGCAGCTGCTTGACCTAGAGAAATCGCGCATAGAGCGACAAAAGAAAGAAGAGGAGGAAAAAGAACGACGAGAATTAGAGGTGAAATTTTATTAAATCTGAGCACGACAGCTCCCATGTTAATCTCCATCTAGGAGGAAGAAGCACGGACGAAAGGGACCCCCGTAACCATGGATAGTTTCAAAGCTTGGAAGGCCAAATTTGATAAGGAGGTCGCACAGAGACGAGCTCGCGAGGAAGATGAACGACTAAAAGCGTTGACACCGAAGGAACGCGACGAATACAAAAAGTTACGAAGTCGTCTTTCTGGTCAGTTCACGCCAGCATAATCCATAAATAAATGACTCATGGTTGTTATTAGGGAAGCAACTTTTTGAGCGAAATCGCAATCTGGACGACGAGGCCCTGGTCGAAGAAGGCACGGTTTCCGTGGATGCAAGTCAATATGAGCGTACAAATGAAAGAAGAGAAGAAGAGGAGGAGGAGCGTCTGGATTTCAGTGATAGCGATTGATTTGTATGCCTTCTGTTGCACGCCAATGAAGATAAAACAATGTATTGATAAAATTACAAGACATGTGTAGTGACACGTTCAACCAAAGTGTAATCTTGGTCGGATCGGCCTACTCCATTCATCCTTCGCCTCACCCCTTACGGGCTTCCATCCGGGTTTGGCGGGCGAGCTGCTTCCATGAGTCGACTCAGGTGTTCTTTGGCTGGGATTGATACCGGAATGAACCTCTGGCCTTGCAGGGACTCCCGCGGCGGCAGCAAATGCATCAGCTCTGTAGAGCTTCAGCCGTGAGTCCGGTATTACAGGAGGCTGTATCTATTCCGAATGAGACCCGTGCGCCATGCAATCATCGATCGAGACTTCATTGTACTCACCGAACCCATAGCACGCAGATGAGGCGCCGGTGTGATCGCATTTTGTGCGCCGTAGAAATCGATCAAAATCGTTAGTGCCTCTTTGGTGAATGAATCAATAAGTGCACACAATCACCCCCTATATGTGTACTCACCAGCGAGGTCCGCTAGTTCTGCCTCATTGAATTGGTAGTGCTCAACAATCAGTCGGGTTGCTTCCGGTGACTTGGGCTTGTTTGTCGGAGGCGTAGGTAATGACGACGATGGCGCGGAAGAGGATATCCGCGAGTCCAATGAGGCAGAATGTTCACCGTCCATGAACCGCTGAGCGAGAATGAAGCAAGCTGCTGCTATGATCCGTTCATCGAATAGGAGACACAGAACCGTTCGGTATCTAGTTTTCACCGAGCCATTGTGAACGAGCATGAGGCAAGGGTACATTCGTCCAACTCACGAATCGTGTGCTATGCACCAAGCAGAATCACCGAGCGGAAGGTCGTCACCCGCATACCGCTCAATGAGGTCGACGAGGATTTCGTGAGGACTGTCTATAACAAAGTCGAAACATAGTGCTTCAAGGAGAACCGCTTCCGCACCAAGAATGGCATCTTGACATGATTGGATGTCCTAGTAGAGCCACAAGTTCAATATCTCATGGACAAAAAAGGCGAGGGTGAAGAAGCTGACTTCGTCTGTTAATAAATCAATGTTGGACGTGTATATCTTTTGATGAAAGACTTTAGCCACGTCTCTTAGCTTGCGACCACACTCTTCCGTTTTGGTTGCCAGAAAGATGCAGCCCGCAGCAATGTCCTTCAGAGCGCAGATTCAAACTTCCATAAACTCCAAATCAAAACAGATGTCCTGACCTGCCGATGGTAGTCTTCCATGCTAAATCGCACATAGAATCGATGGAACCAAGTAGCAGCTGTGAACAATGCCGTGGATGGGCTGCACAGTCTAAGCTTTAGAAACCAGCAATGGTGCAGTATACTAACAGTTGCAACGAAGCTCCTAAACGATAAAGAAATTCAATTCCCCGAGCACGGTCGTACATTTCTTTATCGAGCGGGATGTACGAGGTTTTTGCAGACGGAGTAACCAAAAGGGCCGATGTTGGAAATTTCCATTGGGAGGATGAAGAACTTCCCTCCGCAACACCTTGTGCTCCCATACCGGCCATACAAATAGTTTCAGAGCCGAAGAGTCTTTAATGTTGGTCGTCTGAGTGGTCGTCGACAGTTAGCTCGTCGAACGGCATTGGAGAAGTGTGGCTGCCGCGGCATGATTTTCATTGAGATTACGTCAGCATTCAAACGCCTCGCGCGCATTGCGCGAGTCATTCTTTGAAGTTCAAACTCTTCATTCAACAAGCATACAGCTTGTGTGGCAAATACCTCAGTCCACTATGAGTACCCCGTCTTCACCAGTGGAAAGCATGCGCAGACCCATAAGCTTTGACATTTATGGGTCCTACAGACGTATACTCGCGGATGACAAAGTACGCTTCTAACTAACCCTTGGTGGTCTTTACTCAGTCCATTAATGGTAGATTTCTACTCCACTGGCAGCCATACTTGCTCTGACGGAACTCCTTGAACAATCTAATGGCTGGTGCACCCGCTGCGCATCATTACTCTTGACGCTGATAAGTGGCTGTTTGTTCAGTGGGAACCATGTTCGAGCTCGTCCAAGCGCTGAACGAGGGCGCAGAGGCTCTTCGAAAGCAGTTCACGAATTCCATCAGTATCAATGCGGGCTGTGAACTTTTCATAGCCTTTGTGACACTCTTCCCGCATGAGTCTGCGGTGCGTGTGCAAGCTACATACTGCTTCTTCGCAGGATAGCTGAACTCCTACTATTACAGAGCTTCAAGGATTTGAAAATAGAGCTAGTCAAACAAGGAAGACAGTATGCAAGGGAAGCAATGTCCTACCGGGAAAAGATTGCGATGCTCGCGCTAGGGTTTATCAAAGACGGTTCCGTCGTAAATATTCCATGCTTTTCTACGTTTGATAACGTGCTCATACCATGGGTTAGATTCTGACTCACTCATATTCTCGAGTAGTAATGGAGGCTCTTCTTCTCGCTCATAGACAAAAAAGGATATCTGTTTACGTTACAGAGGCGAGACCACGCGGAATGGGGTAGGATCTGTCTTCTGCACTGGCATATGACTGCTTCTATTCATACATATACAGGATTAGGACCCAGGAAGCTCTCACTGCCGCCGGAATCCCTTGCACAGTCATTCTGGACTCTGCCGTTGCATATGTGATGGACAAAATAGACCTTGTCCTCGTAGGCTCGGAGGCCGTGGTCGAAAGCGGTGGACTAATCAATGCTGTGGGGAGCAATCAGATGGCAATCATTGCTAAGGCCGCAAACAAACCCGTATATGCAATGGCGGAGAGGTGCGGGAATGTTGTTGATTATGCACTATCTTGACTGACATTAGACGCGTAGCTATAAATTCCATCGGCTCTTTCCTCTTTCGCAATACGATTTACCGACGCATACACCCGACATTTTGTCATTTCCCCGCCAGCCTACACGTCCTACGAGCAGCACAGTTGCTCGGCCGTCAGTTATCAATCCTGCGCCTGTCTCCCCGACACGGCCTGCGCTGCCGGCTCAGTCGTCCTCCCATTCACTGTCGGCATCGGAATATGCAATGAGTCCGGAACAGATTCGACTTAATCCGGAAGTAGATTACACAAGGTAAGCTTGCTTTTTCGTTCTTCGGTAAGGGTGATCCTAACTGCGAGCGCTCATTGGACCTATTTACAGACCAGATCTGATTTCTTTGGTGTTTTCTGACGTCGGTATTCTAACACCCGAGGGAGTCAGCCAGTACTTGGTGGGAATGTTTGCGGGATAGTACTATACTTGGCATGCTAGTATGTTGTCATGATTTTTATCTAACGGTTCTGGCGGCCGTTGGACGCCTGAACTCAGTTCTTGGCTCAACTCGATACATGGCCGTAATGTAGGTCTTCTATACGAAACAATCATAAGTACTCTTAATTGACTTCTGTAGAACTTACCTATGATGTCCGGACTAAAAGTGTGCATTCTTAATTGTACTGTTTCTGGATTCAAGCGACGATCGGGAGCCCTGAATGCTATATGAAACGTCGGGGCGAGGTAAATATGGAGGCATTTTTCACACTCGTAGAGAAATCTTTAGAACACTTCTCCGTCGAACACGAATGCCATGTGGGACAGTCTCCGAGATCGCAGTTCCTCGATATTTGGGTTATCAGTAGTTTCTCACCCTGGTATTGCGGCCTAATTATGAATTGCATTACTAGATGCTTGGACTGGCCTTAATGGACGCCATAACAGGACAAGCAAGTTTCTCTTTTAGGACCAGCGCTTCATGCAGGGAGCATAACTTGATTATGAATTGTAAGAGAACACTGAAACGGCATGTTCAACCTGCCAATTCAATTGAACCATGAAGTTATGAGAGAGAAAAAATTCTGCTGTGGCAGCGACAATATCGGAGACAGGCGTGCAATGCAAAATTGTGCCGTCGCTTGGAGGGCGCCGGGCGACAGACCCAGGGCGCAAGTGACGTTATCACCTCGCTACTGCGAAAGAAAGACGAAAAAGAAAGAGGATTAGACGCGAAAGAAAGTTGTCATAGAAATCTGCGCGTTTCAGGACCGATTGCAGGGAGACAAGATCTGGGATGGAAAGACAAGTGAATCTGGACCGGGAGTAAGTCCATATGTGTACAATCCGGCGGGTGCGGTTGCCAAACGGGGTAAGGCCGACAGACGGGAGCAGCGCAGCGCACGATTTACGACGGACGGTCCATTCAGTGAGAATTTGCATATTTTTTTGTGGCGCGTATCCCGTGCAAGGCAAGTACCCGTGTGCAAATGCGATTTTTTCGTGCAATTTAGTGAGGCACGGTGGTGTGGCATTGAGTTTGGCAAGATCGAAGGGCCCAAATGGGGATGGACCGATGATCTGCGGTCGTTAAGAGGCAGGCGAGTCCACTGCGAAACGTGTCACGGTGACCACGTTCCATAATCATAAGCGCTTTTTTCGGGCCCTTTTATTCGAATATTAGGCGTGAGCGATGGTTAAAACGGCACGTCCCATTTCCGAGTCCGTCGTCCTCCTCTCGCCCGCTCCCCTCCTACCTCTTTCCCTCCCGCCAGTCCATGTCCGTCTGAGAGCACGTCAAGCTCGCTAATATTTATTCCTACGTCCAGCAGAGGGCATCGCAATCGTAGCGCCATTCAAATTACTTCACAGAACCTGTGTCCTGTGCGCGCATCACTGCCGTCTTCTGGTACGCCTAATACTAGTACCCTTCTACGCGCCTTTGTGTCCCGTCCGTTAATTATGCCACATACTTCTTCTCCAGGGCGCACTCGTACTTATTACTCTATCTATTATCTTCGGTCTCTCCGCCTGCTCTTTTCGCCCTTGTTCCACCTCCCAGCTTCCAGCCACAATGAGTGCCCCTCCTCAAATATTTTTTTCCTCCAACGTCAAGCACATGGACGAATGGGCCAGCCGCACTGGCATACCACTCACAAGCGCCGAAGCCCTTGGCACTCTGTATGCGCGCGCACACAACTGGCTTCTCGCTCTAAAGGACCAGCTCGTGCGCAATCATGGCTTTCTTGAGAAGGCTGCCGACCCCCGTATGCTTTTTTCCATCGAGTGCCAACCCCCGTTCCGCTCGTCGGGAGGCCTTCCGCGCACACCGCCCTTCAATCTGCAGCTCCCACTCCACGCCTCGACCTTCTTCTCTCCGGAGCGCAGGATACAGTGGGAAATGGTCTTCCATAGCGCACTTTTTCCAGCCATGCGCCACTCGTGCCAGCCTATCGCAGACATTTTGCACTTGTTGCAGTGTTTGCTGACCGGAATGCTTGTGCTCGTCAAGGAGGAAGAAGTCCCAGGCGAAGGAGTTTGGAGGACAACTCGTGGCCTTCCCCCGCCAGAGTGGGTCAGCGCGAACGAGGCGATCCTTCTTCAGATTTTCGGTTCGTCACATTACCGCAAGCTGTTCCGCGCCGCAAACGACAAACGACTCGCGTTCAAAGTACATCTCGAACCACCGTCGCGTCGTTAAACGCGGCGTTCTTCGACATTCTCCGCAATCGCCGATGTCCGCATCGCCTTTCGTACTTTAATTGCTCAATTGTTGTGTTTTGTGGTCATACATCAGAACCACGTGTCGGGTGTATCCGTCTGTCTGGAAGTGCCTGCCGGCCGTGGAACTTCCGCCTCTACAAAAAATTAATTATAATCCTGGACGTGAGCGTAACCGCTCTTGTTCGTGTTCCCCTAGCCTATACTCTTGATTATTCTTGCTATTATCTTCTTTTCCCGACGTTTATTTGTTGCCTCCTTGCACGCCACTTCCCGTGCTTTTCGCTTGACATTTTCCTCGTTCCGATTTTGTTACTTTGCCATTCTCAAGCACACTCTGCTTATAGAACGCCTCTCTCCGTCTCTTGCTCTGCACGTCAGCCTATGTATATCAAGTAGTAGCTTATTCGTTGCATCATCGTCCCGTCTAATTATCTTACTATCATCGAGTTTATTTTTCTTTTTGTCTCTGGTCGTACTTTTTTTAACTTTCATTAGTCTTTTTTTCTACGTTCTCCCGCTGTAAATGTATTACAATCCACTTTTCCTTCTTTCGCCCCATCCGATTCTGTCATGTGTCATATGTTGCATGTTTCTGCCTTCTCTCCCGATCCCCTGTCTCTTTTGCTCATAATTAGGTATGCATTACGCAGATAGTCGGTATGCAAATGATATATGACATTGAGAATAGCAGATAGACGGCGTTGGACGCGCAATCATTGACGTGGAACGGAGGGAAACATGGGTATCAGAGCTTGCTATGCAAAGCGTCAAGGGGGTTGGCAGGGATGTAGGAAATAGCACGAGAGAAGACCAAAGAGAAGTTCCTGAGGAAGAGAAGACGTCCGAGGGAAGGTGCGAAAGGCCGCTCCGGGATCGGGTAACGCAATGGTTCCGGACGAAGGCTCGGAAGAAGAAGCTTGAAGGTAACGGCAGGGACGGACGACTCAATGAATTAGCCGTTCTCTGGAAGTTTTATGCGGGATTTGCATCGGTGTGGATAGATGTGCCCGTTTTGTGATAGGTAGGCATCGGTTGCGAAGAATCGGGCTCGGACTCGGAGTCTGATACTGTAATATGTATCGGACATACCGTTGAACCACTGGAGAAGATTTCGGGTTGACGTACAGTATGTTTGATGCGGGTAACTGTATCCATGAGAAACCGGGACACGGATTAAATCAGTTTAAATTATGGAACCTGAATAAAACATGGATGAATGCACGACGGAGTGATGGTTCAGGTAGCATGAAACGGCGGAGTGGATGCGAGTGGTGGCTAGGTCGATAAATGCAATATATATGAAGCGCTGGCGTTCATAATCCAAAGCAATTCCAGGAGGATGGTGTACGTTTGCATACATGTATAAATAAAGTCGAGCTCGGAATCAATGTCAACGCCTTTATAAATGTTTGTAGAGTAGAGCAAGAAGTGTAACGGCATGGCCATAACCAATTTCAAGTCCGTGTATGCCCGCTGGCTAGAAACGACATTATTAAAGTGAAGACGCTGACTGGATACAGAACGTCATACTTGAGGGAAAGGTAAAAATTATACTATACCGAAGGGAGTGAAATGAAGGGGTGGACATAAACCAGCGCCTTGGATACAGTTAGCTGATTTAGGGCTGCATTTTTCAAAACAGGATGGAATAAAGCGTAAAGTTTATAGAACTTTTTTAATTCATTTGAGATTTGCCTGGAAAGATCTGGTGGTATTTATTGATTGGACAGAACGGAATCTGATCGCATATGCAAAGTACCATTTATGTTTGAATACGCGCTACGCTTTAGCCACTTCTGTCAGAACATCCATCGCACTTTGCAGATCCAATTAAGGAACAAATCGGGGACGTTAAAGATGCTTTAAGTCATGGTCGATCGTGCGTGGGCATCGGAAGCCTGAAGAGAAAAGACAGATCGTTAGCATGCATACATGTGAGCTACCTTCAGCTTGAATTGGGCATCAATTGACCGTGTCAACGGAGACGCTTCAGATTACTTCTATCCGTGTGGCCAAGATCAATAGATCATGACTGACTGACGGCGAATCTTGTTGGGATTGATCCCGCCAGTCAGAAACCATCAAGAGGCGCCCAGGATACACGTTTTGCTACTCGTCATTGGCTGTCTTGTAAGTGGCTTTTCGAATTTGAGATTTGAAGAAGAACCGAAATAGATAGGTAGCGCCACTATCTTTCTTGCCAATACATTCGTGTTATTGGTTGTTACCGCAATCCCCCTGTGTTGTATTGTACATCCGAGGCTTCGGCTTGCGCAGAAATTTGTGTTTATCGGGTGACCGAGGATAACGAGAGTGATCTACATTGTCGTACCAGAACGAACCGAATGAGAGCTCTATACGATCGAACTCGTATGGTCATGTCAAAAAACGAAACAGGCATTGACGTGGATAATACTATTTGTCGTCCACGTCACCGTTACAGAACATCCTAGGTTTAGCTGCCATGAAAGACAGATGTGCGTCTCGGTCGAATCACGCTAGACACGGCGTTCCGTCAATGAATGGGCCAGCGCAGCAGTTCAGGTTTTTTTTTGGCTTCTTGTGTCGGCCTACTCGACTCCGGACTCATCAGAATCATGAAAGCTGGGCCGATACATCCCCGCACGGATTGTGAGGTTGAAAAGCAATATGCGGCTCCTTATTCGTGGCACGTACTGTAGGAGTTTAACGGCCTTCAAAGAAAGTTAGAAGGAAATGTTGCTCACGATCATTACTGCCGAGGGGTACTCGCTTGTCGCGTGATATCAGATAGCCCTGGGGGAGAGAATCGTCGACGCCGTAAATATGAGAATGAGAAAGGTTAATGGCCAACCGAAGAGAATGCTCGCATTATCACCATAGTCGGTTCCGAATGATTGAAGGGGCTTCGTAATTGCGATTGATCAAAGGGCTTGTGTCCATCTACCATTCAATACAAATCCGGAGTAAAAGAGCTGACACGCCGGAGTATTCACTCCGCAAGATCTTGAGCTCCTACATATCATTCTCGCTTATGAAGCAGTCTTCGATCAATAAAACGCATTTAGAACAAATTGAATGGATATATGATCGGCCAAGGGAATTCGTTATGAACAGAAGAACAAGGACGTATCGCACTTACCAGACCTCCGCAGACTTACCAACACCGCAGCCTTGATTCTTCCTTGAGACGCTTGCGCTGCGGAATCCAACGATCCAATGGTGGCACAATCACCGAGGTAGATAGAAGCCAAGCCGAGGAGGCTTCGGGCGGGAGTAATTTGACCAAATCGAAGAGCAACCGCCATCTAAAAAAACAGCTGAAATTTCGCATTAAGCACAGGTCCTTCTGGAGGATATTTAGAGTGTGACATTTGTCTTGGGTAACCCTGACGAATAGATTGGAGTGCCTCAATCCAGGATATTCCTGGGACTTGGTTCAACAACCATTTCTCTTCAGGACATCGACAGAGTTAATCCAACGGAAATAGTTGCCATAGGACCACACTGGAACGCTCTCGCCTTGCCTAGTAACGTTGATTGATTGAAGCGACGGCTATTACGAGGCAGGACCCGAGGAAATCGTCATCATGAACCTGTCAGAGAATGGGTATTCAAGAACATACAACATGTGAGCTATTGCACAATGAATGAAGAGATACAAGGGAATATGCTTGAAGACAGCCGGTGCCACAATCGGTATGAGCACAGAGGAACAGAGAATGTTGTTTCATCATTGCGCGTGAGTCAGCTGAACGAAAATCTTTACGAGCTAGAACCCGTGAATCTCGACCATAGTCGATGCCAAAAACCACTTTCTTTCGCTCCAGCAGTATCTTCAGCATTTTGAGACTCTGCCTCGGTGCCTGCATCAGCTGCAGCAGACGTACGACGACGACGCTTGTATTCTGCGGGTGTTTCAATATTGGACCCTTTAACCCACATTCCGCATCTCTGCTCTCTATGAAGGGAACTTAGTAAGCGGCGGGCATCCGTTTAAGACGTAGAACAGACAAACTTTGCCTCTGCTTCAATCTTAAGATGACCTTCCTTCCCACTCCTTCCATATACTGCATCGTTTCCTATGTATGTTACTGCTAAGCCCTCACGAAGCATTTCGTCTGCAACACTCCTTCCATATCTGGGCGTCAAGAAACCAGGCATCAGTCGACGGGGAAGGAAGACTGGAGCAACCTATTGTGTAATCAGTATCTAGCAGAAAACATTGTAGTTTAGGACAGAAAAACATACAGCACGAGAATATTGATCACGTTTGAGAAGCTGAACGTAAACAGTTTTACCCAGGACCGTCTGTTTTAACCAAGCAAGGGCTTCTTCGGCAAATGGCTGAGCTTTGTCATCTTTAGATTTTGCTGCCTAATCAAATCAACATTTGTTCCGTGTTTTGCTCTATAGTCTCTACCTCAGGTGCATCGACGCCAGCCAGACGAATTGATATAGTCTGATTTGCCAAAGCTAGAAGAGAAAATGTTAGATTGACAGAATATTATGTAGTACAACTAACAATTAGGGCCTCTGGATCCCTTCGGAATCCCTATGATATTTTTCCAATACGTAGTAGATACAGGCGTGTGATACAAATGAAGTCCATCGGGATCTCCAACACTAAGTGTAGGTGCAAATTCAATAACTGTAACTAATCCGACATTGAGACTGCATACCTCGTAACAATCCCCTTAATCCATCGTTGCTTAGAATACAAATTCGGAGTGATCCAGAACTGATTTGGATATCTCCGCAAGAACCGTGTATGCAGCTTTACAGTGGCAAGAGTAACAATAGATCCAGCCACCAGAGGGACTGCTATGCGAAATTCCGGGGGTTGTTGATCATAGAATGTTATTAGCTGCTCATAACTTGACTTAGGCTTTGATTTAGATTTCTCGCCGGTATTTCTTGAAGAGAACCAGTTAAGTGGGTTCCAATCGTCTGGCATAGCAGACAATTTGCGAAGTGGACCTGCTCGATGTGCTCGACATGGACATTGACATGACGTTCCGCGAGTCGTCAGCGTTGTACGGGAGATGCCGAAAACGCGTGTTTGCGGGTCACGTTCGGACGCGTCTCCGCTGTTGACTATCTAGCATCTACTCGCCACTCATTTATTAACTGACAACATCGTCGACGCCGAGCCTCACACGGACAAGGCAATGGACGGTCCACCTCCGCCGGAGGAAGACTTCAGTCAACTCCCGATCGCAGACCGCATTACTCACAAGAACTGGAAGGCAAGGGTATCGGGTTACGAAACTCTCATCAAGACCTTTCAGAATACTGCTTCCGATACAGACCCTGCATTCAGGCCCTATCTCAACAATCCGGATACTCTCAAGAAAATAATTACAGACTCAAATGCTGTCGCACAAGAGAAGGGCGTCGAAGCAGTCGTGGCTTTCGTCAAATTCGCAGGCGAAACTGCAGCGAGAACGCGGGATTTGATTGTCCCCGCCCTAGTCGATAAGTGCTTTGGTTCTGCCAGAGCAGGTACGAAGAATCAAGCTATTGAGCTTGCGTTGCAATACATCGAGGTTGAGAATGGTGGTACAGGCGTCGTGGTGCGTTAAACAAGCATACAATTTATTGCGATTCGACAAATAACATGTGAATATTTATTTAGAGCGATATACTCCCTGGCCTAAACGCCAAACAGCCGAAGGTTGTTGCAGGATGCATAATGACTTTAAATGGATCAATCAAGTACGTTAAATGGACTACATTATACTGTGATGACGTGCTGACGAAATTTGACAGGGCGTTTGGCACTCAGGCAGTTCCACCACCGCCAATACTGAAAGTCTTACCAAAGGTTTTCGCGCATACTGACAAGACCGTTCGTGCAGAGGGCACAAACCTCGTACAGACTTTGTATCAAGGCATCGGTCCTGCAATTGAACCTTGGTTGGCGGACCTTAAACCTGTACAAGTGAAGGAGCTGAAGGAAAGTTTTGAGAAAATGGACAGTGAGGGAAGGGGCAAAGGTTCGCTGAAGCCAGAACGATTCACAAGAGCCCAAGCTCGTGAAATGGAAGCTGGGGGTCAGGAGGAAGATGTCCCTCAGGAAGGTATGTGCTGTAAACCTTCATATGATTTCGCTTTGCCTGACAAGTCCGTAGATCCTGGACTTATGGACCCACGCGCGTTTGCTGAGGAGGTCGACATTAGTGATAAAATTCCGTCAGGTTTCCAAGCTGCCATGACTTCTTCAAAATGGAAAGAACGCAAAGAAGCACTGGACGAGCTACTGGCGGTGCTCAATTCGACTCCACGAATTAAAGACGCATCGGAGATCAGCGACATAGTCAGAGCTCTGTCGGGACGCATGGGTGATGCAAATATCAACTGTGTCATGACTGCAGCAAATTGCATAGAGGCGCTTGCGAAGGGCATGATGATTGGCTTTGCAAGATTTCGTGACACAGTCGTTCCGCCAATGCTGGAAAAGCTGAAGGAGAGGAAGCAAAATGTCGCCGACGCTATTGGAAACGCTCTTGATGCGGTCTTTGCTGCGGTACGCCTATTACCTCCGCTCATCTGAATACCTCGGCTCAATCTCTTGTAGACCACATTGCCGGAGATACTTGAAAACGTCCTTCCTGCTCTCGCTTCCAAGAATCCGCAGGTTAAAGAAGGGACATTGAAGTTCTTATGTCGCTGTCTCGTCACTACGAACGTCCCACCATCTACGGCACAAATAAAGCCTCTTTCGGAAGCCCTTGCTACCCTCCTTGAAGATTCCTTTGAAGGAGCGCGGAATGAAGCAGCGATGTGCTTGGGAACGTTAATGAAAATTGTTGGCGAACGTCCATTAAATGCAATCATGGATCAATTAGCCGAGGTTCGCAGGGTGAAGGTCAAGGAGGCGTATGACAAAGCGATGGTGAAATGCAAGGCGGGCGCTGGCCCAGCACCGCGAGCAGCGCCTCCTGCGAAGGCAAAATTACCAGCAAAGAAGGCACCTGGGCCCGCTCCATTTGAAGATGGACTGCTTAATGACGTTAGTCCTGTAAAACCGAAGGCAAAACTCCCTGCCCGTCTTATGGCTAAGAAGCCTATAGCGGAAGACGCACCAGTCACGGATGTTCCTGAAGCGCTTGCGGAACCACCAAAACCTGCCGCAAAGCCCCCTGCTCGTTTAATGGTAAGTTCAATTGTAATTCCTTTCGCAAGACTATCAATGTAATTTTGTGTGTTGTAGCAAGCCAAAAAATCTCCGCCTGCTGCTGCTGCCGCGGTCGCAGCAGCCACTTCCTCCAAGTCTGCGAAACCATCTGCTCCGGCTGCGCCTGGTGCCCTTGATACATTCAAATTCAAGCATACCCCCGAAGATGCCGAAGCCCTTGCAGCTGATCTGATTCCCAGTGAACTAGCAACAAACTTTGGCGACTCTAATTGGAAATTACGATTAGCTGCACTTGAGGAGATGAACGAATGGATTGGGGGCGTTGTGGATTCTGTGGAGAGCGAAGTCATTGTTAGGTTTTTGATCAAAAAAGGAGGGAACGAGAAAAATTTCCAGGTAGGATTTGCTTTTTTATCAGATTTGGCTCGTTCTAACGTACCTGCCCATGCTAGGTCTCATCAAAGCTGTACACCATACTTTCTATCTTGGCTGAACGGTGCCCAAATTTTGGCCGATCCTCTGTAGCTTTGGCGACTCCCCATTTAAGTGAAAAACTCGGTGACACGAAGCTGAAGAAGCCTGCTGGCGATACTCTTATGCTTTTCGCTGAAAAGACGTCATTGCAATTCGTTCTAAATCACGGTAAGATTAATATTCCTGACGTGTTCACGAAACATTGACTGTCTTCTAGCATATGATTCCCTGACCAAACAGAAGTCTCCCAAAGTTCTTGCCGATTCACTGACATGGATAGATTCTGCACTCACAGATTTCGGAGTAGCTGGTGTATCTCTTCGTGCACTTATCGAATTCCTTAAGACTGCACTGGGAAATTCAAATGCAGCAGTGAGAACAAGTGCCACCAAGACTTTGGTGACCATTAAACTCTTCGTTGGTCCAAGTGGGTTGCACAGTCATTTTCTATATACAGTTCCCTGAGCTCACATTCATCCGCGTGTAGGTGTCAAGGAACTGCTGGGTGAAATTAATCCTCAACTTCTGGCAACAATTCACGGCGAGTTTGACAAAGTAGAGGGAAGTGCTCCTCCTGAACCCTCCCGGACGTCTGTGGACGTTCAGAATCTCGGTTCTGGCGGCGGCAGCGGTTCGAGCAAGGCAGCCGCTGGGGCGGTCAACGCTATGGATGACTTGTTCCCGCGCGTCGAACTTGATTCACTGCTTAAAGGCACAACGATTCTCGCCGGCGCGAAAAGTGATGCCTGGAAAGTGAAGAAAGAGGCCTTAGAGACATTGCAAGCCATCCTTGATCAAGGTCAGAACAAACGCCTCAAACCGAATATGGGTCCGTTCGTCTGTTTTATTTACTCGGGAAATGTTTCTGACTTTGTTTGGACTGTAGGTGAAATTGGGCAGATCCTCAAAGCGCGTGTGACGGACATAAATAAACCGGTGCAGCTCTTAGCGTTGGACATCGTGGCTCGAATTGCGGCTGGTATGGGAAAGCCATTTGAAAAGCACACACGATTCTTTGCATTACCCGTCGCAACAGTCCTGGCTGACCAGAAGGCGAACATTCGTCAGGCAGGCTTAGCGACACTAACTGCCATTGCAGAAGCCTGTGAGGGTCTTGATAGCATGGTACATGGCTTGGCAACTGCACTCGAATCGGCCAATCCGTTGCAGAGAGGGACTCTTCTACATTGGATCGCCGATTGGTTCAAGGAACACGAGCCAAGTTCTGCATTAGATCTCAGTACGTGGGCAGCTCCCATTGTAGCATGTCTCGACGACAGAAGTGCGGACGTCCGGAAGGGTGCTCAGGCTGCGTTGCCGTTCGTCATTGCTCAAACAGGGTATGACTATGTTATGCAGCAGACGAATTCTTTGAAGCCTGCTTCCAGAAATACCGTCGCACCTCTCGTCAAAGCTGCTGCAGCTGCGGCACCACAAAAGTCGAGTAAGCCGACTCCAGCTCCGATTCCTGCGCCCATCAAGACTTCGGCGGCGGCAGAGACGATTACTCCTCCACCTCAATCTCCTACGCCTGTCACTTCTCAGGTTTCTACGGCTCCGACGAGTAAGCTGGGTGGTGTACGTCGCAAACTTCCTCAAGGTTCCATACCTCGACCAGATTCGAGGGCGAGTGCCAATGATGACGCTCTCGGGGCTCCAGCTTCGTCACGCTTGCCTCCTAAATCCGGTCTGGGAGGACTAAAGAAGCCCACGAGCGCATTCACATCCAAATCCACCACCCCCTCTGCTCCTTCACCTACGATGTCTTCTCTGTCACCATTCGTAACTATGAATATTGAGGCAAAGAAGTCTAGGCTAGCTAAAGACGGTGCTCGTTGGGTTATAGAGAATGGTCCGATACGCAAAGATCTCGTTGAATTGCTTCAACTTCAAATGGAGCCGCACGTATCAAAGGACACCCTGTCTCTTCTGTTTAGCCGGGACCATAATGCCGTCAACGATCATGTAACCGGACTGACCGCGTTATGCGACTTTTATTCGGCGTTGGCAACAGGGGATGATAAATACGGGTTTAGTGGACAAGAGCGAAACGACATAGGCATTGCAAATGCAGACCTCGCTCTTAAGTATGTCTCAATACGCGTCCATGAACCTCAACCGAACTTGATAGGCAAATGCCTTGACCTGGTGGAGGACGTAATGGCGTTCTTGCGAGACGTTAACTACCAGTTAAGCGATTCTGAAGCGTTGTGTTTTGTACCGACGGTCATTAACAAGGTCAGTTTGATATTATTTGTATTATGAAAGTGACGTGGTTGACACAATCTACATAGCTTGGCGACGCGCGTGAAGCCGTGCGAATCCGAGTGCAACAGATCATTCAAGCGCTCCCGAAAGTCTATGCATATAGCCGAATCTTCCAGCTTTTGATGGACTGTGGGTTAAAATCTAAGGTTGCCAAAACTCGTCAAGGTACCTTAGACGAAACGGCCGGCATACTCAAGCGCACGGGCGTAGCAGCGTGCGACCCCGCAAGGTCGTTCCCGGTTTTAGCATCCATGATCTCGGACAAAGATGCTGCTGTTCGCAAATCAGCTTTGACTGCTCTTAGTGAGAGTTACTTATTGGTAGGAGAAACGATTTGGTCATACGTCGGATCCCTTACGCCAAAGGACAAAACTCAGCTTGAAGAGCGTTTACGACGTGTTGCAGGACCAAGTAACATGGAAGCCTCAGAGGCGAATGGACCTGTTCCATTAACAGCCACGCCAGGGCCTGCATCACGTCTGGCTTCAGGTGTTCCTAAGCCGGGTTCTCGATTTGGCGGCATCGGCAGCCTCCCGCGGCCAGCTTCTCCGTCCGTAGGACCTGCATCTCGTCTTGCGCGACCGTCTTCTCCAGCTCGGGCTGTTGGCTCAACAACGGGTGAAGGTCAAACAGCTGGAACTCCTGCGCCGTCATCTAAACTTCCAAAGGTTGGCCCTACTTCGCCTCGTCTCGCTAGACCAAAGAGCTTCCTGCCTTCGCGTCTTGGAAATACTCGAATTGCAGCACCGGCATCCGTTGCTGCGTCTCAAACCCACGCTGAAGATCGAGCTTCTGATAGGCCTGTGCTTCGATCACTAAATGGGGACCATCGTCGCCAACTATCCGCTGCTACTGCCGACGTAGTTGAAGCGCCGGTACTCGGCGAAGAGACGGAAGGAGATGAGATCTCTTTGACTATTTCGAAGATTTTAAGCAGTGATCCTTCACGTAGCGTCGATGCCCTCAAACAGATTCAGAGGATATTGGAAGTTAATACGGAAGATGGGACCCCGTCTCAACGATATACAGAGCTATCGGATCACACAGAAGGACTGATTGAAACGATTACTCTGCAGATGGGTCACGTATTTGAAAATGCCTCCACTATCGTCGAACCAGAGAATTTCCGCCTTGCAAAGCACTTGATCCAGACAATCAATGCGTTCTGTGATCATCCTCTGTTGGCCGAATCGATTCAGGTCGAAAACCTTACTGGCCTATTCGAAGAGTTGACGCTTCGACTGCTCCAAACGGATGAAAGCGAAAGCAGTAAAGTCAAGGATTTGTCACGGTTTATTAACATGATCATCCTTCGCCTATTTGCCACATGCCGAAGAATGGCTATTTTAAGGTAAGTGCCCTTGCGCGACTTGTCAAAGACTCGATAGCTCACGGACATGTCAGATCATTGTTTTCCCTTCTTCTACAGATAGTTAAACCATTCCCGGTGAACGGAACCCTCCCAGATGCGAAAGAGGCAAAAGTTGCGGAACTGGTTCTGAAATGTATCTGGAAGTTGGCACGCAATATACCCACGGACCTCGAAAAACAGGATTTAGACCCGGTGGAGTTGTTCCCTGCTATTGAGCACTTCTTGCAGTCTATCCCTCCGAACGAATGGCGCGCTCGTGCAACGAACAAAGTCCCAAGTGGCGACATGCCTTTGAGAACTATCAAAGTAATAATTCAGCATGTTGTTGGTGAGTAGTCATTTCCATGTTAGTTTCAAGTTGCTCACGCACAATATCCATGATTAGCGTTCTATGGTGATGAAGTATACGACCTGCTTTCTTCGTCATTCGAGGACCCATCGGCAACTATCGTATACCCTTATGTCTATCGAATTCTTAATACGAATCGAGGAAACCAGGAAAATGGATCACATCGACAGCCGACGAATGGGTCCAGCGCTGGACGATCCGAGTCAAGCCCGTCGGGCAGCCAGCCAACGAGCCCTCGAGCTAGGTCTTCGGTCGCCTCGACTGAACATCGTACTTCCACGCCTAGTCGACATACATCTCATAGCGGTGTTTCGATGAACGACGGAGGAATGCTCCCGCCTCCAGTTGATGAACCGGATCCGGATGAGCAATTGCTTACAATCATCAATCATATTTCAAGCGAAGCTTCGGGTGCAATGCATAAGGAAGGGATCACGGAGTTACACCATTTCTTGAAAGCATATCCGCACAAGAAGCCTCGCGTGGATAGGTTATTGGAGAACACGGGACCAGCCTTCCGGAAATACATTGCGCGTGCGTTAGCAAGCAGAGCTGCGGAAGACGCGGAACGCACTGTCGCGGTAGCCGACACTCTTTCGAGTACGTCATCCGGGTATATTTTCTTTCTGAATTTTAGATCTGATGCCTTGTCGGTTATGCAGAGCTCGAGTCTAACGGCTCGTCTGGAGTCATTGCCCATCGCGGATCGGTGTCACCCAAATCACCTACGTCACCTAGGAGAGCTAGTGGTGCAATTGAGCTAAATCCTGCTGAACAAGAAAAGCTTCATCGTTTGCATGACTTGTTCCAGTATCGCTCCAGCACGACGAGCAATGGGTCTCGGCCAAAAGACCCAGATAGCAACTGATTGAGACGGACACGAAACTACGATCACGTGTTTCCCTGACATCTGCACTTACCTCTTATTTCGTTTCGGTTTTTAATTTTGTACACGTTGTCGATGCTCACTGTAATTTTGGTGCAATAATACATATCAAGAATTTTCTTCTCGAAACCATGACGCTCGAGATGCCTCGAGTAAAACTTTATTTAGGTCATGTGCTCATCATGACGGTATTGTGCCGCCGCGTCTCTTCCCGCTACTTCCCCAACGTTTCTTCCTACGTGTTCCTACGTGTTCTCTTGTGTATGCTGTCCTAGCTATTTTCTTCGCCTCTGGCTGCTTTGTTGCACCAAAACTTTGAAAGCTCCTGTACACCACAATCCGTTCAGGTCGTTTTCCGCACAATGTCTTCTGTATCGATGCCTGCAAGGTCTCCAGACTTTGTCTATGACCTTATTCTGCAATTCTGGCGTATTGTAACAAGTATCTTCTTCCGAGAGATACGTCCCAGAGGCGCGTTTCACATCCCGAGGCAAGGCCCTGTCATATTCGCCGCAGCACCGCATCACAACCAGGCAGGTAGATAACGTTGAAGCGTTCAAGTCTCAAACTCATGTTGCGAAATATTAACAGTTCTTGGACCCGTTGCTCTTGACATCAGAAGTACACAGAGAAACACGTCGGAGAGTTGAGTTCCTTATTGCTGCGAAAAGCATGACGAGAAAGCCTATTGGTTTTTTTGCGAAACTTATGTCGAGTAGTACGTACTAAGTTAGTTTCTATGCTGGTCACCGCCTTGACACGTTCTGCAGTTCCGGTTTCAAGAGCCGCTGATGAGGCAAAACGAGGCGCTGGAGTAATTACTCTATCTGAAAGCGACCCATGTGTAATTATTGGTCACGGAACGAAATTCACGTCTGAACTGAAACCAAAATGTCAAATAATGCTACCCAAATCGCTCAGCTCGTTAGTCGCTGAAGTGATAGAAGTCGTCTCGGATACGGAGGTGCGAATTAAGAAGGAGTTTGGAGGCGAAAGTGGGAAGGGAACAGCTCGTGTTCGAGATGCTATTGACGAGGCTAAAATGAATGGCGCACAAGGTCTTGAGTATAGGATATTACCGTTCATCGACCAGCAGGAGATGTATCGATTCGTCTATCAGAGGCTGAAAGATGGTGGATGCATCGGAATTTTCCCTGAGGGTTTGTATATTCATCTTGTGTGATGTTCAATGCTAATGTTATGAGATTTAGGAGGAAGCCATGACCGAACCGATTTATTGCCTCTCAAAGCAGGCGTTACTGTCATGGCACTTGGCGCAATGGCGAGTGATCCTTCTGTAAAGGTCAAAATCGTCCCGGTTGGCCTGTCCTATTTCCATGCCCATCGGTTCCGCTCAAGGGCGGTCGTAGAGTTCGGCTCAGCGATGGATGTGCCTCCAGAGCTCGTTGAAATGTTCAAAGAGGGAGGAACTAAAAAGAGAGAGGCTTGTGCTAAGCTTCTTGACCTTACTTACGAGGGGTTGAAGACAGTGACATTAAGAGCACCTGATTATGACACTCTCATGGTATTGTTACTTTCGTTCTTCCTCCTTCGCCTTTTGATTGTTCCGGTATGGCAGGTTATTCAAGCCGCGCGTCGCCTTTACGAAACGCCTGGCCAGCATTTGACTCTCGGCCAAGTCGTTGAACTCAATAAGCGTTTCCTTGAGGCATATATGCATTTCAAAGACGATCCAAGAGTGCAGAAATTGAAAGAGAATGTCTTGAAATACAACCGTTCAGTCAGAGATTTGGGTCTGCGTGACCACCAGGCAAGCCTAGTGATTTGATTCTGTTGCGTTGACTAATAGAAGGAAGTTAGGTCCCTCGTGCCAAACCTGCGAGCTGGAAAACTCTGGGATTGCTCGGATATCGCTTAGGCCTTCTTATCGTTTGGTCATTGCTGGCACTCCCAGGCGTCATTCTCAATGGTCCTATTTTTATTCTTGCATCCGTCATTTCGAGGAAGAAGGCTAAGGGTATGGAGTTACATATTTTGTACCAGGTAGATCGAATTCTTATCTTCGCTCTACGTTTCAGAGGCATTGGCCGCGTCAAACGTAAAAATTGCAGGCAGGGATGTCCTTGCTACATGGAAGATTCTAATGTCTCTCGGCGTGGCTCCTGTTCTGTACACGACTTACGCGATTATCGCCACCATAATTGCTATCAAGGCTAACGCTCCACTTGAGTGGAGATTATGGACTCCATTTTTGGTTTTGGTCCTTCTGCCGTGCATGAGTTATGCAGCGTTGAAGTTTGGCGAAGCTGGTACAGATATCTTAAAGTATGCCTTCCTTCCAGACTGTTCGCTACCGAAATACAATGTGATCATGGTGTTTTTAGATCTTTACGGCCCCTCGTCATTGCCCTTTTCCCAGGACAGCAACGTTCCCTCGATAAGCTAAAGCGAATGCGGGAAGAGCTCTCAAACGAATTGTCGGAGCTAATTAATGAGATGGGTCCGAAGTTGTGGGATGATTTCGACCACGTATGTCGTAACTTTTTGTGTGATAGGGGTTGTGGCTGACAGGGTTTCAGTGGAGAATTATCGTCCCTTCTGCAAGCGTTCCTCCATCCTCCGGAAAACCTGGACTATGGCGGCGAAAGAGCGGAACGGGCGCTGTTGATGCTCAGGGAAACCTCCTCGTCCATCCAATGGTGAGATCTCATAATACTTAGTGGTGTATTGCTTACTGTTTCTCAATGACACAGACTTGGCTCGATGAACGTCTTTTTGGCTGGAGTCGCAGTGCTGCTCGTGGAACAAGTGCCTGGAGCGGAAATTATAGTACAGATCCGAGCCAAGCCCCGAGCCCTACGTCTACAGACGATGAGGACGAGGGTGACTACGAGCATCTTATGGGCGTTCTGCAGTCGAATGGCGATGGAACTCCCTCTAGACTACGTTCTAGAAGCCTTCGCAGCTCATATGCAGATCTTCAACAGCTGAAGATGACGCCTGCAACCGCGACTGGTGCTAGTGTCCGCTACGATGCAGGTCATTCACCGACAGATAGCAGCTTTCATCATGGTGATCAGCACCGAGAGAGAAAGGGTAGTCTTACCGGCGACGTGCCGGTAGAAAGGATCGGGGGTATTAACCGCGATGAGCCCTTCAAGGAGGCTACGGAGGTTCTGAATGAAGAGAACGAACGTAAAAGGCGTTAGGCTACTGTATGGACTGATATAGCATAACTTGTTGCATTAACAAAGGACTATCATTGTCAATCTAGTGTGGTGATTTGCCGGGATTACATGGTAGCGCAAAACAAAAATACAAGACGAGTTCTAAGAAGCTGATACAACAGAAGAAATGACAGAAGGAAAAGGGAACGATGATCAAAAGAATGCAGTCCAAATCTGTCTAGGCTCCCACGGGTAATTTAAGGTTCGGGTAAGCCTTTCACCGCAATGTATGGTTCGCGACGCATCATCGACTTGTTAAATTCGGTGCCACAGTTGACACAACTGAAAAAAAAATGGTGAATGTGAGTATTGGGTGGATATTCCAGATTGGATGTGAGAAAACGACTGTACCGCAAATCCATGACGCCATTAATGAACTGAGAAGAAATAAATAGTGTGAGTGCCTGTCATCCTAAACGCTTATCTCGACCACGCGTTCAGAAACCAACCTGCGTCTGACTGCATCCCCCTTCCTCTGCTTTGTAGTTCCCCAACGCCTCTTTCCCGAGGTCCATGCAGCGGATAGAAATCTATTTCCTTGGTCAGCCATCCGGCACCTTCATTCCTCCTGCTTCCATGCGCTGATATAGAGGTCTGAGACACTTACCGCTTTGGCCGGATAGTTCCCCTTTGCCCTAATAAGCAGACCGTCAATCTATGGTCCCCATGACCGCTGACAGGATAAGACACTTACGGCGTGTGTTTGGTGATGGTATATATCGGCTCGCCTCGCGAGGAACCGCATTTCTCTACAAACAAATATGGCTCTGAAGACATTGTCACTGGTTGGCTGGGTATTCGTCTGTGCGTCGGAGAGCTAGAGGTGTTGGCAAGAGAGATGAGACAGGTACAGTAGGTGGTGGGAGACAAAGTATAACGGGGAAACTCAGACACTGGCTGAGGATGTTGTCTCTGCCATTGCACTTCAGCTCTTTTTATCGTGATTGAAGGCCAAGGGGAGAGGAATTTTCGACTGCAACTTGGACTAAAGCATGGCAAGATAAGCCGTAAAGTTACCGAAGCTCCGTGATAACCATCTGTGGTTGCCCTAGCTCAGATCCATTTCTGTCTACTGCAAATTCCAAAAACGCGTCATCGCACACATCGTCGTTGCGGACCGGAAAGAAAGGCTAAGACCGGAACTTTGTATTTACACAAACACGTATACAGCAAACGTGATAATACGCCCTAACAGCTGCCGCGCCGTGCATCTCTGACTTCATAGGGCACGAGGTGGAAGAAGCCATCAGAGCTCGCGCTTCGTGCCTGCAGTGAGCACTTCGACGCCCGTATCCGTTATCCTGTGAGTCATCGCCCCGTCATCACTGATCTGCTTCTCACGCTTCTCGGGGCAAAAAGGAAATACATACAGTAAGGTTTCCTCAAATTGAGCACTCCTTTTCCCGTCTGCCGTCGTGCACGTCCAGTCATCTGGCCAATGTATCCCATCCCAGGTGCCGAGATTGATCATCTGAGGAAAGGTCCGATAAAAGCCCCAGGTGAACTCAGTCGGATTGCGGAACGCGCGGAAATGACAGTCAACTCCTTACCGGCTCAATTGTAAATGTCTTCCAGTTCCAGGACCCAGGATGTGTCAGTATCAAGAATCACAGCCTCATCCATGCACAAAACGCACCATCCCAGGCTTCATTGTCCCAACGGCCTTATTCTTGGCATAGTGTGGTATGTTTGGATTGCAATGGAATAAGTTATTGATACCGTGTCCAGTGTACTGGCGCACAACCGAGCACCCGTTACGTTTGGCTATTGGTTCACTGCGAGTAAGGGTCCAAAGCAGTCAGAGATGGACGACGATAAGAGTTGGGCAGACGTTCAACATACATTACTTTACCAATATCCCGGAACAAGGCGCCTGGCTTGCAAATTTTTATGGCCTCGTCCAGACACTCGCGAGTCGTTCGGATAAGTAGTTTGGAGTCTTCGTCGATGTCTCCAACGGCATAAGTCTCGTTCAAATCTCCGTGATACCCTAAATCCAAAATTAAGATCGTCATTACACTTCCAACGGGCGTCAGAGACAGGTACATGCCATCGTAATACACTGTGACGTCTGAGGTGAAAAGTTTTTAGCCTGCCATGGCCGATAAAAGTACAGTCCAGCCTCACCAATGTTAATAATGTCACCATCCAATAACGGCCGGCGGTCTGGAATTCCGTGGCAGATCACTTCATTAACAGATCTGGACCAATCCTCAGTTAAGAAAGTCCTCGTATTTTTCGAGAGATGACGCATACGTGCAGACAGATTTGGGGAAGCGCCGGTAGTTTAATGGCGAAGGGTATGCATTCCGTTCAATTGTAGCCTGATGAACTATATCATCTATCTCGTCGGTGGTTATACCAGGTTTGATCGCAGCGGCAGCTATGTCCAATACTTCTCTACCCAGCTAAATGTGATAAAATGCTCGAGTTAGATTCTTCGCCAAAGTGCAAGGGTGAATGGAGAAATTACCCTGCATACTGTTCGCATCTTCTCTATCTCCTCCGGACTCAATATTCGTGGAGGGCTTCCCATGGCTAGTCTTTCAGATTTCGATTCGCCTCGTACTTCAAGATTTCAAGATAGGAGGGTTAACTTGCTTACAGAGATTTAACAGAGTGGAAGAAAGACATGGCCCTACCGTCGTCAGCATAGTCCGGTCTGGGTATACGATCTGGGACGGTACGTTTCGGAGACAAGGGGTAGACCGGTCGAAGTGTACCAGCGAAGTTGAAGTTACCGAAAGGATTATTATCCTCTAGAAAACAATTCAATCGATAGTGCTAGCAAGATAACTGAGAATACAAACCGATCTTCGTAATTTTAAGGTTCACGATGTCGTGGATAATTTTATGTTGTTTCTTGGAGCCTCATTTATTAACAGACTTGATTTTCACGCACGTTTATATGCTTACCCCTACACTCAATCCAGTCAGGTCAGTTCAGAAGTATACAAACAACCACCCACATCCTGCCTTAAAGCAATCTTGACTGCAGAAAAACGAACCCTTGATACCGAGTCTAAGTCATGGGAGGTCTGGATAAGCGTTTGAGGGTCTTCTGAGATTGGCACTGATTGTGACGCCAGTGGACGCACTTGTTGCACGTTGGACATTCCAACCGAGATGCAGGATTACCGTTAAGACAGCTCGAGCTTTGGCATGCAATCTCATTTGTCTCTGTTGAGCTCATGATGAACCCTGATGTGTAGTGGTTGGAAGTAAGGCCGTGTTAAGTGACGAAAAGAATTCACATTCCCGACGCCTATGCTACCTGCGGTGATGAATCCCATATATTGCACGTGACTATAATCAATCCACAAAAGGAAGCCTTTCAGCCTCGCACTGGGCACATTGAGGGCCTTGACATCACGCTGAGGCTCGTCGTTGGTTTTGAACGATTCTTCACATTTCTCTATCATCTTCGTGTAACAGTCTTGCTTGCAATCGTGAATTGAGTCCATTAATCCAAACCGTCTTGCGTCGGCCCGCATAGGATTACCTTGGAGGCTCAGGACTGGAACGTTATCATTTATATATCAACCAACAGACTTGTATCTATATACTCCATCGTCGTCATAGCATGTCTACAGTCCTCACGGGTTGCATTGGCATCTTCTGGGACTACGGTAATAACTTCCTTCTCTTTTGATCTTTGTATCGAATTGTAACTTGCATGTAATTTACTCAAGAAAACTGCCGCCCACCTTCCAATATTTCGGGAGCCAAACTCGTCGAGAATATTTGTCGACTGGTCCGAGGCGCTGGAGCGATCACTCAATTCAAGGCATACGTTGATGTATCATCTGAAGTTGCACAACCTAGATCCGTTGCGTTTCATTCGGACCTCCAGTCATCTGGAGTCACTTTAGCTCACTGCCCTCACAATGGCAAGAAGGACGTCGCTGACAAAATGATGATAGGTATGCCCCTAGGATAGATTCTTTCTCACAATCTAATCTGTTGCAGCGGACATGCTTGCATTCGCATTAGACAGGCCTGCTCCCGCAAAAGTTGTTATTATAACCGGAGATAGAGATTTTGCGTACGCATCTGCGATACTCAGGTTGCGAGGCTATGAAACCGTTATCATATCTCCTCCAAATACGGGTCATGCGAGCTTGAAGATGCAGGCAGACCAGTTACTCGACTGGCAAAAGGACGTTATCGACGCATCAAGTCCTGATACTTTTGCTGTTGTTGAAGCCGTATCTCAGTCTACAGCAGTCAAAACTGCAGAAGATTACAAGCCAAAAGCACCTGGAAGCCCAGGAACATGTCCTCCAGCAGAAAAAGCTGAGACAGGTACATATCTCAGCAATCCAGTAGTGGACGACATTTTCAAATCAAGTACTGGTGCAACTATGGACAACACTGGTATTGACGCCAAACCCTCTCCAAAGGAAACGGTGCCGATTTTTTTGAAGTCACTATCTACATTCTTCTCGGACGCACAAAAGTCGAGCCAAGTGCCTTCCTTCCAAGCCGATGTGCCATCCAGACCAGACCAGCCAGTAGCACCTTCTAGCAAGGTTTCCAACGAGACTGGTTGTATTCTTTTGAGTTCCTTGAAGGCAGAGGCAGAGGCAGCTGGTTTGAGTGTGGGTGCACTCAGAAATTGCAGGTGTGCAAATTGCAGGCTGTCAAGCAGCATTGAACAAGACCTGTGTGGGATTAGCACTGTGCCAACAGTTAAACAGTCAGGTATGAAGTCTGTTGCCCTACTGACACAGTCTTTCTTATAATCGTGATTTGCTTTCCTAGCTGTAGCGAATCCGGAACAACACTATATTTCACACAGCCAAGTAGAAGACGCCATTAATTCATCTACCAATACCCCATCTAGTGTTTCAACAGCTACCTCATCCAGTGTTACGAGTAGATCAACAACCTCATCTTTTGCAAGCAAGGAGACAGCTAAAACACCCTCGCCAGCTTCTGTGCTTCGATTTCGGCCACTCATAAACTACTTCATTGAACAACAAGCTTTGACTGGCCTCACACGCATTCGCTCTTCCACTGTTGCCTCTGAACTGCGGAAGCACGACTCAATGGTGTATGAAAAGGCTGGTGTGGTTAAAATGAAGCAGTACATCGAGGAAGCAAGAGAAGCAACTATCATCATCTCACCTGGTTTGGATAAAGAAGGTGATGGCTGGATTGAGATAAACCCGTCTCTTTACCCAGGGGTCAAGCCGACTTCGACACACAAAGGATCCCAACTAAACGAATTTACCCAAATTTTCCGTCCAGCTTCTAGTCTGGAGTCTATCAAAACTGTTGAGCCAGTCGTTGATGTTGAATTCAAGCCCCTTGTTACACGCCTACGCATGGAGTCTCCGGTCTATCGCTTAGTGTATTCCATGGTTGGTCAATATTTCAAGACACACCATCCGTTCTTGTATGAGGATGCAGGTGTTTGTAACCTTACTCAATACCTCCAGAAAGCTATTGACAAGGGCATTGTACGGGCTGGAAACATCAATTCTCCTGGTCGTCAATGGGTGGAACTCACAGATGGGTTACGCTACAGTCAGCCATGAAGACCTTTCGTTAGGTTTTGTACTTGTATTTTTAGTCCCTGACTTTTTTTGCCGGTGTATGTATCCTGGATGAACTCCTTGGGAAATCCTGAATTCTTACAATGCATTCGTGTATAAATTGCTTTTTGTTACTGTCTTGTTTGTACTATCAATGCTGATGCTTGAAACACCTGCCTGACTTACTCCTATAGTGAATTTCGAAACAATCAGTGTATGTCTATGTGGCATTATTATACAAAAATGTTGGATGGAGGCCCAGAAGTGTCGGGTTTCCTGCCTCATATATGGTACGGCGTAGTGAGGTCAGCTTACTAACCTCATGGGACTTCCGAGTCATTTCGCCGCCAATCACGTATTTTGATAAGCTCGAATGGTGTGCTCTTGCACCAAACCTCAC
The DNA here is from genome assembly GCF_000271605.1 of Fomitiporia mediterranea MF3/22. NCBI lineage: Eukaryota > Fungi > Basidiomycota > Agaricomycetes > Hymenochaetales > Hymenochaetaceae > Fomitiporia > Fomitiporia mediterranea. The sequence goes on from NW_006760388.1 coordinate 2,328,932, forward strand.
TTACTTGTATATACTAATAATGTACTGTCCTGGGCGCCTTGCCTGTTATTGGTTGTGTGGCGACACGATATCCCACGTATCGATCCCACAGTAGTCACTCCAAATCCACTAGCAAGATATAAGCAATTGTGTGGCTCTTCACTCTTGTGTACTCTAGCTTTCATATAAGACGTGAAAGCAACCTCTTCCGGCCTTTTGCAGAAGACCTCTCCACTATGGCTCCCTTTGTCGAAAGGTTTGTCAAGCAGACTGTTGGATACTGTACCCATTTGTATAGGTACAACTGATGGGTGAGCATGATCTTGCCAGAAGTGAACACTAGCTAGGAATTTGTGTAATAAGACCAAGATCAGGAAACCAAGGACAATGTTTGTATACAGGATTTTAAATATACATGTCTTATAGAATTGTCTAGCTTGCTAAATTGTAATTACTGTACCTGTATTAAGATAAGTAACACATTCTATTTACTACTCCTTCTATTCATTTTGACATTGTATATACTGTATGAAGTACTTCTTTTGCATATGTATTACATTTGTTCATAGTAAGTACATTACACTCTTAGCAAGAGACGACCTGCCCCAAGTATAATGCATGATGTCTGACAACACAACTTCTTTTTGTGATGGTTGTACCTGTACAAATACTGTAGCTATAAAGTACAGAGATAACACAAAATTGAGCATTATAGGGCAAGAAGGGTCCAAAGTTAGGTGACATAAGGAACATTACCTGTTACATAGATTTAGTATACACGTAACCCTAGTGACTCTACCTCTAGAGTAAGAGTGCAATAGAAATAAATAAGTGTTACATGTTTGCCGGTATGCAACAAGCCATGAATTACACATTTAACAAATAATAAGGAACGCGTCAACTCAATTGTGTCACGTTCCAGTTACCTCTATATTCGCGGCTACAGTATGTCCTAACAGCCGCCGCGCCGTGCATCTCTGACTTCATAGGGCACGAGGTGGAAGAAGCCATCAGAGCTCGCGCTTCGCGCCTGCAGTGAGCACTTCGACGCCCGTATCCGTTATCCTGTGAGTCATCGCCCCGTCATCACTGATCTGCTTCTCACGCTTCTCAGGGCAAAAAGGAAATACATACAGTAAGGTTTCCTCAAATTGAGCACTCCTTTTCCCGTCTGCCGTCGTACACGTCCAGTCATCTGGCCAATGTATCCCATCCCAGGTGCCGAGATTGATCATCTGAGGGAATGATCGATAAAAGCCCCAGGTGAGTTCAGTCGGATAACGGAAAACACGGACATGACAGTCAGTCCTTACCGGCTCAATTGTAAATGTCTTCCAGGTCCCAGGATGTGTCAATATCAGGAATCACAGCCTCATCCATGCACAAAACACACCATTCCGGGCTTCATTGTCCCAACGGCCTTATTCTTGGCATAATGCGGTATGTTGGTTGGATTGCCATGAAATAAGTTGTTGACACCGTGTGCGGTGTACTGGCGCACAACCGAGCACCCATTACGTTTGGCTATTGGTTCACTGCGAGTAAGGGTCCAAAGCAGTCAGAGATGGACGACGATAAGAGCTGGGTAGACGTTCAACATACATTACTTTACCAATATCCCGGAACAAGGCGCCTGGCTTACAGATTTTTATGGCCTCGTCCAGACACTCACGAGTCGTTCGGATAAGTAGTTTGGAGTCTTCGTCGATGTCTCCGACGGCATAAGTCCCATTTAAGTCTGCGTGATACCCTAAATCCAAAATTAAGATCGTCATTACGCTTCCAACGACGTAAGAGACAGGTACATGCCATCAAAATAGATTGAGACATCTGAAGTGAAAAGGTTTTAGCCTGCCATGGCCGATAAAAGTACAGTCCAGCCTCACCAATGTTAATAATGTCACCATCCAATAACGGCCGGCGGTCTGGAATTCCGTGGCAGATCACTTCATTAACAGATCTAGACCAATCGTCAGTCAAGAAAGTCCTCGTATTCTTCATGAGATGACGCATACGTGCAGACAGATTTGGGGAAGCGCCGGTAGTTTAATGGCGAAGGGTATGCATTCCGTTCAATTGTAGCCTGATGAACTATATCATCTATCTCGTCGGTGGTTATACCGGGTTTGATCGCAGCGGCAGCTATGTCCAATACCTCTCTACCCAGCTAAATGTGATAAAATGGCTCGGGTTGAATTCTTCGCCAGAATGCAGGGGTGAATGGAGAAATTACCCTGCATACTGTTCGCATCTTCTCAATCTCCTCCGGACTCAATATTCGTGGAGGGCTTCCCATGGCTAGTCTTTCGGATTTCGATTCGCCTCGTACTGCAAAGTTTCAAGATAGGAGAGGGTTAAAATTGCTTACAGAGATTTAACAGAGTGGAAGAAAGACTTGACCCTACCATCGTCAGCATAGTCCGGTCTGGGTATATGATCTGGGACAGTGCGTGTCGGAGACAAGGGGTAGACTGGTCGAAGTGTACCAGTGAAGTTGAAGTTACCGAAAGGATTATTATCCTCTAGAAAACAAGTTAATCAGAGATACTAGCAAAATAACTCAAAATGCAAACCGATTTTCGTAATTTTAAGGTTCACGATGTCGTGGATAATTTTATGTTGTTTCTTGGGGTCTCGATTATTAACACCTAAATTTCACACACGTTTATATGCTTACCCCTGGACTCAATCGAATTAGGGTCAGTTCAGACATGCAAAACTAGTGACGCACATCCTGCTTTAAAGCAATCTTGACTGCAGAAAAACGAACCCTTGATACCGAGTCTAAGTCATGGGAGGTCTGGATAAGCGTTTGAGAGTCTTCTGAGATTGGCACTGATTGTGACAGCAGTGAAAACGCACTTATTACACGTGGGACATTCTAGACGGGATTGAGGATTACCGTTAAGACAGCTCGAGCTTTGGCATGGAATGTCATTTGTTTCCGTTGAGCTCATGATAATCCTTGATGTGCAGTGGTTGGTAGCAAGGCGGAATTTAATTTACAGAGTAGCGACAAGAATCCAAGATCCCGTGCTGCGCGGTACCGGTGACGGGGAGTCATATTTTTCACGTGACTATAAACAATCCACAAAAGGAAGCCCTTCATCCTCGCATATCACTTCGCACTGGGCACGTTGAGGGCCTTGACACCACGTTGAGGCTCATCGTAGGTTTTGAACGCATTCTTTACATTTCTCCATCATCCTCGTATAACATTCTTGTTTGCAATCGTGAATTGAGTCCATAATCAAACCATCTTGCATCGCACCGCATAGGATTACCTTGGAGGCTTAGGATTGGAACGTTATCATCTATATATCACCCAGACAGGCTTGTATCTATATACTCCATAGACATGTCTACAGTCCTCACGGGTTGCATTGGCATCTTCTGGGACTACGGTAATAACTTCCTTCTTTTTTTATCCTTGTATCAAATTGTAACTTGTGAGTAATTTACTCAAGAAAACTGTCGCCCACCTTCCAATATTTCGGGAGCCAAACTTGTCGAGAATATTTGTCGGCTAGTCCGAGGCGCTGGAGCGATCACACAGTTCAAAGCATACGTTGACGTATCATCCGAAGTTGCACAACCTAGATCCATTGCGTTCCATTCGGACCTCCAGTCATCCGGAGTCACTTTAGCTCACTGCCCTCACATTCACAATGGCAAGAAGGACGTCGCTGACAAAATGATGATAGGTACGCTCTTAGAATACATCCTTTCATATCATCTAACCTGCAGCAGTGGACATGCTTGCATTCGCACTTGACAGGCCTCCTCCTGCAAAAATCGTTATTATCACTGGGGATAGAGACTTTGCATATGCAACTGCGACACTCAGGTTACGAGGCTACGAGACGATCATAATATCTCCTCCGAATATGAGTCAGACAATCTTAAAGATGCAGGCAGACCACTTATTTGACTGGAAGAAGGACGTTATTGATGCAACAAGTCCTGATACTTCTGCTGTCGTTGTAGCCGTATCTCAGCCTATGGTGGTCATAGCTGCAGAAGATCATAGACCGAAAGTATCTGGGACTCCAGAAACATGTCTTACAGCAGAAAACCCCGAGACAGGCGCATGCCTCAGCAAACCGGTACTGGATGACACTGTCAAATCACGTATTGCCGTACCTATGGACTCTACTGTTGACGCCAAACCCTCTACAAAGGAAACGACGCCGACCTTTTTGAAGTCACTGTCTACATTCTTCTCGGGCGCACCAAAGTCGAGCCAAGCGCCTTCCTTCAAGTCTGAAGCATCGCCCAGTCCAGTCCAGCCAGTAACGTGTTCTGGCGAGGTTTCCAACAAGCCTGGGTGTGCTCTTTCAAGTCCCTTGAAGGCACAGGGAGCTGGTTTGAGTGTAGATGCAGTCAGTAACTGTGGTTGTGCAATTTGCACGCGGTCAGGCAGAGTCAAACAAGCATTGTCTGGCAGCACTGTGCCAGCAGTCAAACAATCAGGTATGAAGTCTATCACTCAGTAACACAGTCTTTCTTTTAACTTTTACTACTTACCTAGCTGCATATTGCCCAGAACAACACTATAATTCACACAACCGGTCAGAAGACACTGTTAATTCATCCACCAACACCCCAACCAGTGTTTCAACGGTTACATCATCCAGTAACACAACACATTCAACGACCTCATCATTTGCAAATAAGGAGCCATCTGTAACAACACCCTCACCAGCTTCCATTCTTCGATTCCGGCCACTCATAAACTATTTCATCGAACAACGGACACTGGCTAGGCCTACACGGCTTCGCTCTTCGACCATTGCCTCCGAATTGCTAAAGCGTGACTCGACAGTGTATAAAACCGCTGGAGTGGACAGAATGAAGCAGTACGTCAAGGAAGCAAGAGACGCAGCCATCATCATCTCGCCCGGTTTGGATAAAGAAGGCGATGGCTGGGTTGAGATAAACCCGTCTCTGTACCCAGAGGTCAAGCTGACTTCAACACACAAAGGATCTCAACTAAATGGAATTTCCAAAATTTACTCTACTAATATGGGGCCTTTCAAACCACCCAAGCCAGTCGTTGATGCTGCATTCGAACCTCTTGTTGCACGCCTACGCAAGGAGGCTCCAGGATATACTCTGCCTAGAAAGGAGCTTCGTAAATATTTCACGACAAAACACCCATTGATATGCCAGATTGCAGGCGTCAAAAACTTCAGCAAATACCTCGAGAAAGTGGTGGGTAAAGGCATTATCTGCCTTGAAGATCGAGCTGGTGGTCAGCTGGTTAAACTAACAGAGAAGTATCGGCCTGTTGGTCGGTGAATGTGTTGATTCAGCAGAGCGTTGATGCCCGTGTACTTGTATTTTTATGTCCCTCACTTTTTTTGCTAATGCATATATTCTGGGTTGGCTTTTTAATAGATCTGGAATTTCTACAATGCATACATGTATAGATTGTTCTGTTGTTGCTGTCTTGTGTGTATTCATGTAACTGATAAAATGACCATTATTGCCCTATGCAGCCTTATTTCACACTTGGACGGAAGATTCTCCCGTATAGCATCTAGGAGGATATACTTTTGCCTTTTCGGTGTAGTGAGGTCAGCTTACTAACCTCATGGAACTTCATTTCGCCGCCGATCATGTTTTCAAATTTTGGAAGATTGCGCGTTGATCAGCACGAATTGCGTGCTCTTGCACCTAACCTCACTTACCTGTATATACTAATGATGTGTCGTCCCTGGCGCTCTAAAACTGCCTGTTATTGGCTGTGTGTCAACGCGATACCATACGTATCGGTCTCACAGTCGTCACTCCAATTCTACTAGCGAGATACACCAATTGTGCCTGGTTCTTGCGTACTCTAGTCTTCGTATAAGACGTGAAAGCAACCCCCTTCCGGGTCTTTTCAGAAGATCTCTTCACTATGGCTTCCTCAGCCAAAAGGTTTGTCAAGCGGACTGTCGGATACCCAGATCCTTACGTGCCGACGGTTACCACAACCGAATGGGTGAAAAAGACCGCTTCCAAGAGCCCAATTGACTTTGTTCGTCATCTCCCATTATACTCCGCTGGACTCGGCTGGACTAATGTTTTACTTCCTTTGGCCAGGTGGTTGATTATCTGAGAAGCCTCTTCCCAATCATTGGATGGATCGGCCGTTACAGTGAGTTATCTCCGCCTGTATCGCCATCCCCACTGAACATGTGCCGTTTTCTTAGACCTCGGGTGGCTGAGCGGTGACCTCATCGCTGGGATCACCGTTGGGATCGTGCTCGTACCGCAGAGCATGTCTTATGCACAAATCGCAACTTTGGAACCTCAATATGGCTTGTATTCTGCCTTCGTCGGCGTCTTCATCTATTGTGTATGTCCTGATTCTGGACGTGCATGCCATGAGTGGTAGGCTAAGCAACGTTCTACAGTTCTTCGCAACGTCAAAGGATGTTTCGATAGGGCCGGTCGCCGTGATGTCTCTTACAGTCTCTCAAATTATCAAACATGTCAACCAGACGCATCCTGATGTCTGGCCTGCTCAAACAATTGCGACCGCTGTATCATTCATCTGTGGATTCATTGTCCTTGGGATTGGTATACTCAGGCTAGGGTGGATTGTTGAGTTTATTCCCACACCGGCGGTTAGTGGTTTTATGACTGGCTCGGCCGTCAACATTGCCGCTGGTCAGGTCCCTGGTCTTATGGGGATTACTGGCTTTGAGTACGTGAACAAGAATTTTTATGTACGTTTCATTGATGCCTTTTGATAGCACTCGAGCGGCAACGTACAAGGTCATTATCAACACGCTGAAGGGCTTACCTCGTACGGATCTGAATGCTGCCTTCGGTCTCCCAGCTCTTGTCGCGCTGTACGCTATTCGTATAAGTCTTGACAGGCTCTCCAAGCGCTATCCTAGAAGAGGTACGCTGGCAAAGCTCTTAAGAGGTGTATGGTGACTGACTCTACCACCTAGCCCGAACGTTCTTTTTCATTTCTATCCTTCGCAATGGCTTTGTTATTATTGTCTTAACGATTGCGTCGTGGCTATCTATGCGTCATCGTCGTAACTCTAAAGGCAATTACCCCATCAAGATTTTGCAGACCGTTCCGAGTGGATTTAGAGTACGTTATCTGCGTTTTTAAGCGCGGGTGTACTAATAAATTTGTCCATACAGCACGTTGGTCCGCCTACGATCAACAGCAGTCTTATTTCGGCACTTGCAAGTGAACTTCCGGTCGCAACAATTATCTTGCTCCTTGAACACATTGCTATCTCTAAGTGTGAGTTTCGTACTCGAGCTTATCCTGCAGCAAACTTATTGAATCTTCAGCGTTTGGACGTCTAAATGGATACAAGATAAACCCTAATCAAGAGCTGATAGCCATCGGCGTTACGAACACCATTGGTTCGGTATTTAATGCGTATCCTGCTACCGGCTCGTTCTCTCGTTCCGCCTTGAAATCTAAGAGTGGAGTGCGTACACCACTTGCGGGGATCTTCACAGGAATCGTAGTCATTGTTGCACTCTATGGTCTTACGCCTGCATTCTTCTGGATCCCGAACGCTGGCCTATCTGCAATTATCATTCATGCAGTCGCCGACCTTGTCGCTAAACCGTCGCAAGTGTACGGATTTTGGAGAATTTCTCCGATAGAGTTTGTTATTTGGGTTGCTACAGTTCTGGTCACGGTGTTCTCTACTATCGAGAACGGGATTTACACCTCAATTATTGCATCTCTTGTCTGGTTACTCATAAGAGTGGCCAGGCCCCGCGGATACTTCCTCGGAAAGGTCACACTTACATTGAACAGCAATCAGGAGACTTCTCGCGAGGTCTATGTACCATTAAACTCCGAGGATGGAAAGGAGTCTAAACCTGGCGACATAATCGTGCGGCCGCCAGAGCCTGGTGTAATAGTCTATAGATATGAAGAGAGCGTGCTCTACCCTAACTGCTCGCTTCTAAACGAGGCACTTATCGATTATGTCAAGGAGCATACACGGCGAGGAAAGGATATGAGTGGTGTTAGCCTTAGTGATCGTCCATGGAACGACCCAGGTCCGAGGCGTGGACACGAAGCGGAAGAGTTAGCTCGGGATTCCGGCAAGCCGTTGCTTAAAGCTATCGTACTTGACTTCTCCTCTATGTGAGTTGCCTGCGATGTCCTTGGAATTGGGCAAGGCACATGAGCTGATCTCAGTTTAAACGCAGATCACATATTGATACGACTGGCGTTCAAGCCCTTGTCGACACTCGGACGGAAGTGGAGCGATGGGCGGATCGGAAAGTCGAGGTACGTTGATCCTTACCCTGATTGGTGCAGCACGAAGCTCAAACAAAATAACATCAGTTTCACTTTGCGAACGTCCTCTCTCGTTGGATACGGCGTGGTCTGGTCGCCGGAGGTTTTGGAATCGGAAGACCTTCTGCAATACTACCATCTGAAGTTGCTCCTGTTGTGTCCTTCGACAACTTACCGCGGAATGACGTCGACGATTTGAGAACAGACGATGTCGAGAAGGTTTCCAGGCGCCGAGTATCCAAGTCTTCCGCAGGAGGAACGTCATCACCTAATGAGGATTTCGGTCAGCCAGGCTCGCTCGTGTTCGCTGAGACGCCTTTCTTCCACTTTGATCTACCGTCTGCGGTGAAAGCTGCTGAGCTCGGTGCGCGTGCGAATACGGAGTCAGTTCGTTCTTCAGAGGATGCCGCCTCCGCCAGTAAACGATGAATATTCTGTCATGATCTGTTGGCTGCCTTTCCCGTGCTCTGGAATTTTGGATGGATTTATCAAGTGTTATCTTTCTGGATAAGTTAGACTCGCGTTCCCACACATAGTCTAGACGTCGTGTAATAATGATGAAGGATTTAATAAATTTTAGCCGTTTTCAAATTGTAGAAATTACAGCGACTATTTCGTTTTGTGAAAATAACGATAATTTTTCCGGGGCTGGGTGAACGGAACATTACGAAGCGAACGATGAACAGATTGAAAATGAAAATTGTGCAGATCGCTGGTCGCGTAAACGCGTGAATTTCATTTCTACACATGCTTTCTACCTTCAGGACCCTTCCTCGTCGTTCTCCCAGTCTTACGCGATGTTTTACACAGACTCACATCTGTGCTTCGGGACACAACAAATGGTCTAAAATCAAGGACAAGAAGGGTGCCGCAGATGTGAAAAAATCTAATGTATACGCAAGGACGGGTCGAGTACGTTTTACCGGCTTTTGGCACTCAAAATACGAATGAATGCTTACACTTCGTTACAGGATGTTATAGTTGCTATTAGAAGTGAGAATGACTGTCAATGTGCATTAGAAAGAGGCTTATAGTGCAAATAGCTGGAGGTTCTGCAGATCCTACCGTAAACCACGCACTAGGTTGGTCGTCTTGTTCTGCACTTGGGAGCTTAGCATCTTATACAGATTAAATTCTAGCAAATGTCTTAAAAGCCGCAAGAGCCGCGGGTGTTCCAAAGGATAACGTTGAAAAGGCTATAGCACGAGTACGTGTCTTGTATTCTTGCATGTCATACGCTAATAATAGTAAATTAAGGCGACGGGGGAGGCAGGAAAAGAAGCTAGTGTGCATGTTGTGCACGAGGCAATGGTTTCTGGAAGTGTTGCCGTTGTAATGTACATCTGTTCTATGTCCATCTTATAACCCACTTATTTATCAGTTTCCAGAGAATCTATGACTGATAATGGAACGCGGACAGTTCACCGACTACGCGAAATATTAAATGATTACGGGTGAGTATTTTCGTCCTATGTTGGATACTACCAGTTTAAATTCGAGTATCCCAGCGGACGCTTTGCCCCTGTCATGTTTATGTTCGATAAAGTCGGGCGTGTGCAAGTTAAGGTACCTGAGACCGATGATCGTGACTCTCAGATAGAAGCTATATTGGAAGCTGCTAGCTCCGCCGGCGGAGAGGACTTTGAGGTCCTTGAAGATTCAAGTATCGTGGAGGTGCGTCGCTCTATCCCAGCAGACAGACGGAGATTTACTCAATCCCCACTGATACTTTCTTGAAAAAAGTATTTCTGTCCTCCGGAATCATTAGAAGCGATGACCAAAGCCATCTCGGTAGTATCGGGGGGTGAGGCTGTGGTTTCCAGCGAATATATCTACCGAGCGAAGGATGCGCCAGGAGAAATCGATGACAGTCTAGAGGAAAATGTCATTGAACTGAAGAACGCGCTGCTCGAAAGACACGGCGATTGCGTGCGCGTCTGGAGTTAGTGCAGTTTACATATTTGTCTTTATGGTTTCTGATTCTGATGCATGACTTGTACTTTTATTGTCTCAGCCACGATCGACCGTAGAATCCAAACAGGGGACGGGGAATAGGAGACAGGAGTCGTTCGTTTGTAGTAGAATAGATAATAAATAATTCCGTAATATCTTCGCCTTCTGTAATGATTGATGGAGGCCACACGTGCCCCGTGCTGAGTTCAAATGCGAAATGCTTGCTGTCTGCCTCGTTGGCCATGATCTAATCCTCCTCACCTCCCGCCCGTGCCCCTCTCGCGTCCTTCACCTTCTCGCCACGACACCCAACACGTCCAGTGCGCAGTGCGCCTCTTCTTCCCATCCTTCCGTTCACGAAGCTCCATTTCCATCAATCATCACTCGCTTCCCTTCCGTTTTCCCAGTCCCATGTCCTACCCAGTCAAGTCTGTCCCCCTCGTTGCGCCAGGGCATACCCGGCCCGTCACTCACCTATCATTCTCCGTCTTGGAAGACGACGGCACGTATCTGCTTGCCTCGAGCTGTAAAGATGGCAATCCTATGATAAGAGATTGGAAGGGTGACTGGATTGGCACGTTCATCGGGCATAAGGGTGCTGTCTGGTCCACAAAATTGTCACTGGACTGTTCAAGAGCAGCTACTGGCAGTGCTGACTTTACCGCGTATGTACTAACGTCATGATATATTGAGTGCTGTCATGGTTCTGGTTCTGACTGTTGTTTGATTCGCGTGTGTAGTAAAATATGGGATGCATATTCCGGCAACGCATTGCATTCTTTTCCTCACAATCATATTGTCCGCAGTGTAGCACTTTCACCATCAGCAGAGAATCTCTTAACCGGCGGTCAGGAGAAGAAAGCTCGAATCTTTGACTTGCAACGACCAGATGCTGCACCAGATTTCTTAGGAGGTGACGCGAACGCGCCCTGTCATGATGGGACAATAAAAAGTGTGGTATGGACAGGCGAAAACATCGGTGTAACGGCTGGCGAGGATGGTTTCATAAAGTAAACTTTTCTTCTGTATGCCTCGTCGTGGTGATTCTTACACGTGTAAATAGATGGTGGGATTTCCGGACCCGGCAAACTATCACTAGTGTCAAGTTCCAGGATCCTATTACCTCAATGGAGCATTCTGTCCAAACGCAACGCATTGTACTGACATCAGGAAGGACGGTAGCATTTATCCCTGCCCTTCCTGCACAGGCAACAACGCACAGTCTTGAATTGCCGTATTCACCTTCGTCTGCATCACTGCATCCAATATTGCAAGATCGATTTGTAACCGGGAATCTAGGTGACCAATGGGTACGTATCCATGGAGCAGTGGATGGCGAGGAGCGAGAAATCTTAAAGGGCCATCATGGTCCTGTGCACTGTATCGAGTATAGCCCGGATGGAGAGATGTTTGCTAGTGGTAGCGGTGAGTCTGAGACTTGTTACACAGTTATCACAATTTGTTGATTAGTACCGTTCTACTTGACTCGTGCGTCTCGGCCTGCCGTGCATCCGTCACCTTAGAGGATGGTAAGTGCTGGCAGCGACCCGTTCCATATATTGAACCAGTGCTGATTTAATGATGATGATTGTAGGTACTATTCGGTTGTGGCAAACGACACCGGGCAAGACGTATGGCTTATGGCAGGGCACAACTAACGGAAACGGAACACTGCACTAATATGAATTACTAATTTCTAATGACTTGTTCACGCATTGTTACATGTAATGGTGTCGGGGCCGACTTGCTAAGTGGGACGGGGACGGGTATGAGGTGTGGTGTGCAGTGTTTGATTGATATCTGGAGAGGGTTGTGGGAAGTATGGTGCATATATGTGTACTATATTCTGTGACGGTCACTGTTTTGCTGGCTAGAAAAAATGGTGGATTTATGAGCATTAACGATATATGATATAATATTAATAATTGGAGCGAATTGAGCAGCGTCGGAACAACACGCACCGCACATGACGTCCACCAGTGACTATTTCCGGACACACGCGCATACGCCGAGTCCGACTCTGACTACAGTCTATCCTAGTACTCTAACCTCTTGCTGATTACCACCACCACCACCACCTTCTCTCATTATAGCATCTAATGCATTTTCACAATTCACAGCCCACACCACCGCCGTCGGACGGCTCAGACACCTCTGATCAGCCAACACAAGTATTTCACCCGTCCTTTGTGCCCAAACCGAGTGGAATACTGGGATCTGCGGCGAGTGGGGCTCATTACTCTGGTGCCAAGGTACATCATAGACGATCAGACGTCCAACGGGCTAGCGGTTCGCGAGATCCGTCTGAACTTACGGAGTCCCATCAGCGGATAATCAGCGACTTGAGTGAGGTGAGCTTTGTCTCAAACACACTGGCCCCCTGAATGAAGACCACGGTTACTGAATGTGTGTATGCGTGTGCGTATAGCTTTACTGTTGTCGACCGACTGCGGAGATCTTTCGTAGGAGCTTCAGGGAAGATGCAGAGTTTGAGGTATGTGTGACTCAAAGTTCCGTATTCCGGACCTTTGCACTAAAATAATTGGCAATGTACAGGACCCGTTAACGTATAGCAAGGGTGTCCAGGAGATTGCGTCACAGGTGCGTAGTGCATTCAAACCGCCACGCACGTTCAACCTAGACTCATTCTCATACCTTGTTTCTCGTAGTGGTATGCACTGGTAGGCTCACGCTCAAGCAAATATCAGCACAAATGTCTCATCCCAATTTCGTAATTCTTCCCAGCCAAAGATATTCGCAAAATCGGAGACACGAGCAAGTCGGGTCCTCTCCTCCACACTGCATCCAAATCGCATCGTCTACTCGCAGACACAGCAATACACGGTGCGATTCTTGGGGACTAAACATGTTTGTCTTCATTTGTTCAATTGCCGACCTCCGTGATCGGGAGTCACTAAACTATTATTATGATTTAGACTGTCAAGTCCATCATAATCGTTAATTTGGATGAGGACGACAAGATTATGAGGCTTGAAGATCAATGGAATGGGGAGGAACCTCCGACGGCTTGGGGATTGGCTACGCTTCGACGATTGAACGGAAGGCTTACGCCGTGGCTTATCCGAGTTCCCAAAGACTTGCGAGAATAAGTCCAACATACGAGGTGTGTGTTCCGCCTGCAGCTACTACAACTTATGCTGACTAAATTGTAAGGTACCAGGAGAACGAGAAACGACGTCTTCATTGTAATTTGTACTTCATTTTGCATAATCTGCTTGGCCGATGGCACATTGCTTCTATAACTTTCATCTGATTTTGATTTTGTTGTTGACCCGTTCTATTCTATGGGATTTGTGTAATTCTAGTTTGTTTGTAGCCATGCATATATGATCCGTGGCACGTCCTTCTATAGGGAGAACTATGTAATTCCGTCCAGGGTGGTTTGTTTCTTTACATATATAATCGACACATGCATTTCTAGCTAGCCTGATATGTGAATAAGAAACTGGAGGATTCAAGGACACGTGTAGATTATCATCCGCTCGCTTTTTGCTACCGAAGGGTCCTCCCCATTGTGCCATCCCAGAATATTGAAATGGACTAGTGCTATTTACTATCTCTGTCTACTTATTGCTCCCATATCCTATATCAAAAAAGACAACGATAATCTTAACTGTTTACTATCACCCAGACACACTAACACACTATGTCCACTCTTCGTGCATCGAGGTCCGTAAGGCCAGCATCGACATGGCTGAGGAACCAAGCATTCGTATCTACACGCCTGACTCTACACGCTGCACGATCATTCGCGTCCACAGCATATAGTCTCGATAGTAAGAATAAGAGGGTACAATCGGTGTCGCCATTAGGCCCACTGGGTGTAGAAGCCGCGCTGAAAGCAGCAAATGACCCATCTTTCAAACCGCGTCCGACGATTCAGAAGGAATTCGACTTGACAGGACGTGTTGCAGTTGTGTCGGGTGGGAACCGCAATTTGGGGCTCGAGATGGCTGAAACGCTCGCCGAGCAAGGTGCTGCTGTTTATTGTCTCGACCTACCTACTCAACCAGGAGAAGAATGGATCGCGACGCGGGATTATGTGAAAAAGATGAATATCAAGGGTGCGAAACTCGAATATGCTAGTGTGGACGTGACGGATCAAAAGGCTGTATGGGATGCTGTTGCGAAGATTGGGGATAAGGAGAAAAGGATGGACGCGTGTGTCGCTGCTGCGGGTATCTTTCAGGAATTCGACTGCCTTGAGTACCCTGCTGAGGAGTTCCAGAAAGTTATGAACGTAAACGTGAATGGTGTTCTGTATACTGCACAAGCGGTGGGACGCCAGATGGTACGCTTTGGTACACCGGGCAGTATCATCCTTATTGCTTCTATGAGTGGGAGCATCACTAACATGGTGAGCTTTTTCTCTCGATATGCAGTGGTCCTAGTGATTTTAGAGAGAGAAAAAATGATGATTGATGAATGATAATGATGGAACTCACTCAATTAATTGTTTCATTTGTTTGTTGCACTATATGCATGTTTACTTATACACCGTTCTTGTTTCAGGGCCATGCGTGGGTAGCATACAATACGAGCAAGTCGGCGGTCATTCAGGTATGTCTGCTTTACATGAAACATCGGCGATTGAATACCTGGGTGTCAGGGATATGTGTGTGCCCTTTTGACTTACTTGACGACTTGACAGATGGGACGTAGTTTGGCCTGTGAGCTAGGCCCGAAGAAAATTAGGGTCAATACATTGTCGCCTGGACATATGTATACGAAGTATGTGATTGATTAAGTGAATGTTTGCAAGATTAATCTCGTTCTAACGTGTAAATCTCTAACAAGTTTGATGGCGGCGTACCTTGACAAGTATCCGGAACTGTTTGAAAAATGGTCGAACTTGAATCCTTTGGGTCGCTTCGGGAGACCGGATGAGTTGCGTGGAGTCGTAGCTTGGCTTGCATCGGACGCTTCTACGTTCTGTACTGGTAGCGAGTGAGTTTACCTCCTCATCTGGATGCAACATTTGGAAGATTAATCGAATTTGCAGCATACTCGTTAGTGGTGGTCACCACTCGTGGTAGAAATAAAGCTGCTTGTGCTTGCTTGTAGTTGGTAGCCCTTGCAGACTTTACGTATTCCTATTCTTGAAATCTCAGCTGGGTAATTGTATTAATATTTTATGGTCCGAATTTCGATATTTGTTTGTGTGAGAGCGAAGCGGGATCGTTAAGTGCATGATTAACGCTAATAGAGGAAGCTGCAACACAAGATGCTGCGTGAATTCAGACAAATGTCTTACTGGTCACGTGATGCAGACAGTTTCGACCGAATTGTGTTTGTCTTCGTAGTGTTGCCTAACTTAAAACTCAGAATGAGGTTTTCTTTGCCAAATTCCAAAATCATGAAAGACTCACTGGTACCGAGTTCTTTTCTGCCAGGAAGCTCAGACTACAATAAAGCACACAGACAATATCTAAGAAGCAACCGACACCGTCTTCCCGAGGACACGTCTAAATGAACTGCGTTTCGTACCTCGGAGAAGAAATGCATGACGAAGTACCCTCCTCCAGCCTATCAAGAGTGTTGGACCTTGTTTTGCTAGATGCTGAGAGGCAGACCGAGGTAGATATGGGGAAATGGAAAGGAACTACCAATGCCGTTCGGACCCGGGAGATAGAACTGAAGAAAGACCTGCCAGACAGGAGACGAAGGAAGGCATTTTGCGTGCCTCAGATTCCTGGTTGGTTGCCGTCATTTACCGAACAATGACAATTTTGACGTTACCTCAGTGGCTTCTGGCTTTAGGTTTAGTAATACTACGGGATATCTGTGCCATGAAACTCAAAGACAACTCGTTCGTTGGAGCCTTACCGAACATGCACGTCATCCAAACGAGACTAACCTTGACGCACACTCCGACTGCGTGGGGATTGACTACGCTTCGACGATTGAACGGAAAGCTCGCGCCGTGACTTCCTAAGGACTTACGAGAATAAATCTAACACATGAGATTGCTGAAGCTGGTACGATTTACTTTTGCTGACTTGACTGTAAGACACCAAGAGAACGAGAAACGACATCTTTCATTTCAATTCGTAATTTATTTTGTATGATCTGCTTGGCCGACGACGCAATGCTTCCGTTCTGTTACTTTCATCTAATTGATTTTGTTATTTACCTATTCTATTCTACGGGATCTGTGTAATTCTAGTTTGCTTGCTTGTACCCATGCGTATATGATTTGTGGCGCGGACTTCTATATGGCGTACTATGTACTTCCATCCAGGGTGGTTTGTTCTTTACATGTAATCGACAAAAAAGTAAATTTCTTGCCCGATGTATGAGAAGGTTCAAGGCCAATGGAGAATCCAGATCGGATATCATATGCCGGATCTCACCGCAGTCTAATGTTAACGAGGGACACAGTGTACATACACTTAGGCTCGATCATAATGAGGCATTAGAAGTTGGACAGCTAATGCATACATTCTATTGACTCACCGCTGAGCTTCCTTTAACCCTTGTCTGCACGATATCGATTAGGTATTACCTCACTACTTGAACCTGGTGAGGCCGCGGATCATGTCCTTTACATCTTGTCTAGTCTAGAAGCTTTCTGAGTGGGCTGTTGTACTTATGCGCGTAATTGTTTACTCACATCTTGGATAGGTGCGCAATGCAATAATAGTAATACATCCGGCTACTTTGTACTGGACGGGGGTTGTGCCGATTTCACATATGACCCCGAACGTAGGTCAGCTGGTCTAGAGTCCATGCCGCTTGGAGGAATAGGCAAGACGGTTCCTCCAGTTGGTCTGTCTCACGGGCTAGTCAATGTTATTTACTACCAGTCATATTTGTCTACTTATTGCTCCCATATCTCATATCAGCGAAGGCGACGATAAACTTAGCTGCTTACTTGACAGTGTTCTCATACTCATATCAAAGCAAAGACGACGATAGACTCGGCTGCTTACTATCACCTTGACACACTATGTCCGCTCTTCGTGCATCGAGGTTCGTAAGGCCAACGACGTCGTTGTCGTCATTGCACCTACGGAATCAGACGATCGTGTGTGGGGGCTTTGGTCTACGTGCTACACGGTCATTCGCGTCTACAGCGTGTAGACTTGACAAGAATAATAAGAGGGTGCAATCAGTGTCACCATTAGGCCCACTAGGCGTAGAAGCTGCACTAAAAGCAGCAAATGATCCATCTTTCAAGCCGCGTCCGACGATTCAGAAGGAATTCGATCTGACGGGGCGTGTTGCGGTCGTTTCGGGCGGGAACCGCGGTTTGGGACTCGAGATGGCTGAAACTCTCTGCGAACAAGGTGCAACTGTTTATTGTCTCGACTTACCTAGTCAACCAGGAAAAGAATGGAGTGCGACGCGAGATTATGTGAAAAAGATGAACGTTAAGGGTGCGAAGCTCGAATATGCTAGTGTGGACGTGACGGACCAAAAGGCTGTATGGGACGCTGTTGCGAAGATTGGTGATAAGGAGAAACGGATGGACGCGTGCGTTGCTGCTGCGGGTATCCTTCAAGGATTCGATTGCCTTGAGTACCCTGCTGAGGAGTTCCAGAAAGTTATGAATGTAAACGTGCATGGTGTTCTGTACACTGCACAAGCGGTGGGTCGTCAGATGACCCGCTTTGGTACACCGGGCAGTATCATCCTTATTGCTTCTATGAGTGGGAGCATCACTAATAGGGTGAGTTTTTTCTCTCAATGTGCAGTGGTCATAGTGGTGGTAAAAAAAATGATGATTGATGAATGATAAAATGATGAATGATAATGATGGAATTCACTCAATTAATTGTTTCGTTTATTTGTTGCTCTGTATGCATATTTACTTATACACCATTCTTGTTTCAGGACCATGCGTGGGTAGCGTACAATACGAGTAAGTCGGCGGTCATTCAGGTATGTCTGCTTTACACGAAACATCGGCGATTGAATATCGGGTCTCGAGGATGTGCCTTCTGACTTGACGACTTGACAACTCGACAGATGGGACGTAGTATGGCCTGTGAACTAGGCCCGAAGAGAATTAGGGTCAATACATTGTCGCCTGGACATATCTATACGAAGTACGGTTTTGATTAATTGTGTATTTGGAACGTTAATTTCGTTCTGACATGTAAATTTTGAACAAGTATGACAGCGGCGTACCTTGACAAGTATCCGGAATTGTTTGACAAATGGTCGAACTTGAATCCTTTGGGTCGTTTGGGGAGACCGGATGAGTTACGAGGAGTCGTAGCTTGGCTTGCATCGGATGCTTCTACGTTCTGTACTGGTAGCGAGTGAGTTTGCTTTGTCATCTGGAAGTAACGTTTGGAAACTAAATCAAACTTGCAGCATACTCGTTAGTGGTGGTCACCACTCGTGGTAGAAATAAAGCTGCTTGTGCTTGCTTGTAGTTGTAGCCCTTGCAGACTTTACGTTTTCCTATCTTGAGGTCTCTGCTGGGTAATTGTATTAATATTGTATGGTTCTGATTTCGATACCTTTTCTCGAGAGAGTGAAGCGGGATCGTTAAATACATGATTGGCGCAAAAAAAAACCAGTTCACTTGGGTGAATATGAAAACATCCTCCCTTAGTCACGTGACACATACAATTTCGACTCAGTGTCACCCACCGAATCATTGCATTTGTCTTCATACTGTAACTTAGAGTACGAGTGGAAACTGGCCAGTTTGCCACATTGAGGTTATCCACGTGGGTTACCCATGAGGATAACCACGAGGGGAACTGAAACAGGAAAAATACCGTGTGGTGAACTGTATTAAGTAACATATAAGTTGTACAAAAAAAGAAAAACAAGGGAATAAAGTATACAATTATGTTTGTACAAGTCCTCTCCTCTAGAGAGGTTGAAATACAACATCTACTGTTTGTTAACCCTACCAAATTCTTGCATTTTCTGAGAAAATTTACTATTTTAGGTATATTACGTAATACATTTAACTGTAATTGACAACGTTGGAAACTGCCCTGCTAGTTTTCCACATGTGGTTATCCACGTGTGGGAAACCCTTAAAACAGTTTCCACTCGTACTCTAAGTATTATTACTGTTGCCTAACATATAACTCGGAGCGAAGCTTTCTTCGCCAAATTCCAAATCATGGAGGAGTCACTGGGGCCGGGTTCTCTTCTTCCAGGAAGCCCAGACTACAATAAGGCACGCAAGCAATACCTAAGAAGCAATCGACACCGTCCTCCCGAGGACACGTCTAAATGGACTGCCTTTCGTACCTCGGAGAAGAAATTTATGACGAGGTACCCCTCTCCAGACCTTTCAGAAGTGCTGGACCTTGCTTTGCTAGATGCTGAGAGGCAGACTGAGGTAGATATGGGGAAATGGAAAGGAGCTACCGATGCCGTTCGGACCCGGGAGATAGAACTGAAGAAAGACGTGCCAGACAGGAGACGAAGGAGGGCATTTTGCGTGCCTCAGATTCCTGGTTGGTTGCCGTCATTTACCGAACAATGACAATTTTGACGTTACCTCAATGGCTTCTGGCTTTAGGTTTAGTAATACTACCTGGTTATCTGTGCCATGAAACTCAAAGACAACTCGTTCGCTGGAGTCTTACCGAACATGCACGTCATCCAAACGAGACTAACCTCGACGCACACTACGATATCCCGAAAGAAGGGCTCTGGGATGTACACGTTCGATCAGACAAGCGAGTCATCCCGCTGCGGAGAAATGATTCGACCATTTTTGCAAATTCACCAGCTAAGGATCAACAGCAACGCGAGTCTTTGTCTCAGACGAATTTGCCACCTAAATTGTCACCAAGGTCGGGCTTAGCCACGACGTCCGAGCTTATCACGAAACTTAGATGGGCAAATATTGGATGGTTTTACAATTGGGGGTCAAAAAAGTATGAATTCAATAGAGGAAAAATAGAAGTCGGAGAACCCGTAAGGTCAATCTGTAAAGAAGTTGTTAGATCAATTGACTGGACAAATGTGTTTGTCGGAGCCTCTTCTTCTTCTGAAGAGCAATCTAGGTGGAGTGAAACTGGTCCAGACTGGGAGAGCTGGGACATGACTTATGGTACGAAACCCAATACTTGACATCGGACAAATAGCATAGTCTGATGCGACCATCTTCATGCAGAGCCCGACGCTGGTATCGTCAATTTTTACCAGTACAAGGTAAAACAAAATCACGAGCTTTCCATACTTGCTCCATGATAACAAGTTAGCAATGCGCATTTTATAGGATACGTTGATGGGACATGTTGATCGGGCAGAAGTCTGTGCCACCTCGCCTCTCGTCTCCTTGTCGTACGTCATTCTTTGACACACCGATATCTCCACCTATCATTTCACGGAATTTTGTAGCTTGGGAAACGCAGCTGTGTTCTTGATCGGTGGTCCCACTAGGGACCAAGAACCGGTGGCGATTCTGCTGAGATCCGGGGATGCCATTGTGATGGCTGGTCCGGCTTGCAGAAGAGTCTACCACGGTAAGCTACCTAGAGGTAAAACTTAATGATTAAAAAAATTGACTGTACATCCTAAAGGCGTCCCCAGGGTTCTCGAAGGGACGTTACCTGAGCGTCTTGACATACGATCATGTCCAGGTTCTGACTGGGCGATCTACAGTCGTTACCTTCAAAGCACGCGTATCAACGTGAACGTGAGGCAGGTGTTTCCCAAGGGCTTTGACCCG
The DNA here is from genome assembly GCF_000271605.1 of Fomitiporia mediterranea MF3/22. Classification (NCBI taxonomy): domain Eukaryota; kingdom Fungi; phylum Basidiomycota; class Agaricomycetes; order Hymenochaetales; family Hymenochaetaceae; genus Fomitiporia; species Fomitiporia mediterranea. The sequence goes on from NW_006760388.1 coordinate 2,349,820, forward strand.
TCGCAATAGGCATAGAATGTCACTAGCACACGCATACTCGTCAAGGCCTGCTTAAATTTTCATCATTGTGATGGGGACAACAATGATGCCATCGTGAACTATCAGAGAGCAGTGTTTGTGAATTGATGCAAATGTATGTGGTTTACACTGTGTCAATTGTAAACGGGCGCGGGGTTATTAGCGCAAAAAGGCAAATCGTTGACTGTAAAGGCTTGGTCCTTACATGCCGAATTGCCCAAAATTATGTGTGAATATTGATTAATCATCCTTGTGGAGTTCCTCTAAAGCTTTTTTTCTCCGTTCCTGACGAATTTTCGACTCTTCGGCATTCCGTCTTGTCCGTTCAAAACGCTACAGAGCATCAGAAAAATGTCAGCAGAATGCCTGAAACGAAAACATTAAATTTAACATTTACCTCCTTCCGCAGACACATATTCAACTCATTTTTAATGTCGTTACACCCTCCGAAGTATTTTGCCCAGAATTTACCGTGGCATTGTTCCAGAGCCTCGATAAGACCCTTACAAACTGATAGAGCGTCAGATTAAGTTTGAAGTCCAGACGTGAAACATGTACCAATAGTCTTGTCTGTGAGTTGTTGGTGCATCTCACGTTGCTGTTCTGTGTTCACAGGCCAGCGTCGAGGTGGTAGACCACAGTGACCACAGTGTCACCACACGGAGACGAAGTTCGCATGATTATCACGTAAGCCGTCACTCACGAAGATGAAACGTGACCTAACGCGCCTAGTACCATATCCTTATTATCCTAGCGCCCACAACTACACAGCTCCTGGCTCGTTGCTGCTTTTCTTACTCAGATATCACCGCCGCTTTTTCTCTCTGGGCCGAAATCACCTGCGAAGCTCTTCGGGCGTCTTTAAGATCGTCAAACAGTGTGGCTTGGCTTCTTGATTCAATGGAGACACAATAAACACTAATTGACTATTTATCGAAATGACTCTACTTGAGGCATTGCTTTCGGATCAAGTTACTTGCGAGTTTGTCCTTGCATAGTGTCCTCGGAGCATCCTCTGAAACGTCCAACGTGTTTTCTGAGTCGAGCTCTTTTGGCCTTGTTTACTTGTTTGGCCATCAGCCTAATAATCATAATGTCGGCGAGTCGGAGAGCGACTCTCCAACTACACCCCTGAACCACAAGTGGAGAAGGCGGAAGTTTACTTCCGTTCTATTGGTTTGAAAGATTGACTCACAGTTATGGGTATCGCCTACTTGTAGTCGGTAGAGGCTGAACGCAACAGGATTGAAATGGATATTCTCAGTGATTCTCAAGCAAAAACATAGCAACTGCATGGCCGGTCAACTCGATCAGGTCGGAGTACTCTGTGATCATATTCGTCGACGAAACGAAGCAATGTTGCGCTGGTAGGTCGCTTGGCACCCTGCAACTGCGCTTAATTGAGTTATCGCCTTGTCCGCTGTCGACGGACAGGCCATAGGTCCCTATCCTCACAGTGGACAAAGTGTGGTGCCCACACGGCATGTGCTGCACCCGTACCGGGCCATAGAAACGAACTCCTGTAAAAGGGAATTCCCGACACGGCTTCTCGGAACGGGGATCTCGATGGAACCCTGCCTCTTCTGTTGTCCTTGACGCGCGGCTGGTGGCGGACTGTTTCGATGTCGTTCTTCACTGGAAAGTACGCGCTATGGATACCGCCTCAACTCAGATGTGATAGGATCTCGGTGTTACCAGGTTTTGGCTCCCCTCTGTTATTGATACTGCCTTTTCGTTGTTTGTCTCAGGCGATACCCTACTCAGACAATTTCCGAACTGTACTTTGAGTATAAAGCGGATCCCTCCATGGCTTTGACTTCATAGCAAACACACAACAATTCTTCAGTGTAAAGTCCTCCTATCCTGCAACTTTCAGAAATGTCGGGTCCCACAACCTATGTACACCTGAACCCTGACATGATTGCACAGAGGGGTGGTATTGCCTCTCGCAACCGAGCCTGTCAAAATTGCAAGGATAAAAAGCTACGAGTATGTAATTATCTTTGGCTATGGATCACCATTGGGTTGACCTATTTGTCTGCTTTTCTAGTGCGACAAAGACGAGAGAGGCGGATCGTGCTCAAACTGTGTCAAGAAAGGGCTGCCGTGCAGTAATGCTTGAGTGAGTTGACTACCTTGCAAGCTATTCCCCCGAATAACGGCGCAAATTATTTTAGGCATGCGAGCACTCTCTGAGCGATTTCTACATTTTGATGTGGTGTGCGGATTATTTGAAGACCGATGCATCATGCGAGCACAGTCAATTTGAGGCAATGTGTTCTCACCAGTTTACTCTTTGATATTGCAACCTATGCATTCTATGTTTGATAATGTGATAATTGTCCAGTTTTCCTTCACACTGTCCCGTTTGAATGTGCATTGACGAACAGTTGGCAAGTAGTTTGCGTATTATTTGAATAATAGGTCACGAAGGTAGCCTAATCTATGACGTGATCATATTGACCGAATTTATCGCTTCCTCTGGACCTGAACGTTGTCCCACTTTGCCCTCTCCATATCCTCCTTCCACACTTCCTCGACATGAGGCCGCAGGTACCGCACGTCCTGGTATTAATAGACTTCCTCAGCCTCTGACCTACAGAAAACCAGTAGAAACGTACCTCCTCAGGTTTTATCCAGTGTTCCTTCGACAAATTCCTATGGAGCACGCTAGCTTGGGAAGCAACACGGAAACGGTGGTTGCGGTCATAAGCCTCCCGTTCTGACAAACGACCAAGAGCCTGCAGCAAATGTCAATTCTGGATAGCGGTGTCACAATGAGTTGCCCACCTTTTGGACGTCATCGCGTTCCTCGAGAACTGTAAGGACGAAGCCAGTTGAGCATCATGGAGTGTTGCGTGGAGATGGCACACTTACGCAAGTCGTCATACTTCAGGCCAATCTGTCTGTAGCCAGCGATTTGTGCATACCAGTCCGCGAAAGGCTTGAACCAGCGATAAAGGGTGCGAGACTTTTGAATTTGAGGCGCGAACGATATCCCCAATGGACTGAAAATTGCCATTTTTTGCGGGTCGAATGAGTTGTAAAGACGAGACTGCTGAGTTGAGTGCAGACAAATGGGTGAAGTCGGATTGGGAGTTTGGGACTGTTTGGCAGGCGATTATATAATTTTTATTTACATAAACAAGCAACTGACTGCCACGCGAGGTCAAAGCAACCCTGATAAAAATCAGCCATCCTGTTTTCAGTGCTGCAATTCTTCCTTCTCCTATCTTCACTCTTCATCTCACTCTGCAATCCTTCTTACACCATGTCCAAAAGCGAACAGACTTTCATCATGGTCAAGGTAATGCTTTGATCTCGCATCTGCCTTCTGAAGCAGCTGTTGACACGCATATATACTTGTAGCCCGACGGTGTCCAACGTAACCTAGTTGGCCCAATCATCTCGCGTTTTGAGCAACGCGGTTTCAAGCTTGTCGCAATGAAGATGGTCCACGCAACGCCTGAGCACCTGGAGAAACGTAAGTTGACGTGACAAATCCCTTTATACTGAGTGGTAATTATAATCGATGAACGTAGACTACGAGGATCTTAAGGGCAAGCCCTTCTTCCCTGGTTTGATCAAGTACATGGCTGCTGGACCGGTCGTAGCCATGGTTTGGGAAGGCCTCGATGCTGTTAAGACTGGCCGTGCAATGCTCGGCGCGACAAACCCACTTGCATCTTCTCCGGGTTAGTGTTTTCACATCTCTCTCTGCCATCATGAAGGTTCTGAAAGCAAACTTAGGCACCATCCGTGGTGACTATGCTCTTGCTGTCGGCCGGAACATCTGCCATGGCTCTGATTCGGTTGAAAGCGCGAAAAAGGAGATCGCCCAGTGGGTTTTAATTTTTCATATATATGCGCTTATATGCTCACCATTAATTTGTATAGCTGGTTCCCAGACGGAATCATTCAGTACAGGCTTGTCGCTGAAGACATTATTTTTGAGTAAATGAGGGAGAAAATAGCAGCATATCTCTTTTTTGGCGTGTTACAATTCGACAGGGTTCTGAGTACGAGCTGAAGTGTCATATAGAATTTGTGCAAATAGAAAATATAATCGCATGAGTCAATCTTACCGAATTTTAGCATCAATAGCCCTTGGTATGCGTCATAAATTGGCTTTTATACTATCCGTCCTCTGAAAATATCGATATCCTTCCGAAAGGCGTCTTAATCGAGGTTTCGCGTCGATCTTCACAGCCTCAACAGTCCTCCTTGGCAAGACTCCACGACTAAATCTGGTCCAACCATCGTCTCACTGGTCATACTAGTATTCTAAAATTCCGTGAGTAGGAATTCACAGCATGGGAACTTCGAGACCTTTTTCTGCAAAGTTTCGTTGGACCGTGAGGAGACCGTGGAACCAATGTCAGTGATGGCAACATTCGCCCCGATGCATGGCGCACGCTCTCTATGCACTAAGGTCATCCCGAGCTCTGCTGCGCTTCTTTCGCACTATCAGACAAGCGCGGCACACAGCCCATATGCAAGAAAGCGTTCTCAGTTGAAACGGTGATACTCATTCTTAAGAGCCGGTCGCCATATATAAGCTACAATACTCATGTGGGCGCGCCGGCACTCGGACAACCTCATTCACAGTATGCGCCCGACCTGAGTATTGTCACCGGGACCTGTTTCTCTTTGGTCCTCTTCCTTCATGATCTTACGCTTGTCTCTTGCCTTTCTGTTTTGTCTCTCGTTTATTTTCTTGTCTTCCGCGGAAAATGTCCAGGGCGACAACTTCTGTAGCGAGTTAATGTGCGTAACTGCTTTCGTGAATTCCAGCACGATTACATGTGAGTTAGTCACTGTCACCACGAGGTATCCAGTTCTAAGGAAACTTTTTTCAGATCAATTGACTGCATTGAATCAGCTAGGATGGATGGCTGTGTACGACTGCTCCGCGAAATTTTATTCGGTATCCACTCACCTTATGGTCTCTTCAGTGGCTTTGGGATGCAGATGGCGGACGCGAAAATGGTCATCATGTGGCCCAATTTCGACGGCAGTGTGTCGCTGTCTCAAAGAACTGCTACAGGAGAAGTAGAACCTAACCCGGATCCAAATCCCCCTCGTATTGCAACTATATTCAATCCTTTGACTAATTCAAATGTGAGCAGACATTTCGGTTGAATGTCAAACTTGACCCCGTCTGACTTACTCTACCTGGGACTTGCCTCTTACTGCACAGCGCCTCGCATTCACCGTTCCTAAGGATGACACAGTTCAGCAAAATGCCATTTGGGCTCTGGGTGTTGCCAATCCTATGTCAGCTTCTGTGGATGTGACCCTGGAATTACACCTCGATTCAGGGAACTTTACATTGAACTTGTCCAATCATATCAATACGGAAGACATTCCAGCTCTGAATCCCGAATCGTCTAGTATGCTTCCTACTGACACTCCCAATTCTGGTTCTTCAGCATCGTCACCTCCCGAATCCGGCGAGGGTACCACCTCTGGCGAAGAGCCTTTCGAGACGTTCGAGAGGCTCATCATTGCTCATGCTGTCCTTTCGGCCGCGGGTTTCTTGGTGATTTTGCCAGCAGGAGCTCTCATCGCGCGCTGGGGGCGAACTTTCTCAGAGAATTGGTTTTACTATCACTGGATGACACAAGTTGTTTTCAGTATTCCGGTGGTTGTAACGGGGTGGGCGTTAGGTCCTTTGTCTGTCGCCGCTCAAGGCGGGGTTCACGCTAACGATTCCCATAAGGTATTTAAGAAATGCTTGGACCTTTCGTAGGTTTTAAGACTCACACGTTAATAATAGGTGTTAGGCATTTTGCTTTTCCCTATGTACTTGATCCAATTATGCTTCGGAACATTTATCCACTTCCGTAAACCCGCTTATCCAAAACGACACCCGCCACGACATATTGCGCATGGATTACTGGGTATGACAATTGTTGCGCTTGCATTCTACCAGGTGAGATGACATGGATCAGCACAGTTCTCATGACTAAAGCTCGTGTAGGTTAGGACAGGGTTGACGGTGGACTGGACTACAGCTACGGCCCTTCCGATCAATCTCGATATTTTCTCAAATCTCTGGATTGCATGGGTGGTAGTGAGTAGACTTTGGATTATTATGCACGAGCTGTCTGAACTCACTCCTGCCATTCTAAGTTTATTCCTGTCATATATGTCATGGGCTTTCTATTGCTCCCGCGACAAGTTAAATATGAGCGGGATCTACCGCCGCCGTATTCGCCTGGAGTGACGGTACATGAGGGAAATAACGGAGCTGGTGTTAGGCATCTCTTAGGACTTGAACCGGTGGACGATGGCACGCACGACCTTTTCTCTGAGGACGTCACACGCAATGCGGGAGAAAGAAGGAGATCGAGCAGTCCGAATTCTGGTGGGATAGAAATGCGAGAAGTTCCGAATGAACGTCGAACACCCCTTTCTCTTGCTAGTTCTCAACTAGCATCTCCTTCACCGTCAAGCAGGACAGTTTAAAGTGACCTTTATTTTATTTTGCACGTTTTCTTTCCCTTTTATCTTTTGTGTTGATTGGATCGGATTTTCTTGGCAGTTTCCGGAAATTACAATATTTCTTCCTTCACACATGTATCGAGATTCTCTTGCTTATCGTGTAGCTGTATCGCGATGACAATATTAAAATGTTTTATGTTTTCAAAAGCACATTGGGGTTCGGCTGGCTGACTGACTACGCGGGTCATCGGCATTCAGCGGCTTTCGGCGCGTGCTTATGACGCGCGTAGGCGAAAGCACAAGACTCTCATTTTCTTTCCTTTCCAGACTCTACGTGCTGCATTGAGATTACATCTAAGTCGATGCGTACTTGTCTGTTCTCTTGACCGAATGTCTGTATGGTTACCTCGGCGACCGCCGTCTGCAGCTCCCTTTTGTCTGCGGTCGCTTGGAACACACTACCGTGTTCTTCATGTGCTAGCTTTGCGTAACCAGCACCAAATTTTCGCTCAGACGGGCGCGCTTCAAGTGTACCATGTCGCTGCTCCTGCTATTAGATGGCAGAGTACGAAGGGACCGCCAAGTTCGGGACCAGGAGAAACACGCGTCGCTACAGAAGGCGCTCCAACTGCGGTAGCGTCAAAAGAGGGTGCCGTGAAGGAACCGTTGGGTACACGCATTTGGAAGAAGGTCAAACATGAGGCTGCTCACTATTGGAATGGGTCAAAGCTTCTCGTGTCAGAGGTCCGGATTTCTGCAAGGCTGCAGTGGAAAATTCTCCATGGGGAGGCATTGACAAGGCGAGAAAGACGTCAGGTACGCTACTTAACTGTGACGTTGCTGTCTAGGCATCGCTGAGCATGTTTCTCTTGATACATTTAGCTTAAAAGAACGACGACTGATCTTTTGCGCTTGATTCCTTTCTCTGTTTTTGTGATTGTACCGTTCATGGAGTTTTTACTTCCTGTCGCTCTTAAGCTTTTCCCGAATATGCTTCCTTCAACATTTGAGGATAAATTTGCTGCGGTATGTATAATGCACGATGTGGTATTTGTCAGACTTGGGATTCTCATTTCAAAATTAGGAAGAGAAGCAAAGGAAGTTACTCCGGGTCCGTTTGGAAATGGCGAAGTTCCTTCAGGAAACTGTCAGAGAATCCGGTTTGAAGGCTAATGCACATATTGTCGGAAGCGATGCGTTCAAGGAGTTTTTCCGCAAGGTGAAGGATGATCACTTGTAGTCATCGTTGGCATTGGCTGAAGGATCCTTCTAGGTCCGTGCGACAGGAGAATCCCCCTCAACTACCGATATCGTTAACGTCGCCAAACTCTTTGACGATGATCTCACTCTGGACAACCTGTCACGGCCTCAGCTTGTCTCCTTGTGCCGTTACATGGGCCTTAACGCTTTTGGCACTGATAACTTCCTCCGAGGTGCCATCAGGGCAAGACTAACACAGCTTCGTCGCGATGATCAGGCCATTGACATGGAGGGGATCGACTCTTTGTCCACAGCAGAGCTTCAGCAGGCTTGCCAATCCCGCGGTATCCGAACCATAGGTGCTTCTCCTGCACGCCTGCGGTCTGAGCTTTCCACCTGGATTAAACTTCATCTCCATAACCGTGTCTCTGGAGTCTTACTCATCCTCGGCAGGGCTTTCTATTTCGACAGAAAGCCGGGCGAGACCGAAGAAGACTTCACTATCAAGAGTCTGGAAAGTGTCCTGAGCAGTCTTCCTGATAACTTGGTGCGCGGCTTTTAAAGGGCTTTGTTCGATCGCCGGATTACTGACTGTGCCTTTAGCTCAATGAAGCCGAGCTTGAGGTGGACTCCGATAAGGCCAGCTACAAGCAGAAGCTGGAGGTTCTCCAACAGCAGGAAGAACTCATTGAGGACGAAGAGGAACAGGAGACCAAGGAGGAGGAAGCACGTCGTGCGAAGCGAGAAGCGGAGGAACGTACGAAGCGTGAAGAAGAGGTGGCTATGGCTGAATCCCTATTGCCGGAGTCTGAGGTGAGTGTCGGATGCTGTTCTCCTGCTGCACATGTTTTATTCATGTCAATATTACTTCGAAGCTTCGCGCAACCGAAGCAGCCGCTGCTGAAGGACAGGATGCACGTATGACGACGGAACAACTGGCGGAGCTTGCTGAGGCGCTTTCCGTTCTTTCTGCCAAGTCAAGTGTGCTCAAAGAACGAGATGAATTGCGCGCACTCATGGAAGAAAATAGGAGCGCCGAAGAGGTCAGTCCCCCCCCCCCCCCAAACACCCCTTTGTATTGAATGCATGCTGACTGTCCTCGCAGGACACACCGCTCGTTAAGCGTATCCGTAGTATGATCACAAAAATTGATGCGCAACTTTCGGAGTACGATGCCAAGGTCGGAAATTCATTGCAAATGATCTCTTGTGACCCGCAGGGTCGCATTTCCGTAGAGGACTTGCATAAGGCATTAAAAGTCATCAAGCACCAGCCAGACGAAGATGTCGGACACGCAGTTATTCAAAAACTTGATGTGGACAAGGATGGATATGTGGAGCTTGAGCACGTGCTCGGGCTCGTGAGGGAAGAAGGTCTCGGTATGTATCCATTCTGATTCGCGGTTCCATATTTACCCAGGAACTCAATTGAACTTTGGAATAGGAATCGTTATAGACAACGAGGCGCAGAATCTAATCGGTCAAGGCAAGGAACTTAAGGCGTCCAAGCCTAGGAAAGAGGATATCGTACAAGAGTAGCATTATAGAGTTTTTCTTCCGTACGTTAAAGCCCGAATAAATTAATTTGCATCCCGAAGCGGCCCGCCTACATTCCCCGTGATATCGCGAATTTCTACGATTGCAACGAAGGTACGACCTGCCTCAAATACTCACAAGTTCTAATCTTGGTCCAATTATCAGTGCTCATGTGAGCACTGATATAGATGCAATCGTATTCAATGTGCACTTCTTTCGGCATCCATAGTATTCCGCATGCTATTTCGATCACCCCAGTGCGACTTCCGTACCATCTGGTCCTCCCTCGTTGGTGAATCTAGTCGTTTCCGAATCTAAGCGTGTAGCCAAAGGAACTAAATTGCGGCGTCCCGTGGGGTCCTGACATCCCAGAGCGGCTGAGCTAGTGGAAATGCAGCAAGGGGTCACGGATGTACGAGCGATCTTTGAACGGCATCCATACCTAAAAGTTCGCACAGAAATTCCCAAGTTGGTTGAAAAATCAGTCATTCGTCTCAATTATTCTGAGGCTTAAAGTGGAGGCCCACGGAAGGCCGTCGCTCCCCCATACCTACCTCCCCGCGGTGTTTAAGTCCAATCCTCCTACCTTGTCCCCGCGCCCCGCAGCTCACTCCGCACTCAAGTCTCTCGGCAGCCCGCTCTTCGGCTTTTCTTCGACTCAAACCCAAGGAAGAACACCGACGCATGAAAGAGAAGACAATGTCCGACACGAAGCACGGCGATTTTGAGCACATCTCGCACGGGAATCAGTTGCCGAGGCAGCTGACGACTGTTACGCTTACGGCTGAGCAGTTCGAAAGCCTGTACCTTCAACCACGCAACAGCGCAGGAACTAAGAATGCGCTCGTGGGCAAGGTAGGAAATCCGACACCCTTGTAAGTGTCCAATAACCTGCACCTGCATAGAAGAAGCGTCAGATGATTAAAGATATCTGAAAGGGGTGTCTCTGCTTTCTTACTTGCGCATATGCCGTTGTCAATGGACCTTTTGAACTTCCAAGGAGCAACCGCTGCTTCTAGCGTGGCGATGCTTGGTGTATGTACCGATGCTTAAACCTAGGCTGTGAGCTTAATGATAATGGATTTCATAAAATAGTCATTTTACGCTTGCGCGGGGATAGGACTTTACCTTGCTTGCATAATGGAATGGCTGATCGGGAACACCTTCCCGTGTGTCGTCTTTGGTACCTTTGGTGAGTTCTTTAGAGAGTTTAATACTCTATATGACGTGAATCTGAGCCTGATCGCCTTCTGTAGGCGGCTTCTGGATTTCATATGCCATCAATGTTCAGCCCACACTCCAGCTCGCGGCAAGCTTTGCGCCTGCCTCAGACGTGTCAAACGGCATAACCGCGGCTGCAGCCGGCGCAGCGACTCCTCAGTATAATGCTGGTCTAGGATTATATTTCACAGTGTGGGGGATTATGTGCGCGATTTATTTCCTTGCATCGCTGCGAACGTAAGTTGGCATCACTCTTGCAAGAGCATTAGTTCCCAAGATCTGAATATTTTTAACCTTTTTAGGAATGTTCCATTTGCCGTGATATTCGCAAGTGAGTCATGAAAACGTAATATCGAGAAGCTGTTGGGATACGAATGAACTTATCCACGCACCTTGCACCGTTTAGGCCTTGTATTTGCGTTCGAGTTAATAGCTGCGGCATACTGTAAGAGGATTCTATTTTCGACGTATACAGTGGAATCTCATTCGCTGACGTGACACAATGCAGTCCACACTGGTCAGGGTCGCCTCGAGCTCGCTGCGCGTGAGTTCAAAGTGGGTGGAGCCTTTGCCTTTATTGTATCATTGGTGGGTTATGCGATGCGTAGTTGCTTTGCTGTGACTTGACTTGACTGGCATTTGACTAGTGCGGTATCTGGATCGATGTATCCCTTCTGTGCGCAGCTGTGGGAATGCCCTTCCGAATCCCGCTGATCGACTTATCGAATCTGGGCCATCGCAACAAGTCGGTTGAAAATGGAGAGGTGTAGACGGCGTGCGCCAGCAATCAATCTTGTGGGTGTCTACGGTTGACACACAAGAAGTGAATGCTGGGTCTCGAAAGAGGGGCACGTGTCAAGCCTCTAGGTGATCTCGGAGATGACGGGGGGCGCTTATGCGAGCGAGTGTACTTCTATGGCAAGCCGATCATTTTCCTTTTGTTAGCTATCTGGTACATACTTTGGGTTGTATGCACTTTCAAAAAAATAAAACTTGACAGTGAGGAGTGAAATTTAGTATTCTATATCTAATCCATCGAAGGGGAGAGCAATCGCCTGAAGAACATAATTACCTATGAAAATTTTCAGTGACTCTTTGCACTGAGACTCGATCGAGGGAAATGAATGCAGTTTAATGAGCGTTACTAGTGTCGGCGGCGATCCGTCACGTCACGCGGCCGTTCCGCAGCACCCACAGGACGAGTACTGTGCACCGGTCGCATAGAGTTCCCTCTTTCTTTCTTTCTTCATCTCATCCCCCATCCCGCTGCGCTCGCAGTCCGCGTACACAATGGCAGACAGCACCCAGCCTACAAAGTCTCGCAAGGGGAAGGAGCGCGAACCTGCTCAACCAGACCTCTTCGACAGGCTCATTGCAATCCAGCGGAGTAAGGCAGCGTGAGCTATATTTCCTACGTATTTAGTCACGAACCCTACTAACCTCGTTCCTCGCGCAGCGCGAGCCGTCCAAAAGACAAGCCAGATCGCCCTCCAGTTCGACCTCCCTCACCACCGATGCCTTCCTCTCCCACAAGGAGACCTCAACAACCTGCTCCTCAAGTAGTTGTTTCGCGCTCGGACCTGCAGGACACAGCAGATGACTTCCAACGAAGGAGAAGGCAAGCTGCAGCTTCGCCGAGGGCCCATCACTCTTCAAGAGCGCAGCCTAAGCTGTATAACCCCGACACTGACCCATTTCCAATCCGTCGAACTGCCGAACCAGAGGTCATTTCGGATACGACCAGTAGCGCATATGCTCCCAAGAATGCAATGGCTTCTGTAGAGAGAGGTGCACACCACGGCCGCCTGTTTGATTATCGTAAGGACGATCCCGTCCGGTTTCATGCGCTCAGGTCCGCTCCTGCGAACGGAAATAAACCAACTCCCACACCCAAGTCGTCGGGAGACTACGTTTCGGCTTCCTCCACGTCTTCATATGCGCACTCAATTACCTCTTCGAGTTTCACCCTCAACTCCACCACCGATGGTTCTTCGGCATCTTCTGCACTCTTCGATGAGCAACCTCGAGAACACGCAAGCTCTAGCGCCTTTGCGCAGCAGTTGAAGAAGCTGTACAGGGGCATCTCAAATCTGGAATCTCGCTTGCTTAGAGAAGATGCTAAGGACGCTGCGGACGAGGCTCGGATAACGCTCAAACGTCCAAATGAAGCAATTGAAGAGCCCGAGGAAGCAGAGAAGGAAAAATGGCGCAAGTTTGTTGCGGATTACAAGGAGTACGTTATGAATATTCCCATTTCTACTTGCGGACTTTCTGACCTCTTTTGGCTTTTGCTTAAGACTCGCTGAATCAATGCACAATCTTCTTGTTCTTACTCTTGGACCGCAAGTTCCAGCGTCCCTCAGGAATATACCAACGAAATATAACATCATCATTCGTTTATGGACCCATGCATTCAACCGACCACTCGAAACTCTCCGCCGTGCATCGTTTCATTCCGCCATCGCCCTCGAACATCTACAGGAATTCATCATATATGCATACACATTCTACTCTATGCTTCTAGAGGAGCAGACGCTTGAAAGCTTCAAATCTGGGTGGCTTGAAGCTTTGGGTGATCTCGCGCGATACCGCATGGCCATTGCTGCGATGACGACACCCTCTACTGCGCTCACCGGCTCGAGCGAGTTTGTGCCGGTGAATCAGCAAATGTTGGCTGCCCAGACTCAGCCGGATGAGTCGATAGCGCGTATCGATGACTCGCCAGGCCCAAGCGTAGGCGTTGCTGCGGCACGGGCGCTCGAACTTGAACCCGAGAAAGAACGGTGGCGCTCAATCGCGCGTGACTGGTACGCTGCGGGCCTGGCTGATATGCCAGGGACAGGTAAACTACATCATCACCTTGGACTATTAAGCCGGGATGTCGAAACGGAGGAGCTGCGGGCAGTATATCACTTTTGCAAGAGGTATGTTTAGTCCATTAACTCATTTGAACCAATTCTAAATATGCATTATTCAAGTATGACTACCCTCCACCCGTTCCCGACATCCCGAGAATCAGTTCTGCAACTCTGGTCAGTTGCTGCGCAGACGAAGCGATCAATGCCGGATTCCTCTGTAGAAGACCTTTTTGTGCTTTTGCACGGCATGCTCTTTACCAATGTGCAATTGGACGATTTCCCGCCAACTCTGGCCCGCTTCATGGAGCGGCTCCAGATAGAGGGTGCAGAAGAACGGGTCTGGATTATGATGGCAGTCATCAATATCTCGGCCCTGCTCGAGTATGGAAAACCGACTGGCGTGCTCCGAAGCACTGGAGGCATTGGAAGTGGGGCCTCGGGTAGCAAGGATATGTCTTCCGCCGCACAAGCTGCAGCTGCGAGTGCGAAGGTCAACATGCTGGTAAAGAAGGTTGATGAAATGGAGGTCGATGACGGTGAAAACGGTGGTGCTTCTCCCGTGATGCGCGAAGATATCAACGTGAAGAGCAATGGTGTTCTCAATGTATCTCCGATGCTAGTCAATACCCAAGCAGTTTCCTCGGAACAGAATGAGGTCCCTCTGGCATTTAAATATGCCTTGCAGCTCACCTTCGAGATGTTTGCCTTCACGCTTCGACATCCTACTCGTAAAGCGACGCCGTTTTCCCGACCCTCTTTAAACCCCTACAACACGGTGATCCTCACGTTCCTTGCGACAGTTATGAAGCATCCTGCCGTCCAAAGAGCACTGGAACGCGCTATTCCATGGCAAGAACTTGCCGCTTTCTTCAGTAGGATCCCTCCGAGTGACGTCCCTCAGATTGAGAGCGGTGTCCGATTGACCAGCGGATGCACACCACTCCCAGAAGACTGGTGTCTTCGGGGAATGGAGTGGGGCGGACGCCGTGTTTATGAACGAGGATTCTGGAAGGGTGGCGAAGATCGGCATATGGAACTCGAGATTCTCGACACGCGCGAGGACAAAGAAGGCCTTACGGATGGTGTTATCGAAAGCGATGATGAGACAGAAAAATCGACAAAACAGGGAGGCAAGAGTACGCGTTGGGTGAGAATTGCTCGTGCAGCTGGTATCTTTACGAAGATTGTTCCCGGTTTCAGCTGGAACGCAGTGACGCGTGCTTTCGGGGTCTCTGGAGTTTTGGATGAGAAAGTGATGAGATGGATCGAAGAAGACAGACTTGAACGCGAGGAAGAGGAACGAAGACGGAGTAGGCGTCCATGGACATCTGATGAAATGGATGTCGACGAGGATAATGGCGCATTTGCTGACGATGTTTCGGACGATGACAGCGAGAGCTCGAGTGACAGCGAAGAAAGCGAGGAAGTGAAAGTTCTTAAGGTCAGTTGAGACTTACTTTCATCAGCATTGTTACTTATAAGATTACTTTCATAAACAGGCAAGACGCCGTGAGCTTCTCCGAATGCTTCGAACGACGAAAGACATTGCAAGATCGCGCGCCCGACCTCGACGACCTCGACCCCGTACATCGCAACGACGCGCACTGCGAGTCGTGCCTGGGTATACTGTACTTGTCATTGACACGAACTTCCTTTTGTCCTCCCTATCCATGTTTGCCACCCTTGTTGACTCCATGAAGTGGACCATCCTTGTTCCTCTTGCAGTCATCACGGAGTTAGATGGCATTGCGACGAACCCATCAACTCTTGGCGAAGCCGCCACTGCTGCGATCTCATACATTACTTCGCATATCCGTACACACTCACGTTCGTTGAAAGTCCAGACGTCGAAAGGGAATTACTTGCAAAATCTGAACGTTCGCAGCGAACAAATTGACTTCGTGTCGGACTCATGGGAACGGAGTATGGATGACCTGATTCTCCGCGCGACAGTTTGGCAAGATGACCATTGGGTTGATCGATCTGCCATCTTGGAATCCCCCAACCGCGATACTTCTGGTGCTGCTAAAGTCGTCCTCATTAGCTTCGATCGTAATTGTGAGTCTCCGTCATCTTTATGCATAACACACACAGTAATTAACAATGGTATCAACCGCAGTACGTTTGAAAGCGCGTGCTAGACAGCTTGATGCAGCCGATGAACGTGACATGGCCGAGATTTTGAAGGCTGGTTCTTGAACCTCAAGTCAAGAAATACTTGCTTTATCTAATTCGCCTCCACTGCGAACCATTTCCATAACCTGGACCTACTGCACGCTGCGCTTTATCCTGGATGCGGGATCCGTGCAACTCTGAAAGTAGGCCGCATCCAACACGAAACGGAGTATAATCTCCCACCCTTCCGGCCTTCCAGCCGACCGAGGACGACAGGTTTCATGTCCTCTCTACACTGCTAGCATTCCAAGCTTCGGCTGGTATGGGACAATATCATGGCATCCAATCCCCTCGTTTTTATTGCATGTTTCGACTCAATCGGGCAATTCTCATTTTGGCATTTTTTATCCTAAGTATACGCACAATCATTCGGACTACTGTCTTTTTTTTTCTTTGCTACTTAGCTTGGTAAATGGATATATCCACATCATGTCTTTCCTTGATTCTCTGTTTTCTTTTTTTTCCTCGTCCTTGTTTTCCTTTGCTTTTTTCTTTCTTTATTAGCTGTTTGTAGCCTTTTCTTTCTATTTCTTTCGACCTCTAGTGCTTTGTTATTGTATGAAAATTGTACAATGACACGGTTATGGGTTTCTCATTCGGAAAAGTTTGGTTATATGTGGTGTTTACTCTAAACACGAAAGCAAAACAAGTGCTAGATCAGATGAAGAAAGAGACAATGCAAGCAGATGACACGACGGTAAAGTTCTACTAAATCTAAACTACATTGAAAGACAGCATCCAGTACTGGCTCATTACGACAACTTAGACTCAATGAACGACGTGATGTCCGGGAGGGCATGGGACAAAATTTTAACTCGTTTCTTTTCGTCTATGGCGAAGTAATATGAGCCACTTGGCTTGTACAGGAATTTCTTTGATGATTCGATTGACGTACTATAAAACTTCACTTTCCCGTGCTTCTTGCGTATCTTTCCCTCGATGTTGAGTTCGTGGTCCAGAGGGGCAGCAACGAAGGAGCTCTGTGTTCGAATATCGTTAGTTTACATTCCATACAAAGATGGATTAATTGTAGATTGGTGGGGCTCTTACTTTTGTGTACCAGTCCCTGAGTTCGTCTTCGTGCCTCGGGATACTAGGGATGTCTTCTCGCCCAACGATCAACACAACAGCTTGGACTGTATCCATTACAGTTTGTACTACAATGTTTGCTTTAGAAAATGCTGGTGGTTTGAAAGTAGTAAGGAGGAAGGCTGTGTACCACGAGTGCTCAAAAGGTCCATGACAGCTTGACATTCAGGACCATGTCCTATCAAGACAATTTTCTTTGCCTGTGAAAGCCTGTCCACGCGTAGGATGAGATATTATCGCATGATGAACGGCACGATAGTTTGCTCACAGAATGTAGTTGTCCCACAGGTAGGATACGACCTCGCGAGCGAGCTCCGACCAACTTCGTCTCTGCATAACGTTAAAGTATTTATCGATTTTGTGCAAGTAAATACTGACATGGTTGGGCTGTGGAGGCCTTGGGTACGTGTTGATTTCCGCGTAAGCGTATCCCTTCTGCCTCACCCATTCTACAAGCCGTTTAGTAACGTCCAACTATTGGACATACAGTAGATAATTAGCGTTATACAATGTATTTTCGTTTTAGTATACGTACTAAATAGGAGTGCTCGAGTTGCACATCGCATACCATGGCGCCGGCGACCTCAACTAGTAGGTTGCCACTAACAATGAACATTGTCAGGAACGGGTACTGTAAGTGTGCATTACAACTCACAATTGATGTACAAGTAGGACCAGGGTATCCTTATCCATGACATCTTGGCTGTTAAATATCAGCCCCACCTAACACTATCTGCATTGAACAGAAGCTTACGAGCAAATGACTTGAGACTGATAGCGCTCTTCTACCTCTGTGTCTAGAAGCGGTACTTGCACCATCTGGTATTCTCGATAGAGGTATTCTTGACGATGTATCTTAAGTAGTTCTGTGGAAGAGCAAGGTCAGATAAATAGACAAGCGTATAAGGCATAACGGCTGATTAGGGTAAACCGAAATCGGACAGGTGAAAACATGCTTTGCTTTTCGACGATGTAACCTTGATATCGGGGAAAAAATATGAAAAGAACCAGAAACTAACCGGGTATCGAAAGTGTCTGCTCCGGGTATTCTGAATTCGAACGACATAGCAGTCTGTTAATCGCATATTGTCGAGAGAGAAAAAACGATAACGCACCCTCACGAGGTTCACAAGAAGTTACGTCAAGGTTCTGCCAATACCTATGTTGTCGTTTGGCTACGAGCCATACAGTCTCGGTAGCTGCTTCATTCGCCACTACCGGCTTCAACTCTGGAGGCGCATCACCTAAAAGGACCCGAGTTACAGCGAGTGCAGAGTTTGAAATGGATTCGACATTGTATCCGCCCTATCGGAAATCAAGGGGGGTTTGTGAGGACTGCACCGTTGGCAAAGCCTTCGATGAATAAGAAAGACTTGCCTCCAACGCAACGACGAGCTTCCCGCCGGCGAGCGATGACAGCATGTGCGTCATCATCGCATAACCTGCCGGTGTTACGTGGCATTCACCAAGATCATCTCCATCAGCTGCGTCAAAGCCTGCTGAAACTAAATTTATATAGTGAGAAAGTAGTCGATACAGGGCTGAAGACGAAACCCAGGTTACTGACTTATGACAAGCTCGGGAGCAAACTGCATAGCTATTGGTATGACAATCCTCGTGAAAGCATGAATGTACTCTGCATCTCCCATCCCGGCTTCTGGCCATGGAATATTTACTGACCTAACATTTTCAAAAGCCAACCATTCAAATAAGTTTCTTCATAATAAGAAACGATACACTCACGTTCCCTCTCCTGCTCCTTCGCCACAGGAATCTAATCCGCCAAAAGGTCCACCGGGGTAAAATATACCATTTTCATACCGATGAATTGATATGTACAACACGCTAGGATCATCGTTAAAGGCGCGCTGTGTCCCATTGCCTTGATGGATCAGATTATTAATCGAACGGATATCTAACACTAATGGAATACTAACCATGATGCACATCCCTTTGCATTGAAAGGTCAGTCAGGGAAGATACCATAATCAGAGACTTAGAACACACCAATCTAAGATCAGTATACGTTTCAAAGGCGTGAGTTGTTGCACGACGCGCGCAGCCACGGCAACATTGTTAAAGAAACAAAAACCCATGTGCTCTTCTGGCTCTGCATGATGGCCAGGAGGACGAACGATAGCGAATGATTTTTCTAGCTCACCGCGTGCAACAGCCAGTGCAGCTTCGATGACGCCACCGCAGCTGAGTTGAGCAGCCATGGTAGTACTTGGACAGACATAGAGTGAAAGAAATTCATAGTAAGCCTCTGACATGGCGATTTGTTCAGAGTCCATTCCTATGCATGAAAGAGGTTACGATGTGTCGTCAGTACGAAGTCACTTAAACTTATGCGATATGAATGCAGTTACGGGCTATCATCTGGACCTTCTCCCAGTGGTCTTCGCTATGGACCAGCATTGCCTCCATTTTACGAACTGGACGGATGGGAATGTGTTTCATGCGTAACAGACAACCGAAATTGCGGAGCCTCATATAAATACCGGCTATTCGAGCAGGCTGCTCCGGATGGTCTTCATGATTGCTTGAGGTCACAGGCGCATGGTTCATCATACGGACATCATAAACGTAGCCGAAACGAGGCATCTGCGCAGCCTCTCGTTCCAGAGGGACAGAACTCGGTCGAACGAGCGTTTGAGCAGCCGCCATTTCTGTTCTCGCAGTAACTGCTGACCCGGTTGGTGCAGAGGAGGATTCGTGCGTTTCGTCTAGGACGTGAACGGGCTCTTCGTTGGGTGTTACGCCGTCAATGTCCATAGATCTGGACTCTTCTGCAGTCTCTTCAAGAGTTACATTTTCAGTCTGAGTCACTACTTCCTCTATCCTCGCATCAGATGTCCCAGTAGCTGCGGAGGGTGCAGAGGCTTGCGACCCTCCTCTCATTAGACCACTGACCATTGCAGTGAGGAAGGACATGGAAGAGGAAGGTTGGCGTTCTAGGATATTAAAAGATCAAACTGAAATAAGTTGTGTTCTAAAGCCCCACTGCTCTTGAAGTCGTACCAGTGCAGAAAGAAAGGTTCTAATGATAAGCTGGACACAAGCGATGAGAGGATAGATGACAGGACAGGATGAGGTCAAGAATCCAAGGCCTTTGTGGTGGTAAAAACAAGCAGAGATGCACACTGCACAAGTAATAATAGCAAATCACATGACATCTGATTACGTACGGTGTAAATCGTTAAACGCGCGTCGCGTTCACTCTGGTATATACGAGCCGCGTCACTGTGTAGATTAAGCCAACCTGTATTCTTCCATCTTGCAACGACGATGAACACCCTTGTACGCAAATTTGCAAGTCCGAGCCACGATTTAGAACTTCGTAAGGCCCACGAAGAGCTGGAAGAGGACGGCTTCACCAATGCCATGTGGGGTTCTTCAGCTGGCTTTGGCAACTTAAGCAAGGGTGCTCCGATGTTCAAGCTCCCATCTCTTGCAGACGTGAGTCTCCAAACACTGTCTTACAGACCGAGCTTTGTACTGAGCGTATAACTCAGCCAACAGCTTTCCTGCGTTTACACACCGATGACCATGCAGACCCATCATGCCGGATTAAGATCCAGCATGGTACCACCACTCTTGCATTCCGTTACCAGGGCGGCGTCATCGTCGCAGTAGACTCGCGTGCGACCGCAGGATCATATATTGGTATTTACCCTATCAGTACCAGCCTCTGGACGACATTCAGCTGAAATATCCATACAGCCTCTGGAACTGTCAAAAAGGTCATCGAGATCAACAAGTTCTTGCTTGGGACTATGGCTGGAGGCGCAGGTATAATCCTCTTCCTGTTTTCTGGAAGTACCCCACGTTGATCTTGGTCTTGATGCATAGCCGATTGCCAGTTCTGGGAAACATATCTCGGCATGCAATGTAGATTACACGAACTACGGAATCACGAACGCATATCCGTTGCAGCAGCCAGCAAATATCTCTGTAATCTCGTATACTCTTATAAAGGTACAGGACTCAGCATGGTACGTTATCCCCATTCTCTTTATAACCGTTTCCACTACTAGTCCATATACTTAACCTTTTATTTATCGTAGGGTACAATGATCTGCGGATGGGACAAGACCGGCCCAGCAGTCTTCTACGTCGACTCAGACGGCCAGCGGCTGAAAGGCGACCTCTTCTCCGTCGGCTCCGGTTCGACGTTTGCATATGGTGTACTTGACCAGGGCTACCACTGGGACCTCACAGACGACGAAGCAATAGAACTGGGACGTAGAAGTATCTATGCCGCGGGTCATCGTGATGCTTTCTCTGGTAACACGATTAACGTGTACCACGTCAAAGAAGATGGTTGGACATTCATTGGTACGTTCGACATGTCTGATTTCGAATATTTGTCCTCACGAGAAGTAACCTTTCGGTTTCGTCCTTTACAGGAAACTACGACGTCTCGAAGATGCATTACGAAGGTTCCGGAAACGTCCCAGGCTCAGCCGGTGTGGCATACGGCTATGACGTGCGAACCAGCTCAGCAACCGTCGTCGTACCTGAGTAGGGAACGATACATATTTGTATTTCATACATCAGTCGAAATCAAATTCCTTTACTTCTCGTGGCGCGCGTGCAATGTTAAAGTTAATCCACACGACAGGCATCGAGACAATTTATTCCCAAGAACTTCGATTATATCACCAGTAGAAATCGGGTTAAGTACTAGATGCTAATACAAGGTATAAGAAACAGAGGGCCCATCGAAGCATACTGAAAAGAGAGATGGTAAAGAATGAAGAGCATAGTACGAAAGACGACGTGAAGGAAAGTGTGCTAAAATACAGCCTACAGGAGGTTAAAACATCAAATCAAGGAAGAGAGAAACAAGAGGAGATTAAGCTACGCGTAGTCCAGTGGTCCAGAGAAGTCCAAGAAGGAAAGAAAGAATCCGATCAATATATAGTCTGTCCAAGGAATTTCTTAACAATAAATCAATATATCAAGTCCAAATCGAAGCGCCCTCGGGTATATGTAGATGGAGAGATATTTAGCCTTGGCTTATCACGGTAACGGTATCTGGTTTAGTTATGCGCAAGAATCCGAAAGAAATTGCATATGCAGAAAAGGGTGGAATGTCGTAAACGAAATATGAGAGATATGGGATAGATGTGACGGTAGGAAAGTGGAAATGAAGGGGGGTGAACCGAATGAGAGACAAGGCGACCGATTAGAGGGGGGTAAGTAAGCGACGAGACTTGTCCAAGAAGCGAATAATCCAATATATTCTGGGGTGGATTCGTGTATGTGTGGAGTGGGCGAGGGTCCAGAGATTAGGCGCCGACCGTATGAGCCTACCAAGTAGAGAGGGCGAGGTGAAATTCGACAGGATAAGAATGCGAAGATGAGCACATAAGGACCATTATACGGTTCAAAGATACCGAACTGCGAGATGTGGACTTGGGTCGATCGATCTGCTGAGAGTGTGAATGGAATTGCGTCATGTATCCAGGTGTACCAGGGCAAAGCTAGAGAACTACAAGGATTGATGGAAAAGGTGAAGAAGACGAGACAAGGGGAAAGGCAATGGGGTCGTTCAGCTGCGTGGATTAGCGCAATTCAATGAACTGTGTCCTGCGTCGCATTGCCCGTACATCAGGGTCGCTATCACGGTCACGATCCGCCATCCGTAAGCCGCTCATAAGGTCTTTGAATAATCCAGCCTTTCCAATATCGTCCATATCCTCGTCAGGGGCCATTATGTCCATTTCCATCCTCAAGTTTGCATGACGCTCGCATAACATTAGCCCATCGACTTCCCAATACTCCTCCAGTCTCTCTGTGCAGCGCCGTTTTCCGCCTTCGGCGCCAGACAAAGACCCAATTGAGCCTATGGACTCCGAATAACGGAATTCGCAAATAAGGTGTTCAGGGTGGTACCGTTCACCAGTGTGTGCCACTGCACATGGACCTTCAATAGGCTGCCCACATGCCAGATCAGAGCATAATGAGTCATTCGCCTCGTGATAATGGTACCGGCAATAAGGTTTTCCGTCGAAGACGTAGAACTCTTTGTCCGGAAATGGTTGCTACGTATGCCAATTGTTAACATACGCACTTGATGCATTAAAACAACGTTGATGAGAACGACATACCTGACACTTGTGGCAGTTGAAGCAGTCGCGGTGGTACTTGCCCTTGAGCTGCCCGTCTGCAGATGACACGGCCTGCTTCTCAATGGGCCGGTTGCATTTTCGGCACTAGGTTCGATAGGTTGTAAGCTTAATCGACATCACACCCAACGGAAGCGCAAGGCGTCAGAGCTTACCTTTGGCAAATACATCATTTTCCAGCATCTCTCACACAGCACTCCAGCACCTTCTGCACGTATCCAGCGTCCATCTTCAATACTCTTGTTACATTTTGTGCATTGACGTGGCCGCCGTTTCGCATCCGTGCCTTCCTTCCCCTCTCTTGATCCGCCCATCGCCGGTGTCGTGCGGGAACGTGCGGGCAGCTTCGGTGACCGAGTTGCCGAGGTAGGTGAGAGTGGAACATTGGAAGGTAGCGGAGGACGCTCCTCAGATAATGTATCAAGTGCACGGTACCGGTCGCGTTCCAATGCACCAGTCGACTTGGTAGTACTGCGGGATGCGTAACTATATGCAGAGGAAGCCGACGCAGACCGAGTTGGGAGACCCTTGAGAGATTGTGGAGGCGACGAAGGGCTGGTAGACGGAAAAAGAATGTGACCACCTTCGCGTCTCGATTTTTTACTCGAAGCTCTGGAAGGCGGGGAAGTAGGTGAAAGTGCAGACTCCGTTTCCCGATCGTACGCAAGACCAGAACTACTGTAATCGGAGTCAGACGGTGAAGCAGGCGCCCCATTTTTCGGCGTATTAGCGGAGACGGCTGTCGTATCTACGCCCAAATCCTTGTTCTTAAAGCGCTCAGAGAGACGTGAGCGAATTGAAGAACTGGAGCGCACGGTCCGAGGAGTGACCGTATCGGGAGTTTTAGGTGACAGGGTTCGGGTAAGCCCAGTTAAAGTGCCATTCACAGGGGAAGGGGTCCGCGAAGAAACGATTCCTGGCTGAGGAACTACGTTGGGTGAATGAGGCGAAGGAGACCGGGGCGAGTGCGATGACAGAGGGGTATTTGGAGAAAGTGAGGATGTTGCTATAGACCTGCTGTTCAAAAAGTGTCTTTCATGACAGGTGGTAAGTACTTACAAGGTTGAGTAACATTTGCATCGATATTCAAATGTCTCGGTGCATTGATCCTTCTGCCATCCATTCCGATAGTGGGTGTCCGCATTCTATCGGGTGCCTGGTCTCTATTCAGAGAAGCAGCTAGCATTGCCGCCTGTGCAACGGCTTGAAAGCCTCGTCTTCCCACACCGGCCATATTTACTTCACCTTCATGCAGTCCGTTGCCTCCTGGCTGGCCAGTAGGAAGTGGAGGGGGACGTTGAGCACCAGCACTATATGGACCGAATGGACCCGGGTTGCGCATACCGTCGTGTGACGGTCGTGAATCTAGTGATGGACGCGCGGAGGCCGGGCGGTCCATTGAAACTCGGGAGGGCGGTATGTCTATTGAAGGACGTGAAGGAAGAGAAATTGGGCCAGGGGGGCGCGACATAATCGGACTCTTGTTCTGAGCGGGGTTTGTAGGCAATGGTGGCCGATTTTCCGAACTAAATGTCGAGCGCATGGAGCTCACGCTCGGTCTCCGTGAATTAGTGATGGAGCCAGGAGAGAAAGAACGAGGGATCTCAGACCGTCCTACTGGAGATATTGATTGCGCATGTGGGGTACCTATGCGCATGGGTGCTTCAAGCCTTGCACCAGCACTGACTGAAGTTGGAAGTGGTGGAGATATATGATCAGACGGTGGAATCTGCACGTGTGGACGACGCGACATTGACGAGCTGCGTGAACGACGTGATACGCTAGGCGCTGGTGAAACTGATTTAGACGGTGGAGGGACGCCTGGTTGCGGCGTTTTCGACCGGCGGAAAGCCCTGTCTATCATAGAGCGTGCATTGCGCTCGGCGTCATTATTACTGCCCAGACTCACATTGCCATTCGGTTTCGTTATATTCGTGTTCACTTTGAGAGGAGTAGGAGCCGCGACGGACTGGGAAGCTTGGCGGATTTTTTCAAGAATAGCAGAGGGGCGGGGAGTGGAAGATGGTGGCGGAGGACAGATATGGTCGCCGAGGTCAGCAAGTGCTACAGGCTGGTTGCAGTTAGAGCATTTTACAGTTGGAAGAAGCTGCGAAATGCGTTCTCCTGGGATCTGCGGGAGCTTGAGAGCCATGCAGAGGCCGAGTGATAGGGGTGGTCAAAGAGATATGTATGGTACAGACTGCCAGAGTGACGAGAGAGCAGCGAGGGAAGAGGAGGAGGTGCCGGCGGGCGTGGATGTCGTCGCAGACGAGGAGAAGATGGAGGAAGGAGGGAGAGAAGGACCGTGATTAGGCGAGATTAGAGTGTAGAGTAGGGAAAAACAAAAGAAAGATATCACAGAACACGACAACGGCTCCTGCTAACTGGACACACGAATAAGGAAATTCACGTCGATCGCCCTCTCTAATACCTCATCTCCGGTCACTTCTTCCGTCCCAACAAAGTGCCCGAAGTCCTCACTGCATGACAACGTTTGTCTGGCCAATATCCGCTCCTTTCTTGCTTCAGCATCAAGTTGCAAATAACTCGCCTGTATTCGCTGTCCCTTTGTGCTTGATCGCATTGGACATTTCAGCTTGACTGGTGTCGCGTGAGCTAATCGCCGGCCGAGTAAACACTTAAGCGAATCATCACATTCCACCAAGTACAGATCAGCAAATTTTCCAACTCGAACACGACGCTAAGCCATGTCGGGAGGGGAGCATTCAATTGGTGGCAGCGTTAACTGCTCAACCGCGGTTCGTGTCCGACGTGAAGCAGATGGCAGAGGCGGGAACCACGCAGACGACTGATGTCGGCTCATGGGTGCTGTTGCGTTGTTGCTACCGAACGTGAGACGTGTGGGCGAGAGAAGCAGCGCAGGGCCGGAACAGGTGCGGATTGGCGGTTTATTTCCGGCGGGGAACGACGGATCGGCGCGCATGTAAAGCTTCTGCGTGGAAAATCAGGCATCAAAATCAATGCCGTCAACCGCAAATCCCCGGCCTGTGGCCTAGTGCTTTTCAATTTATTCTGCATCACGTGCACTGTGCGTTGTTTCTAACACATTACACAAGCGAATAAAACGCGTGCATCGTCCTCGGCGGCAAGATCTATTTTGCTGCTGCTACTGCTATACTAGTGCCACCCTTGTCTCACAATGCGCGCCCTTTGTTCGGCGTTTGCTATCTGCGGTCTTATCCATCTCGTCTACTCGAGAGACTCAGCCTGGAATGGCCACGTCTCTCCTGGCTCCACGACTCCTGCGAAATTCACACCCTTCTACGTTCCCAGCGGAAGCAAGCAGATTGACTCCGATGACCCAGCTATCCGCCATTCTCGCGCTTGGAAGACTATTTATTCTCCAGCCTATGTTAACGGCTCTGCTCTCAGCACAACACAACGCGACGCATATGCCACCTATACCTTCTCTGGCACGGGCATTGAACTTTATGGCAGCAAAGGCAAACACTTTGGCAAGGCAGCTGTCTTTATCGACGGAAAACTTGCACAAACAATCAACAACTACGCCAGCCAAGACCAACAGCAGCAGCTTCTATTCTCCATGTATAGTCTGACGTCGGCGGCGCATGAGATTAAAATAGTCAATAAAGGCTCAACGACAGGCTCTCAATTGCAAATTGACGCCTTCGTAGTGACAAGTCTCACATCGCAGACCAAGCCTGTTGTGAACAACGAACAATCTCCCACCCCAGAACGAAAAGTTCTCGTCGCTCAAACACCGACTTCTGGTGAGTGGCTGCTTACCCAGAATGGCTCCACCGGCGTGGCCGCAATGCAACTCGCCATTATCTCGTCGTCACACGCAATTATAATTGACAAGGTCGAGCACAACCCACTTACAATTGATGGGCACCCTGCCTGGGGTGCACTGTACAACCTTAACACTCACGCTGTCAAGGCACTTCATATGAAGTCGAACTCCTTCTGTGCTGGCGGCACTTTTCTCTCCAACGGTACTCTCATCAATGTCGGTGGTAATCCAGTTGTCTCGGACAAGACTGCTGCAGCTGACTTTGGGGACGTCGATGGTTTGCAAGCAATACGCCTGTTCCACCCTTGTGACTCGGACTCTGTGGTAGACTGTGACATCTATGAGAATCATACTCGGATTCGTATGGCATCTCCTCGCTGGTACAACACTGTGATACGCCTTTCGGATGGAAGCGCAATGATTATAGGCGGTTCCAAGAAAGGTGGCTGGATGAACAATGCTACTACGAATAACCCAACTGTAGAATACTACCCTCCCAAAGATATCAAGGGGTCTAACGGGCTCCCGATTACGCTTCCCTTTCTAAAGGAAACTCTGAACTCAAACCTCTTTCCCATCGCATTCTCACTTCCAGACGGTAGGGTCTTTATCTCAGCAAACGAGGATGCCACGATCTATGACTGGAAAACAAACTCTGAGCGTCGTCTACCACAGATTCCAAATGGGGTGCGCGTGACGTATCCTATGACAGGCACCGGTCTTCTGCTTCCTCTGTCTGCAGAAAATAAATACACCCCTGAAATTCTTCTATGCGGAGGATCCGCGGCGGATGATACGAAGCCAGGCTATGAACTAAATTCACAGGATCCTGCTTCGTCACAGTGTTCTCGACTCGTTCTTACTGAAGAGGGTATTGCCGCTGGCTGGCAAGTTGAACAGATGCCTCAGCCACGTGTCATGCCGGATGCTGTCCTTCTACCGACTGGTGAGGTCCTGATTGTCAACGGAGGTGCCTCGGGCATCTCAGGTTATGCGAACGTCATTGGCCAAGTCGGTCAGTCGAATGCTGATAACCCTGTTTTGATGCCTGTCCTGTATGATCCTTCTGCGGCAGCAGGTTCACGGTTTAGCAGTTCAGGAATGCCGACCAGTGCAATCCCGAGGTTGTACCACTCCGTTGCGACTCTCACGCCGAGCGGTGCTGTTATGATAGCAGGTTCAAACCCAAACCTTGACCGCAGTGAGGTAAAGTATGGAACAGAATATCGAGTTGAATGGTTGTACCCTCCATACATGAATCAGGCACGTCCCACAATTGCAGAAGCACCGGACATGATAGGCTTTGGGGGGTTGGCGCATTTACGCGTGCAATGGTCAGGGGGAGCGAAGCCGTCGATATCAGATACAGTGAAGATAGCGTGTATGGACCTTGGGTACGTTACGCATGCCGTACACGCGAACTCACGCTTGGTGTACCTTGAATTCAAGCATGATCCGAACGATGCAAGTACATTACTTGCTATGGGCCCTCCGAGTGGTGAAGTTTATCCACCTGGTCCGGCATGGTTGTTTGTGGTCGTAAATGGTGTGCCAAGTGAAGGAAAGAAAGTACTTATTGGCGATGGTGCGGGACCGGAGGTGAATGAAGCTGCATTGAAGAAGTGAGTCGTTCTTGAATGTGTACCTGATCCGTGAGTATCTGCTTATTGAGATTCTCAGCATGCTGGAGAAAACCCAGGTTGATCAGTACGAGGCTGAGAAAAAGGGCGATGAAGATGACAGTGAATGACGACTCGGATCGGACGGGCGTCCGTTTACAGCAGACAGTACTAACTACATACACTCTTTCTTCAAATATTTTGGATTACTTGCCTACAAATGGACAACTTTGCATTCGTTTATACCCACACCATCTTCTTACGAAATACCATTTTCATACCCATGTACGCAGCCAATATTCGTTTCTAAAACTTACAATTTGTAGACTAGCACACATGTATCACATAGGCTGAACAAATCCTTCTAACTAATCATTCCACATTATACGGGCCAGTCGGGTTTCGAAAGTAGTACACGGCATGATAACACAACGTTCTATGAATACGGACAAAAAAAAGCGAGACCGGCGCGTGAAACAACTTGCAATACAAGAAAATGCTAGATGCACAGTAGAATCTAAATGGCGCGCTGGCGCATTCGACTGGCGACCGTACGGAGGCCAGCATACACTTTACCCGGTGGAGAACCGAGGATGAGCGAGACGATGGCATCTCGTGCGATTTTGATATTTTGGA
The DNA here is from genome assembly GCF_000271605.1 of Fomitiporia mediterranea MF3/22. Lineage (NCBI taxonomy): Eukaryota > Fungi > Basidiomycota > Agaricomycetes > Hymenochaetales > Hymenochaetaceae > Fomitiporia > Fomitiporia mediterranea. The sequence continues at coordinate 2,378,527 of NW_006760388.1, forward strand.
AGGCACCGAGGATGTGAATTTTTCTAGAAGAAAAGAAATGTCAAAAAGGCTCCTAAAGTTAAGAAGAGAATGAGATAGATGAATAACGTACGTATCGGCCAAGATGACTCGTGTACGGCTTGCGTTTTCGATTGTGAACTTTGTCTTGCCACTGTGACCTGCGATGCGCCCGATTGCGCGTGCGAGGTGGTCGCCGTGGAGTGTTTTGACGTCTTTGATCTCGAAGGAGTCAAGGTAGAGGTCGTCCATTCGGAGAAGTGCGATGGAGTCCTAGTGTAAAGAAATGAATGAAGTGATTAAGTATTTTAAACATGCCTCTTGATAGAGGGGCAGGGGGTTGAACATACATTTACATCGAATCCGAGAGCAAAAGCTTTGACGAAGTCGGCACCCTTTTGGATCGACCCGACTTCTTTGGTGTATTTTGATGTCTGTCGATTAAAATCACATTCGAGTTAGTTTAATCAAGAAGATGAATAAATGCTGGCAAGAACGTTGATTAATAGCATACGCACTCGTATTTCAACACACCGCCGATGTACGTTCATCCGCACTTGTAGACCCAGCACCTCAGTCAATGGACCAAATATGTTTACCCATTCGTTCTTGAGTGGTGTCATTCGGTGCGGTGGGATTGGTATTCGACGCATTTCGCTCTTCTTCGCGAGTGCAGCTTGTTGAGCGGCGGTACTCAGTGGTTCGAAGGTTATTGTGTTGGGTGTAGAAGCAGGAGCGGGAGCAGAAAATGGATGGGAAGGGGCCTTTGTGGAATCGTCTATCATAAGTGCATCGTCGTTGTCCCCGGCATTCGGTGTAGCTTGTACGACCACCTTCGAAGTTTCAACGGCGCCTGAAGGTCCACTTGTACCTTCCATATCTTCATCCTGCTCCTCTACTGTCTCTACAGGATTAGCGACTCGAGGCGTCTTCTTTTGCTTTCCCTCTCTTCGCCTTGTCTTTTTCTTCGTTACGGTAGATGCCGAAGATACGGTAATTACGGTCATAACAGCTTATATGCGTCCAGACTGCAGCCGATTGTTATGAAGACTGTCGCAGAAGCAGATAAGCTTAGTGGAAGGTAAACGTGAAAAAATGCAAGGCGCAAGAAGACATCGGCAATTGCCGTATGTTAACAAGCAATTGATGATCCAATGTTGTACATCATCAATACTCACTCCTCTTCTAGCTTCCTCCTACATCTACGAATAATACGTCACCCCCATGTCTGGAACAAGAGCTAAGGCTACCAAGAACTTGACTGAGAGTAGGAAACAAAGTAATATTATTTCTATCAATGCAATATTTGTAATTTCATCACGTGGCTCAATCTACTACCCTACAGCGCTGCAGGCCCTTATATCCTCGCTTACTCCTAATGGCTTGCCAGACGACAAGAAGCTCAGCGAAGAGCAAGTTAATGCACTGTCCGATAGACTGAATCAATTTCTCGGTCCTATTGAGGAAGGTCCGGGAGTGCAGAGGAACGAGAAGGGACAGGTGTGTCCAACCCCTGGTTATTGTTGACTCTACACGTGCTTATACAAGTTACGTTCTAGCTGTTAAATGAGGAGGGCTTACCCATAATTGACATTTCAGAGCCTTTGGAAAATGTTGCTGGACCTTCCCACTCATATAAACCCTTCCAATCCGAGCATGATCCTCCACCACTCTCGTCGTGGTCGGAGGTGGAGAGGGCGCAGTGGCGAGTTGAGCGTGATCGTATAGCCGAAATGTTGGAGGAAGAGGAACAGCGCGAACTAATGGAAAGTTCGGAACGTGAGCACAGGAGAAAGCTGGAGGAGGTCGAGAAGATGGACGCGGAAAGTAAAGCCGCTGCCCGAGAAATGCAGAAGAAAATGGGTAAAGCGCTTTTGCGGAATATTGCTGCACAACGGGAGAAGGAAGAGGAGGAAAGAAAGAAGACTAAAGAGCCAACGCCTGCAGAAGTCCCCGCTCAAAACGGCGAACCGAGTTGTAGGAAGCCAAAGAAGAGCGTTAGCTTTGCGAATCTGCCTGAGGACAGTGACAAGCCCAAACCAAAGCCACCTGCAACTTGGGGCGACATCTCTGTTGCTAAGTTGAGAGCTAGTGCTCCAAAGGCGCAACTGAAAACAGACATATTGAACAAGCAGCCCATGAAGTTCGACGTTATTGAGCGAGTTCCCGGTGTAAACCGAACCTCAGTCCGCCAAGAGCGAGATTCGGACGACGAGTCCAATCCGGAGGAGCAGGCTTCAGAGCCGGAAGAAATCGACGAAGACGGTCTTACACCTCCCCTTGACGGTGGTATGGGGGACAGCGACGAGTCTACCGGACATGACGAAGACTCCGATGAGGACGAGTTTGACTTCAGTGAGGCGCGAGTACAGCGAGAGATAGCTTTGGAGTACATTCGCTTGCGTGAAAGCGTCGGTGCAGAGGCACAACAAGCAATGTCCCTGCATACTCACGAAGGGGAGAATGAATGGGATCAACCGGTAAGCTGAATCTCTGGATATGTTCTCCTTCCTATCTAACTTAGTGTCACAGAATGTACCTCTAGACGCAACGCTTGCATCGAAGCCACAGAAAAGTGGCATGTCTCGTTTCAAAGCCGCACGCCGAGCTAACCGTGGCTTTTCGGGGAATACTTCAATTTCACTAGGTGCCTCAGTTCTACCTTCTAGTAAATCGTCGACACTGCAAAAGGCAGTACGCACTGGGAAGCTAGAGAATGGTCAACTCGTTGGGGGTGACCCATGTGAAAGCAGTTCGGAAGATGAAGAAGCCGAAAACGCGAAACGCACGTTGGAGATGCTGAAGGATGGTGTTGTGTTTGGTGAAAGTTCTCAATCAGGATCTACCTTGCCCCAACAGACAGAAAACGCGGCGAAAGGAACCAAGGAACAAGAGTCACTCTCTTCATCACAACCCGGTCTATCTACATCGAAACCTTCACGCTTTCTGGCGCAAAGAGCAGCTCAGAGACCAAACTCAGAACCCGTTCTAGGACCCTCGTCATCTATTACATCAACTCCTTCACCGATATTAGATACAGTCATTGAACGTTCTACGTCTAAAAGGACGACCCCTTCGACAACTGATAAGAAGCCGGAAACTGTCGGGCCACAGAATATTTCGACCTTCAAGAAGCCCCCAACTGTCATTCCAGCGCCATCAGTTCCACCATCGGTACGTACACACATGCGGCACATCTATACGCCATGATAAAAAATTCCCCAAAGTTGTCTGCTGACCTTTATTTACGTTACTTCCTTGCAGCAGCAGCAACAGCGCCGTCCCTTCGCTACTCCGCTTGTCAAACCCGACCCGGCGGTCCTTTCGAACATGATCGTCGAATCCCCATCCTTCCCTCCACCAGGCGGGAGCAAAAACGCACAAAGCGCCCCACACGCACTTCCATTGGTCAGCGAGGTCCGTGAGTCAACACGCAGGGCGGGCATGTCGGAAGAAGAACCTAGCCAAAGAACAAGAACAGGAACGGGAAAGGTTTCGCGCTTCAAGGCTGAGCGATTATAACATTATAACACCCTTGTCTACTTTCGCCGATTAACGTTATTCCACATCCTTCTTGGCTATCAGAAAACACATTTATACACACTTTATTTAGTTTGTAGACAGTTCTGGACTCTCTTCGAAGCACTTTTACAAGGCACCCCTGCGAACCATTCGAGACGAACGAGGTATAGCTCGAATGGAGATGAATGAATTGCTGAGGTGTTATTTTAATTTTGAGACATTTTTTCCTGAATTCGTTTTCTTTTTGTGTTTCACCCGCGGGAAAAGATTGCCCCTGTTAATCGTGTAACCAAATAAACGCAAATACAAAATTGGACCTACAGCCGCAAATCGTAACGTTGTCCCTGTACCGCCGGGATTTGTTCATAGGTGAAGTCATTCTTTCCATTTCGTCGTCGCACATTCAAAATTATCGTAAAACAAGCTCTGATGTCCACTATCAAGTACTGATAACCAGGAATGAGGTCTGGGAGAAACATTAACTGTGGAGTGCCGTAATTTTACATTGTAGAAGCGCGGGCGGTATGTATTAGCGCGAAGAGAAAATGGAAGCGAAAAGACCGATTGACGGAGGGGAATAAGTCCTCGGAGACGAAGGGTCGAATAAACAATTGGATACTAGCTCTGGTAATGCTGCTGCTGACTTGCGTTAGCTGCTAGGTTATGTTCCATACGTCTTTGTTGTGACGGCTGCTGTTGCTGTTGTTGTCGCTGTTGAGCCTGTGCCTGCGCATGGGCAAGAGCGGCCAGCGCGTTCGTATCCCCCGGAGCTGAGAAGCGAGAGAAGAATGTTTCCCATTGTGCTGTCAAAACCAAGGTGTTCAGTATCAGTACTATGGCCGAGAACTTGGAGTACGGACGCCAATCAAACATTCCACCGGGTATTCCTTCCAAAAATCCGGTGTCGGCAATACTCATTTCATCAAGAACGCTTGGTTGTGGGTTTGTTTCAAGCGTGTTCATAATCAAGACATCCGAAGGGCCTGCTGCATTCAGCGCGGGATTCACATTTGCGATGTCACCTCCCGAGCCGCTGGTCGTGGGAATGTAGCTAGGCATCGATGATGCGCTGGAGGTGTCATTACCAACGCCCGCTCCTGGGCCCGTTCCCGAAGCTGCGGCGGCCCGCGCGGTAAGTTCGTGGCGCGTGATATCGGACGATTCAGGAGAAGCGGGAACGCGTGTACGTGGAGCAAGATGTGTGCCAGAAGTCGAGGTAGAATATGCATGTGTAGGGGAAGAGGAAGCAGGATCATTGGTGGGACGAACAACAGATACCTCAGCCGCCGACACCTCACCTTCTGATTCCTCATCAGAGAAGCCTTGACTTATCACGACGGTACCCTCAGGAAGGTCCGTGTAGTCTCCCTCCTTGGCCTTACCATGCGCAATAAAGACACCTTTGCCTGGACGGGTGGGGTCATTTCTGTATTTCACACCTTTCATCCGGCCCTGGTGCTTTGGCACAACACCTGCTGTCGGATTCAGTCCAGCCTGATGGTCATGCGAAGGAGGACCAAGAGTTGTTTCATATAGAAGCGTGATGATCTCTGCGGTCTATAGACAAAAAAATCAGCCGAAGCGGACACAAATACATACAGCCCAGAACACGTGCCTTTCTCCGCGAAGACATTTGTTCAGGTTGCAAACAGGCCTCCCATCGTCTAACACAGTCGCGCAACTTCCGCAGCCTCGCCTGGGCATTCGCATCTTTCCGACGTGCCCAGGTATGATACTATAAGTATATTACGGCATTTCGAAATCCGTCGAAATCCGAGCGGTCGGAGACGGAACACCGAAAGGTCAGCATATTGGAAGTGGGCACGAAACAAACATTTAGCGTTGACAACGCCCATCAGACGCACCTGAACCAGAGCACACGACGTCGCAGCGTACGCAACAAGCATCCAAACATCATACACAGTCTCGTGTGCATCAAGCCAATCAATAGCATCACCAGTCATTTGCTTAAGCTCCGACCACTTCTCAATCGTGAGACACAGCTTGACATGCTGTGGACACGAGTACGAAATGCGCATGAATACGCGCCAGAAAATCATAGATACAGTTGCGTATAGGAGGAAAAGGAGTCCTTTGATGCAGGTCAGCAAGATGCGAATGACATCTCAAGTGTGGGTTAGATACCTCCGCTTCGTGGTGTGTCAGGACCTTTGAATTTCAGATCTTCCGGTAGTTTATCTTGCCAATCTTTCATATCGTTTAACAAAGCGTACAGCTTTTCATCGGTGGCATGAGTTAATCCAGAAGGCCTAGGAGAAAGTTGAGCCCAGATAGCAAGAAGTAGCTAATCCTGCATACCCGTACACCGTCTTCAAAACGCGCCCAAGAATTAGACTGAGTCGCAGCAGCTCAGCCGTGTAACTGTCGTTCGGATCTCCAGAGGAAGGCAAGCGAGCATCGCAGTCTTCCACGTCGATCATATACGGATGACCGTATGTAAGGCTCGTCCTGATGAAAGTTAACGAGTCTTGACGTGACACGTAGACTAAGATGCTTACCAACGATCCGTAATGACGCAAGCACCCCAAATACGCCGCCGCATCTCAATATTAGCTTTTACAGCTTCTGCACGATGCAACCCTAGATCCTGGGCCTTGAAATCATGCCACGTGAATATGTAGTAAAGAGTGGAGAGCGGAGAAGCGCACCATACGAATCGCTGTGCCAAGGCGGATCCAGAGAGCGGATAGTGCATTAGGCACGAACTGAGAATGGCAATCTGCACATTGGCACAGGATGAGAAGTGACTGCACGTTCACAATATTCGCAGTGCTCAGAACGTCTTCGGACTTGATAACGTCGTTGACGGCGACGCGAAGGTGGTCGAATACAGCTTGAGGAACATCGCGTTTGCTTGCTGCGACGAGGCAAATAGAATAGAGTAGGATAGGCGGAGGAGATGGGTCGGAAAGCGTTAAGAACTCTGCCTGGGTAATTATCGGAACGAGGGGGGCGACATCAGTAAAGTACGAATTAATGAGCTTCTCTATCACGTCCCGCTCGACATGAAGATCAATCGGCTTTGATAAGGACGGGGTATCTCCAGTAGGTTCAAGAACCTGGATGAGACCATCTCCTGTCTTACCAACTTCCCATGTGTGATGATAACGCTGGTCGTACGAGTGGTAAGCCCGCGGAGGGATTGTCGCAGTCGAGTGAAGAAGGTGGGTCATCGATGTAGGTCCTGCAAGTTAGAAATCATGTCAGTCAATCTCGGAATTCGCGGATTAAAAAGGCATGCGAAAAAAGGGGAGGGATCTAGCAATATCTCGTGTTTGCATGCCAGATGTTCTATCATGCTATCGCCCCGACCGTCGCAAAGGCCGTAAAGGCGCGGAGGGGGCTGCAGTTAAGTAGTAGCTCTTACCGTCGACACGCGCATGGCGGGTAGAGTCGGGCAATGGTGACCGTTGGGAGCTTTCAGCGTCGGTAGTCTTCTCTTTCTCAGCAGCAGCGGCAGATGATGCTGCTGCTGCTGCAGCTTCTTCCTCAAGTCGTTTCTTTTTGAAACGAGTCTCAGTGATGGGCAGGAAGAAAGTGCATTCAAAGCCGTATTGCTTGCAGTGCTGGCAGACCGGCGGGTCACTGTCGCTGAGCACGTCGCACCTAGAAACCACGATTAAGTCATTCCTGTCGCTCCATCTGTCGGCATAAAATTTCAGAACCTTATTTTTCTGCTGCGACAGCTATCACAGGCGCGCTGAGTCTTGGTCCGTTTCTTGTGCATGTCGGCTAAATGAAGGGCATGAGTACGGCCTTTCTTAGCTACCGTGTCATCGCGACTACGTACTAGATTCTTCAGCGTCCGAGGCTCCGGAGCTCTTACCCTTGCCTGATTCCAATGTTCCTTTCCTCTTCCGCTTTGATTGCGAGCCATTCGAGACGGATCCTTCGGGGTCGGGGGATTGCTGGGGCTGGGCTTGGGGAGGCGGAGGAGGCGGCGCCGAGTACCCTGGCACTGCATAGTGTGGATAGGCTGTTGGATATGGATGATATTGCTGCGCAGGATAGTGTTGGGAGGGATAGTAACCGTACGGCGGCGGAGCGTGGGGGACACCATTATGCGGACTCGGAGTGGAGTGGTAGGGTGAAGGTGTCGCTGCTGGGTGCCCATACGGCGAGCCGTTGACGGGGTAGCCAGGGTTCATCCTTGGCGGATGTGGATACGGAACAGGTAGTGGTGGTCCGTACTGATATTGTTGAATGGTCGCCTGAGGCGGGGGAGGGGGCGGAAGCGTTGTCGCCGACGTCGGTGTGGGGAGAGGCTGAGGGCCCGGAGGGGCTTGAGCTGCTTGAACGGACACGGAGACCGACGCGGTGGACCTCTGGGGACGCCGACGCGGCGCTCTTCCGGATCCCGGCGGCTTCTTATTATCCTGCTTGCCGGGCGCGGAACCGGGGTTCGCGGATAGGGCGGGAGCAGTGGTGACAGGGGCGGTGGTGGTGGACGGAAGACCAGGAGTTGTGTCCGGAGCAGGTGTATTTTCTGAGGGCGGACCTGAAGCTGTCGGAGAATGGGACGATTAGCCCGCGCGGACACAGGGGCGACGTGACACCGAGCAGAGCAAAATACATATATTTAAACAAAACGCGGAAAAATAGAAAAAATAGTGGAAAAATTAGACTTACAATCCTGGCTCGGAACTGGAGCCGATGTCTGGTTATTGGCGGGAGGCGGGGAGGCAGTCTCTCTCGCAGTCTGGCTCTTGTTTTCCATCCCTCCAGTGCTTTAAAGAAAAGGTGTCAATGTGCTGAGTAAGCCCGATTCGAAGCGGGATGCCTCTTTGCTCGTACTTCAACGATTCCCCACAACTACCTCTCGCTGCTGTGTCGCTTAATTATTATTGCAAACTGGCAGCAGCGAAAGCCAGCCTGGACAGCGTTTGTCGCGTATTGTCGGTGGGTGCCGCTATTATCAACGTTTGGAACAACAAGGCAAAGAGCGGCAAGATGTGCCGCGTCATTGCCGCTCCCTTCTTCAAACCTCATCCCAGGACCCCGGGCAGCAGGGTAGTTATCTCCCCCATGACGAGTTCGGAACAATTTAATTCCTTACATCATACTTGACCCCCGGACACACAAGGACACACGGACATGACGGTTCCCAAAAGAGACAAGGGACGCGAATGAAGAGACCGAAGTTACTTTGTTCACAGCTCTTCGCTCCCTCTATTAGTATTAAGCTGGTTGTCTATATTCGGGCAGCTCGAGCCGTAGATGGTAATACTATTTCCGGCCCGGTGAAAATGATCATCCAACAAACGAGATGGGAAATATCACAGCGTTGGTAATTACACCTTCTATTACGGTTCACCTTGCATCCGACAAGACGCTCCATCATCATCCCCGTATTTCCGCCCCGGGATTTGGCAGGCGCTTGTCCTCCGTTGCATATTCCGAGGCAGACAGCCAAGACATACCTTGGCTGCGGCAGAGCATTTCTGCGAGATTGTGACGCCAACTGCCAAGCGCGAACGGGTTGGGCGGCGCCGGCCCGCGTACAATGCTCTTGTGAGCTGAGCTACGAATCTGTTTCAACATGGACCCATCAATCAGTGTTCCTTCTGCGTCCCTGAGGTGGACTGAAAACAACCGGGGCACGAGACATACCTGTTCGATTGTTGTAAGATTCAGTAGCAGAAGCTGTATGTGAAAGTTTGCGCCCCATAATTCGATGTCGTAAGGATCGGAGGACGAAAACAAATAAAACGTGTTGGGTGAGCATATGGTTCGCTTAATACATAGAGCTCTGGGACAAACGACATACCCGTACGTGATATCCGAGAAGTCCCCCAACGGGCCATACGACGATCGCACTTAGCGCGAAGACGACTGCACTGCCCGCACCCTTATGCAGCGATGAGGCGGCAGTAATGTGTTCTCTATGCGCCTGGATGACGAGATGCAACGCTGAGGTGCAAATCATTAGGCACAGTGTTAAAGTCTGCAGTATCGAGAGAATTTGTCAGCAGGTCATTAAGGCACGCCCTGATTGTCGCGAGACGTGGTGGCTGTACGCACGGCAGAAGTCAGGAACAAGATGAACGAAGTGTAGTTTCGTCGCCCGACGCAGTTATTTACCCACTGACAGTGGTGATCACATCCGTCCACACAATTATCACACTGCACATATCGCAACACTTTTTCATGAGCTGATGTGGTCTATTGTTAAGGCTAAAACTTGCTTACCATTCTGCAATGACTAGACCTCGGCGGGCGATATGTTCGACACGTTTGACAATACTTTACACGTACCCTGTGATCGCTGGATGTCAGCATTTGAAGGACAAAGTTTTACCCATGTGGTTATTCAAAGCGTGAACTCACACTTCCGATCGAATTTTGAGATCCCGAGGCAAAGGTACAGGAGCGGCATCTTCTGATGACGAGGATTTGGCATAAGGAGGTTCGGGATCGAGATTTCGGGGCAAAATTCCAGGGTCACTAAAAGCCTAACAAATAACGCAAGTTGATAGAAATACTCAACAGCAATGCAACAACTTACTGTGGCCATCATGTTCGCTATGGTCATCAAGCACATGTAAGCGCCTATGATAGCTACCGCGGGACTCTCGTTCCTCCACCACCAGACAGCGGTTGTCCCAGACCATGTACCTGTGATTCCAAAGACGAGTACAACGGAGCATACGAAGGGCCAAATACTATCACCACCTGTAAGCATTCTGCCTTTCAGGAAGAACTTATTGTGTGATGGATGCAGCTTGTATTTCGGTGTCGGCTTCCCAGAGGAGTCAAGGATCGGTGTGCGTGAAAGAGGGGGCTCCGTCGTCGGTGGAACGGGAGTGAAATCCGAGGATCGCGGTTGGTGTCCAATGTTTCGCTGTCGGCGAGACATTGCTGACGGGCCAGTTACAACATGACCGCGCGTTATATGCATCGTCCCATCCTCGTCGAACAATGCGCCAGGACTAGACTTGAACTCAATGTAAGGATCTTCAGACTTACGCCCTCGTGACTCAAAATCTTCCACGCTCGACAACTGTGCTGAATCCTTTACATATGACGTGTCCTCCGCCATCTGCGTGTCATTGCTGAGAGTTCTCCGGAGAAATTTCTCCAAGCTCGTGCGGACCCGTCCAGTAGAACCAAATGTGTATCCAATTCCCGACTCTTCGCCTTTGCCTGCGGGACTGTCATTCCATCTGCCATATCCCCCAAGTCCGGGCAGCTTTGTAGCAGGCATACTGGTGTTCGAATTGGATCGCGGGGTAGTTACGACTGGCTTCGGCTTTTGTCCAATAGGAAGCAAGGGTTCTCTGCTTTTCTTTGTTGAGAAGCCGCGACTGACACCGGTAAGACCAAGAGGCACATTTGTGTGAGAGGCTGAGCCAGACCTCTCCCTACCAGCGCTGTTCGGCGGGTGTTCTTCGCTTGTAATTGATTGCTGAGCAAAGCTGTCTGAACCAGTCGATTCTGGTCGAGGATCCTCAGGATGTGATGATACGGTGGAGCGAACAACTGTAGACATAGGTATCGCACCAAGAGCATTGCCTCCCAGATTGAAGTTGAATAATGGACCGAAGTCAGTATAGTACGTAGGTCGAGATGGGTGGAAGAATGAAGCAGAGGGCAGAATCCCACCGGCATGCGTTGAGCTGAGCGGAGGTGGAGATGGAGATGTCGAATGTGGTCCAGTGGAAGAAGGGATAGTGAAAGTTGTTGAATACGCAGATGGAGAACGCGGAGCATGGCTCCCTCCAGTAGTATAGCCAGAACGAGCGCGTGAGGCGCCAGACGTACTGCGAGAGAGCCCTGCACCACTTGCTCCTCCACCACTATGCGCTGAACTCGCTGTACGCGGTTGATGGGCAGGGCCAGCCTCGCTGTCACGCTCCCCTGCATCAGCACGGACGTTGAGAGGTGGCAAGTAATTAGGCCGGTCTGAAGTCGCCATCGCTCAGCGAACCGGGACAATATAAAACGAGAATTGTGATAAACGAATGGCTTGAGGCTCCTGAATGATGACGCAGGCGGAGATTATAGACGCAAACGGCGAAAGAATAAGTGATTGTACAAAGAAAAAGCGAAGCAGCAACTGAGCAAGAGACCAGTCAGAGTGAAGTAACTGTTGTGACGGCAGCTGAGAATTTGATGGCACGCCAAGTCTGTCGTTTGTCAGGCGGAAACGGATACAATGCCACGAAGAATGAGAGGGAAGGAGGAGAGAGAGAGAGAAAGCAGCCAGTTCGCCTGGGGCTTGTTCGGGCGTGCAGGAGGTCAATAGAGCACCGACTCGGAATCGAGCCTGGCTCGGGCTGTTTGGTTCGGACAAACAAACGCGGGTCCAAGGTCAGGCCTCTCTCCTCAGCACTGAGCATCTCCTCACAAATCTGCTTATCGTCTGTCTATCAACTTATTTGATAACTGCAATTTCAAACCCTGTTGGTCTCGTATAGATTAAGGAATGGCTGGTATTTGCCGTACCCGACTTGCGGAGGAGCGTAAGCAGTGGCGAAAGGATCACCCATTTGTGCGTGTCTTCGTAACATCAAAGTAGCCTACGAGACTTATATCGGCGTGCTATTCATCGAGACAGGGCTTTTATGCGCGGCCAACGAAAGCCGCTGATGGTTCTATGAACCTCATGGAATGGGAAGTCGGTATTCCAGGGAAACAAGGAGTGAGTTGTCCACCAGCTCAAGTGTCTGAATTGCTTAATTGTCATTCATGGATATCCCCTAGACGGCCTGGGATGGTGGTATCTATAAACTCACCATGACCTTTCCTGAGGGTTAGTTTGAGTGTTTTTGCGTGAATTTTATACATTAAGGCTGACCATCGCGGATCAGATTACCCCACAAAGCCACCCAAATGTTAGGCGGTGATAATTATTTTTCTGCATTTGCTCACATTGGCCTAGGCAAATTCACACCGCCATTGTTTCATCCGAATGTGTATCCCTCTGGGACCGTTTGTCTGTCAATTCTGGACGAGGAAAAGGGATGGAAGCCGGCGATTACGATTAAGCAGGTTCGTGCATATCTTGGCCTGGACAACTTCGATTTAAGCGTGCTTCTTAGATCCTTCTCGGAATACAAGAGCTGTTAACGGATCCAAACGTCAATGACCCCGCGCAGAGCGACGCGTACACGATGTTCAAGTGAGCTCGGTTATCTCCCGAAATTGTACAGTGCTAACCGGTTAACTCGCAGGAATGACAGAAGTGCATACGAGTGAGTGTTAATTCTGCTTCCGAATCCGGCTACTAACCCGCCACCTGCGACAGGCGGAGGGTGAAGCAGCAAGCGAGAGAGAATATTCCCAAATGACGTGGTTTCTACGATATGTGCTGTTCCATTCCTTTCGACATTCTCGGAATGACTGCTTCTTGTCATATGTACTTTTGCATTTTGGATGTACTCCTTTCCCGTTGCCAAAGGCCACGACACTGTAGCACTTGCCCTCTCCACAATAAAGCTGCTGTGCAATATTATACGCTGTACTGTACCCATCTGTATGGGTACAACCGTAACGTGTAACGCGGGGGTGGTTTGGTTGCTAGCAGTAACGCGTAACGCATAGCAGTAGTTGCTTTCCCTTAAGGAGCGTTACATAGTTTTAAGCGAGCATTATATTATATAAGACAATTCAAGTGTAGTTTTGTTACTTTTGTATACTACAAGTGTTAGAAAATTTGAAAAGCTTATTGGATTGTTACGATTGAATTTATATACTAATACTAATGTAGTATAGTAACTTCCAGCAACGTCCGTCTGGTTGTCTGTATTAGCAACTGTAACGCGTCCACATAGTTAGGTTTCCAATTTCCACCGGTAACGCACTCTGCCTGGTTGTACCCATACAGATGGGTACAGTATTCTGTTGTCCTTGCTTGATTGGACAGGACGCGTGATATTACCATATTACGTAACAAGTAATGGGGATCGACTGGCAGACCGTGGGAGCGGTTGGCTGCTCCGAGCCCGTCGCCATCGCCCAAGGAAGCAGAAGAACTCTCTCATCTTGTCGTCGCCCACCTCAGCGCTTTTCTTCCCGCCACTATCGTCCCCTGACTTTGCTTGTCTTTTTTACTCTCATTCTCATCGCTGCGGCTTGCCTCAGCTCCCCTCCATTCTTTTATCCTGCGGTCTTGCTCAATCCTCTAGACGCCCTCCTCCACACCTGGCAGTACTCTGACCATGGCCGCCAGACCTGGCAACGGGGGACAGAACAACCCGTTTGCAAATCCTCAGCAGTACTACCAGCAACCCGTTCGTGACTACGATGCTGAGTCGGACGCTGGTAGCGCGTATGGTCGCCGGGGTGATGCACAATATAGTAGCACCACCCATCTTACTTCTCGTGACCCGTTCGGTGAGAAACAACTTCTCCGCAGCATTCTTGCATTTTCGACTCACTTGCTCACTCATGCATCCATGTCCTCTCCCCTCTCGTTCAGTGCGCGGGGACAACGAGTCTGAAGTCGATGTGTATGGGAATCACTATGCAAGCTCCATCGACTCACATACAGGCCCCAGCTATCCCTCTGGCATCAGCAATTTTTCCGACATGCCAGGACCGAGAGGATCCAGAGACCCGTACCCTGCGTGGACTGTCGACCGTCAGATACCAATGTCTACTGAGTATGTGTTCTTCTCATCACATCAAATAGCAGTTTCTGATCGTTCGGGTCGTGCAGAGAGATCGAGGATATCTTCCTGGATTTGACACAGAAATTTGGTTTCCAGCGCGATTCGATGCGCAACATGTATGACTTTACTATGACGCTGCTGGACAGTCGCGCTTCTCGCATGACCCCTAACCAAGCCCTTCTCACTCTGCACGCGGACTATATTGGAGGTCAAAATGCCAATTATCGGAAATGGTATTTCGCTGCACAGTTAAACCTTGACGATGCTGTTGGTCAGACACAGAATCCTGGTTTGCAACGTTTGCGGAGCACAAAGGGCCTGAAGACTACAGGAGAAAAGTCACTCAACACTGCTTTGGACCGCTGGCGGCACGCCATGAACAATATGAGCCAGTATGACAGGCTGCGCCAGATTGCCCTCTACTTGCTGTGCTGGGGTGAAGCGGGCAATGTTCGTTTTATGCCGGAGTGCATGTGTTTCATTTTTAAATGTGCCGACGACTATTACCGTTCACCCGATTGCCAGAATAGGGTTGATCCTGTTCCAGAAGGCCTTTACCTCCATACGATCATCAAGCCTCTGTATCGGTTCCTTCGTGACCAGGGTTATGAGCGACTGGACGGGAAGTTCGTCAGGAGGGAGAGGGATCATCATGAGATCATTGGTTATGATGATGTTAACCAGCTCTTCTGGTATCCTGAAGGCCTGGCACGTATCGTTCTGAACGATAAGGTAATTTACTTTAGCGATTCGGCTTCCTTCGCGGTGTCTGACCTAAATCTATTAGACTCGTCTCGTCGATGCACCCCCTGCTCAACGTTTCATGAAGTTAGAACGAGTCGACTGGAATAAGGTCTTCTTCAAAACCTTCTATGAGAAGCGGTCTATATTACACTTGCTGGTTAACTTCAACCGCATCTGGATCCTGCATATCGCGCCGTACTGGTTCTACACCGCATTCAATTCGCCGAAGGTGTACACGCCTCCGGAGCAAACGGACCCGTCCCCTGCGATGTCTTGGTCGGCAACAGCATTAGGAGGAGCAGTCTCGACTTTGATTATGATTTTCGCTACGCTTGCGGAGTTCTCGCATATTCCGACGACGTGGAACAACGCTTCACACCTGAGTGGACGGCTTCTTATCCTTTTGGTAATTTTGGCCATAACTGGTGGTCCAACTTTCTATATCGCCATAACAGATGGAACGAAGAGTAACGTTCCATTGATCCTGGGAATAGTCCAGTTCTTCATCTCTGTTGTTGTGAGTATTCTCTTCGCTGTCATTCCGTCCGGACGCATGTTCGGTGATCGCGTGGCCGGAAAATCGCGGAAGTACATGGCTAGCCAGACGTTCACTGCATCTTATCCAGCTCTGGATAGGAAGGCACGGCTCGCGTCGATCATTTTATGGCTTCTCGTTTGGGCGTGCAAGCTGGTGGAGTCATTCTTTTTCTTGACGGCCTCATTTAGTGGCCCAATTGCAGTCATGGTGAATACGAAGGTTCAAAACTGCAGCGACAAGTACTTCGGTCCGAACCTGTGCCAAAACCAGGTACCAATCACACTCGCTCTCATGTACATCATGGATCTGGTTCTGTTCTTCCTCGACACGTATCTCTGGTACATCATTTGGCTTGTCATCTTTAGCATCGGACGGTCATTTAGCCTTGGTCTCTCGATTTGGACTCCATGGAAGGATGTCTATACACGTATGCCGAAGCGGATTTACGCTAAACTTCTAGCGACTGCGGAAATGGAGGTTAAATACAAACCAAAGGTCTTGGTTTCGCAAATTTGGAACGCCATCATTATTTCGATGTATCGGGAGCATTTGCTTTCCATCGATCATGTTCAACGCCTGCTTTACCATCAGATGGATGGACCAGATGGTCGCAGGACTTTGCGTGCACCACCGTTCTTCACTGCTCAGAATAATTCGAATCTTCGGGGTGGCTTCTTCCCGCCTGGTGGTGAGGCTGAACGCAGGATCTCATTTTTCGCATCATCTCTGACCACTGAGTTACCCGAGCCTCTTCCTGTCGATGCCATGCCCACCTTCACTGTCCTGGTTCCGCATTACTCTGAGAAAATCCTCCTCAGTCTGCGCGAGATTATTCGTGAAGAAGACCAAAATACACGTGTCACTCTTTTGGAGTATCTCAAGCAACTTCATCCAGTTGAATGGGATAACTTCGTCAAGGATACGAAGATCCTTGCGGAGGAATCAGCGGCCTTTGGCACGGAAAGTAGTCCGTTCGATAGCACTAGCGAAAAGTCAAAGAAGGCGGACGACCTTCCGTTCTACTGCATTGGATTCAAGACAGCTTCTCCCGAGTATACGCTTCGTACACGTATCTGGGCTTCTCTCCGCGCTCAGACTTTGTACCGCACTGTTTCCGGCATGATGAATTATTCGAAAGCCATCAAGCTACTCTACCGCGTGGAGAATCCCGAAGTCGTTCAGCTGTTCAGCGGCAATACCGACAGGTTGGAGCGAGAGTTGGAGCGAATGGCTCGCAGGAAGTTCCGCTTCTGCATCTCTATGCAGCGATATTCGAAATTCAACGCTCAGGAGCTTGAAAATGCAGAGTTCCTGCTACGTGCGTACCCGGACTTGCAAATTGCTTATCTCGACGAAGAACCGCCAAGGCAAAAAGGTGGCGAACCTCGACTGTACTCCGCACTCATTGACGGCCACTCTGAGGTTGACGAGACCGGGAAGCGTAAGCCGAAGTTCCGCATTGAGTTGCCGGGTAACCCCATCATTGGCGACGGGAAGTCGGATAACCAGAATCATGCGATTGTCTTCTACCGTGGCGAATACTTGCAACTCATTGATGCTAACCAGGACAACTACTTGGAGGAGTGCATAAAGATTCGTAACATCTTGGGCGAGTTTGACGAATACTCGATTTCCAGTCAGAGTCCATATGCACAGTGGGGTCACAAGGAGCACAAGAAAACGCCTGTTGCTATTATTGGTACCCGCGAGTACATCTTCTCGGAGAACATCGGTGTGCTTGGCGATATAGCCGCTGGAAAGGAACAGACATTCGGTACAATGACTGCCCGTGCGCTTGCATGGATTGGCGGAAAGTTGCATTATGGCCACCCGGATTTCTTGAATGCATTGTTCATGACTACACGCGGTGGCGTCTCGAAAGCACAGAAGGGTCTGCATCTCAACGAGGATATTTTCGCCGGTATGAACGCTTTCGGCCGCGGTGGACGCATCAAGCACTCAGAGTACTATCAATGCGGCAAAGGACGTGACCTTGGTTTCGGCACGATTCTTAACTTCCAGACTAAGATTGGAACAGGAATGGGCGAACAAATGCTCAGTCGGGAGTATTATTATCTCGGGACGCAGCTGCCTCTTGATCGCTTCCTAACATTCTACTATGGTCATCCTGGTTTCCACATGAACAACATCCTTATCATCCTTTCTGTGCGGATTTTCATGATTGTCTGTAAGTCGTTCTGTATCGAAGCGACCTTCCAGCCGCACCCAACTGACATTGCTTTTCAGTAATTTTCCTTGGCACTTTGAACAAATCTCTCAACATCTGTCTCCTTGATTCGCAAAACAATCCTATCGCTGGTCAAGGTGGTTGCTATAATCTCCAACCTGCTTTCGACTGGATCAAGCGTTGCATTGTCTCTATATTCCTAGTGTTCTTCATTGCATTCTTGCCACTCTTCTTGCAAGGTAGGATGCAAATTGATTTTGTGCTTTCTTTGACTCTAATTGTTTCCTTCAGAACTCGTTGAACGTGGAACTGGCTCTGCACTTATGCGTCTTGCCAAGCACTTCCTCTCACTTTCGCCCATATTTGAAGTCTTCTCCACTCAAATCTATTCTCAGTCCATCTTGAGCAACTTGACTTTTGGTGGAGCAAGGTACATTGCGACTGGTCGAGGCTTTGCAACTACTCGGATGTCTTTCAGCATCCTATACTCTCGATTCGCTGGTCCAAGTATCTATATGGGTATGCGGACGTTGATCATGTTGCTCTATGCCACGATTACTGTCTGGATTCCCCATCTGATCTATTTCTGGGTCTCCGTCTTGTCATTGTGCATCGCGCCTTTCGTTTTCAACCCACATCAATTCTCAATTCCCGACTTCATTATTGATTACAGAGAATTTTTGCGGTGGATGTCGCGGGGCAACTCGAAGACGAAAGCAAGCAGCTGGTATGGCTATTGCCGTCTCTCTCGAACCATGATCACCGGTTTCAAGAAGAAGAAATTGGGCCAACCGTCCGACAAATTATCTGGGGATACTCCACGTGCGCGATGGAAGACAGTGCTCTTCTCAGAGATTCTCGCTCCGTTGGTAATGGCGGCACTCTTTACGATCGCATACATGTTCGTCAAATCCTTCCCGGACGCGAATGGCAACCAACCACCCAGTCCTCTCATCCGTATCGCAGTCATTGCAATCGGTCCTATGGTTTGGAATGCGACTGTTTTGATTGCGCTGTTCTTTACGTCATTGTTTCTTGGGCCAATGTTACAAGGTTGCTGCGGAAAATTCGCGTCTATCATGGCTGCAACAGCTCACTTACTCGCTCTCATTGGTATTATTGCGTTCTTTGAGTTTTTCGTAAGTGACTGACCTGTCTACATTTCAATATTCGTCTAACGCAATTTATAGTGGTTCCTTGAACTCTGGGACGTCTCACATGCAGTACTTGGGCTGATTTGCATTATCGCGATACAGCGGGCCATTCAGAAGATCCTTATTTCCGTGTTCTTGTCCAGAGAGTTACAGCATGACGAGACAAATCGTGCTTGGTGGACTGGGAAATGGTATGGAGTCGGCTTGGGCAACGGTGCGATGTCGCAGCCTGCTCGAGAGTTTGTTGTTAAGATCGTGGAGATGTCGTTGTGGAGTTCCGACTTTATCCTGGCACACCTCCTCCTCTTTATTCTGACTCCTCCACTGTTTATTCCTTTCATAGACCGTATCCACTCGACAATGCTCTGTGAGTGACATGTTTATTGTGTTGCCCTGATTGTTCTCTCACTAACACGGAACACAGTCTGGCTTCGTCCGTCAAAGCAAATACGCCCTCCACTCTTTTCTACGAAGCAGAAGAGGCAACGTCGGTGGATCGTGTTCAAGTTCGGCATTGTGTACCTACTTGCTATAGCTGCCTTCGCAGCTTTGATTATCTTGCGTAAGTCATTTATTTCCTTGTGAAATACACAGATCGGTATTGATTTATTCTGTCGAAACAGCTGTGCTCTTCAGAGACGAGATCACGTTCAAGTGCACACTTTGCACGAACATATGATTACCTGAGGAGGTACTTCGCCAGACGTAATATATATCTATAGATACCCAGTTGGACTCTGTTCGATGCATAGATTGAGACACTTGCTTTCAATCTGTATCCGGACCTTGCTGTGTGCTGTCGCATGAATCATCTACGACTATCTACGTGGCCTACACTGTCATTATATTAATAATCAGACATGTAACAACTTTCTACAGAAAATACATGCTCTCTCGTTTTACCTAAATTGAAATAAAATCGTAGTATTTGATATTCGTAAGAAGATGAACACGTGTTCTTTTAATCTTCACGCGTCATAAGAGGAAGAGGCTGTGACCGATCTGTCCGTCCGTGAGCACTGAGTGACTGAGCGCGCCTCGGACTCGGAGCCTGACCGTCCGTCCTGTGCGCGGAAGAAAATTCCACCTTGTCCTCCACCCCCATGTCTCCCCCATCACTAAGTGCCAGTAGACTCGCGCCCACGATGGCTCGTGCTGTATTGCAGCGCAGACGACTACCGATACGCCGTTTGATGTCTTCTGCGCCACCACGCAGACCGTTCAAGATACACGTTGGGGCAAGTTTCGAGGGGAAGCCGCCGGAGTATCGTGCAACCCCAGGGCGACCACTGAAGGTTGCTACAGACTTCCCAATCGGGAGTGATATTCGCGCCTGGAGAGATGCAATGCTGTCCAGACCGAAGGGTGTTCCGTCGAAAGATGCTGGTGAAGATTTCTTCTATGTCCAGGAGGTATGTTATGGCTCTCGGTCTACGAGACTTAATGCTAACAGCAAATATGACGACTCCGAGCAGATGCGTAACCAGTCGGTGAGTATGTGTGCTTTTCGGTTGGAAGCTCAGTGCTTACACTGTTAACCTGGACAGGGTATTTCTTTCGGTGTTGCTGATGGAGTCGGTGGATGGATAGACGTCGGGGTAGACCCCTCACTATTCTCTCAAGCATTGATGTATCACGCGCATCGATACTGCAAGCAATCATGGGCGGGAGAGCCGGAGACCGATCCTTTATCAAATTATGAGGAACGCGAGCAGGTACAGGGATGGGAGCTAAAACCGAGGGAATGCCTTGAGCTTGCCCATGGAGCCGTCCTGAGGGAGAAGACTGTAGAGGCGGGTGAGTCTCCTTTGTAGCCCTGTTGATCTATATTTTACGACTAAAGCGATCAGGTTCAAGTACTGCTTGTCTAATAAATGTCAATGCTTCGAATGGTCTGTTACGAGCCGCTAAGTATGTCATATCGTTTTATTCGTACTTCATACTGACTTATATTTTCTACGATTAGCCTCGGTGATAGTGGCTTCTGTATTTTTAGATCTTCTAATCTACTTTATTATCAACCACCCCAAACGCATTTCTTCAATTGTCCCAAGTTCGTATGTTTCTTATCATTTGGATCTCACACAGTTGACATGCAGACATACAGGCAATTATCGAAAGTTCCGTCAGGGACACGAAAGTATGGGCAGGCGTACACAGACTCTCCCCGAGAAGCAGATGTTTACGAGACTAGATTAAGAGATGGCGACACCGTAGTAGCTTATGTGAGTGAACATCGACCTATGCTCCTCTGAATATTTCTGACGCCTACTTTTCAGACGGATGGTTTATCCGATAACGTGTTTGCGAATGAGATGCTGCAAATATGCACTCTTATTAGTCGGTCTGGTGCTCCGGAACATCAACAAGCCCAAGAAATGGCGGATAGACTAGTTTTATACGCTCGAGCTTGTATGGTGAATGACAGAAGGATTAGTCCATTTGAGAGTAAGCCATGACAAATAAGACAATTGTGCTAAAAGCGCCTTGCTGACCCGCTCTGTGATTAGTTGCGGCTGCTAGAGTAGGGGAGCTTTACAAAGGAGGGGTAAGCCTAGCTAATTTAACTTCCCTCATGTAGCGCGTTACTGATATTCTCCTGCTACTCCAGAAAGTTGATGAGTAAGTTTCATGCTCACATTTCGTAGATATGGAGGACTAACTCGACGGCTTATTAGTGTCACTGTAGTAGTCGCTCGGATCCAAGAAATGACTTGACACTTGCCTCTCAGGATATCAGCCTTCGTTTTCTTCCTAAGTTATATATATCCTCTTTCTCGCTGTTCATATTTGTTTTCTTATAGAGCTCATAATTCATTACATACATACCGGGATATCTTACAAAGTACTAATAGAGTAGAGCAGATTGGTTTCTTATTTGGAGTGCAGGTAATTAGCATACATAGAATTATTTCCTGTTTATTTCAGGGCCTTTATCGACGTTTTTTGGTTCATGAACACACTTTCTTGCAGCACAAAACCGAATGTCTTGATCGCAATACACCTTGGATTTTGATTGACTATGCTAACAACAGATCTGACGACTACACTGATGTAAGTATCTAAATGCTCCATGTCCTCTTAAAATACAGATAAAATTACAAATTACTGGCCTTCTTCTCTTTGTCTCTTTTTGTCCCCAATGCTCCACCGAAAAAAGAAAAAAAATTGAAGAAGAGGAAACGAAAATAGGCGAAAAAGGCGCAAATTAAATCGAATGCGAATGCGAAAAAAGGTGGGGAAAAAATCGTAGAGCTACAAAAACCCTTCTTCATTAAAAACGATACCCATACGTCGCCTTTCCTTGAACAGGTGTCCGATCGTATCTTTGACGTGAGTTATAGAGGGCCGACTTCGCGGGTCGTCTTTCCAGCACGTTAGGAGGAAGCTCCAGATTTCCGAGGAGATACTGGGATAGGCCGAGCGGAGTTTGTCGTGGAGAGGTTTTATGCCGAGGAGGATCTCGTGTACGACTTGAACGTCTTTTTTGCGGTAGTAGTAGGGGAGTTTGCCACTTAAGACCTGATTTTTTTTCAAAAACAAGAGAAAATAAATGGCGTTAGAAACGTCAAACGCTAGTTGGGGTGGTTTCTGGGCTTACTTCTAACACTGTACTCCCAAACGACCAAATATCGGAATATGTCGTCAATTGTACCGAGCCCTGACTTTCCTCGATAGACCTGGTTGATCCATAAGGGTTGAAGAGCTCGAACGCCATCCATCGGACTGAACCTGCAAATGTTGACGCGGATTGTTCGGTCCCTGTGGCTTCTTCGATGAGAGTTGATATCCCGAAGTCTGTAAGGAGTGCGTGGCCGGAGTCGGATACTAGGATGTTTGACTATACAAAAAAAAATGGAAGTTTGTATGAGAGGATAAAGGGACATTGAGAGGGAAGAAGGACGAACGGCTTTGAGGTCTCCGTGTATTATTGGAGGTGAGAAACAGTGTACTGGAGAAAGGTATATTTCAGCACGGTTGTATCAGAAGGAATTGACGTGATTCCTTACAATACTCAAGACCCGAAGCGACTTCGTAAAGCTATTGGTATTCCACGTATCAATAAAATGGAAACGGCATCCTGAAAGTAAAGTGGAACATACAAGTTTTAGCCTCCTTGGTAGTGTAGTCTGCACATCCTGCCCCTCAAAATACTTCGACGCATTGCCGTTGTCCATCCAAGGTGAAACCATCGACGCATAGTGCCCCATGTCATTGACAACTCCGTATAACGGAACGATGTGAACGTGCTGAAGCTTCTTCCAAATGTCCAGTTCTTGGTTTAGGCGCTGAAAATGGTAGTATACTTTTTTAGTCATCCGTCTCTAGTAGGAATTGATTGTTGTGAGAATGGATGGCTTACCTTCCGAACCTTTGCTTCTGTTTTGGAGTCAAAGCAAAATGAACGAATGACTTTGATGGCCACCTATAGAACATAGACAAAATAAGCAACAGAAGGAATGCGGCAGATCTCTTTGACACCTACAGTTTTACTCCGACCGTTCGCATCCCAAGTCCCTCTCCAGATATCCGAAAACCCTCCAACAGCCGCAGCATGATCATCGAGTTTGCATATCTGTCCCGTTAGGTCCGCAATCCCAAGATCAAGTTCTCTTGGAATCGGGTATCCAGAAACCGCTAGATGTACACGACCGACTTCAAACACGAGTTCGGGATCCACAGGCGAAGGGGACCTCTCGGCAGGGCCGTCTTCTTCCACTTCGTCAATATCATTCAGACATTTCTCATCCTCTATTTTGAATTCACTGAACTCCGGCCATTCGTCATCATTAAAATCATACGCTGTCCACCCAGACCAAGATGAGAATCGCCCAGTGCGGTCACTGTGGAGAGTTGTCCCCGTGAGAGTGGACTCTCTGTGCGCGAACTTTCCACGTTTCGGGGATACTGGGGACGAAGTGGACAAGTAACGGTCATGGAACTCTTCATTAGAAAGTACTGTAATAGGTGAATAGTAATAAAATAGTTAGATACTTAATTTATACTCTATTCGATATAGTAATAAATAAATTAAGCTCACGGTTCTCGGCCGGCGCGGCTCCTCCGATGAGTAAGACCGGCTGCAAACAAGCTTCGATCGCGCTACTCCACTGCCTGAGTTCTTGCGCAGTCTTGAAGCATATATGCACGAGTTTCGAGGCCAGCGTGACTCGTAGACAGTTCGATCTTGTAGTATCGGGACAGCAGTGTTGGATGTCGCTGAAGGGAATGGACGCGCTGGGTTTTGACAGCGCAGAGGACTACGATAAATGCAGGCGTCGTCAGCAACAGCAACTACTAGGCCAGTGTAGGCGGCGAGACACGTACGGAATCCTTGAAGAACAGCAAATCATCCTCGGTCAGGCATAACCAGAGTCGCGTGAAGCGGAAATGGCTAAGGCCTATGCCTTTTACTTCCGCTTTCCCCGATCTGATGATCTTCATGCGCCCCTCAGCTTCCAGTGTCCGCATATCGGGCCTATCTCACTCAAGTTGACCTGGCGAACGTGCCGCGTTGTGAGGAGAGGGACAAATTGAAGGAGGGGGGCCGAGACGGAGGCAACCTCTCAATGCTCAACACCCACCGCGTCGGAGGGGGTGAGTTTTGAGAGAACCGGACGAATGCGGTGTTAGCATACTTTACCTTAAATCGACGCTGGGGTGCACAGGTTGTTGTATCAGCCGTGATTGACACAGGGACGGTATTATGAATAGAATTTCATGAGAAAAGGAATTTAAGGGGTCCTCGGCCCCGTGATGGATTGGAAGCTCAGAACGTATACATCCGCAGCCAAAGAAAGGGAAACCCATCAGATGAGGGCGTATGTCAATCGAGGCAATGCTACTTCTTGGGCAAGATCATCCCGGAATTTTCCAAGCAAATACTAGTACTTCCAACTCCATCCAGTCCCTGTTTACCTTCCCATATGGCCCGATAACATTTATACAGTACATTATTCTCACTCTAGTCCAAAAGCTGATGAAAGGAATATTTTAAAGTTCCTGTCAATTCAATCTGACGAAATCACACCGCTCACATCAACATCAGAGCTTCCTTTCGATGAAACTCTCGATAGCTCCTTCCGCGGTGAGAGGATATTCTTTGAGCACCACTTCATCATCAACGACGAATGTGTTCGGCTGTGATTCCACGATTCAGGAAACGACCAATCACACATAATTCGGACCGAATCACATACCTGTACAAATGCTTTACGAGGCTATGTGTGCATTGACACGTCAGCCACACGAAGTAGAGACAAACCGAGGCAAGACCGCAAGAGAGGAGACAGAAGTAACTTACCTGCTTCTTCTTGAGTACCAAATCTCGCAACTCTCCATCCCAGCTGAGCAGAGGCGTTGTCAACTCAGTGTAGAATCTGCGAGCGCCGGGCCCGTCTGCAGTGCTCTTGCGAACTTGCAAGTCAACAAGAAGTTCTCCGGCGACATCTTTTCCAACCGAAAGCACTTTGGCACGGTCAACTCGGATGTAGGCGTTCTCCAGAACACCATCTGTGCTGCGTATTTCCTCTACACGTGCGATGCCGGATCGCACCAGGTGCTGTGTAATACCCATACTATGAAGCAGTTATTTATTCGATTTGAGCCACTAAGATCGAATAGCTGAAACACCAACCGAGCTTGCATATGGGCTTGTCCGTGCTTCCTTGTTTTGGGGTCGTAAAATTCGAGTGCCCGAAGTCCCATGCGCGCCATAAGCAAGAAAGTGATATATATGATATCCTCAGAATCCTGTTTGGTGGTATACTGGAGGGAGAAAGCATTTCATCATGTTCACAATCATAGCATGCCGATCAAATTGGAAATCTACTTACGCCAAAAAGACCAAGTATTTCCTCATTGCTTGCCACTGCCAGCGATGGTAAGCATAAAGTATGCCAATTAGGCACTTGAAAACACTTGAAACATACAGTAAAGAGCAGCTGTTTCAGCGCGGCACTCTTCCATTGACGAGGAAACTTCACCGAGGACTGAATCTGGAGTCTGCCCCGGTTTATACCACGAAGTACTGTAAATTCGTGAGTCGTGGAATACATCGACTCAACTGAGCTTGGACGTACATCGGTTTCCCAGTAAGTGGATTGATTATCTGCCGCACCGGAAGCGACGTTAACATTGTTCCTTTCTAATTAGTTGTGCTGAATCTACCTTTTCAAGGTCGAAGTTCTTCTTCCCGTCCGCATCCTCTTGGAACAGCTTGCCTGAACCGTGACCTAAGAGCTCATGATTTGCGACTTGGAGTTCGAAGGCGCGAGAATCCCAGGCGTTGTACAGGTCGACGTCATCAGGGTGGATAAAGGTTAGTTCTTCATCTGATACAGGGAAGAGGTAATATGAATGTCAGCTCATGGTAGACTGGGAGGGCATACTTGGTGATTTCGCGGCGAGGATATTCTGTGGTATGAGTAAGTATACGTTACTAAGAGGATGTCTGAAGAATGTACTGACAGCGAGGGATACGTTCTTGAAACCGAGCGATTCGCGAATTTCGTAGTAATTCTGCAGCGATGTTAAGAGAGAGGAACTACAGAATTGTGCAGAGCATAGTACGAACGGGGATCTAGACAGAACAGAATTAGTGTTTCTCTGGGAATATGTAGTTCAATCAAGAGTAACATACATTTATTCCTGCAGGGATACCTCCAGTTGCAAAGCTGACCACCTCAAGAGCAGTGAAGTCCGGTTTCCTAAACACGTCAACCTCAAAGTTCGGACCCCACGGCAAGCTCTTGATGAGCTCTGGGGCACGCTCGACGAGTTTCTCGTACTTTGCACTAAGTTGTTTATTTACGATAGCGGTGAACCCTTCCCACTCTGCTCGCGCACCGTAAGGGTCGACGTAGGTTTCGATGAAGCCGATGTATGACTCCACAACGGGACCTATGTCTTTCACCCATGCTCGGGAACCTTCCTTGTGTGCGTCGATTGAGCCGGTTTTGAATCTCGGACGAGGATTAGCCTTTAATGAAAGACGAGAAATGGTTGCCTTACGACTCGATATAGCCGTCGAGCATCTTCTCTTGATTCTCATTTGCCACATATTTTTTGGCCTGATATACGCGACCATCAGGTCATACATACTCATCGTCAGAGTATGGGTACGAACCTCTGTAAGTGCATCGACAGTCTTGCGTAATGCCGAGGAGAAATCTCCGTATCGCACTTCAAGGGTAACCTCCGTGTCATTGATCTTGATTTGGTGCGACAATGTTTCCATTGAGTCGGCGGATGCAACATGGAGGATGAACTTCGATTTGTCCACTTTCTCGACGCTAGAATAAAGTTTGAATGAGATATAACCAGTAGGAACCTGGTTTCATTGGTACCGGGTATTCAAGACGTCAATTTTTTCTTTCTCCGCTGCGGCTTGTACGGCAGCGACTTCATCATCTGTGATAGGCTCCCCGATATAGTAGTTGGAGATGTGACCGTCTGTGCGTTTTCCTATGGTAAGTGTAGATTCCGGCTCCGTTGCGTAAATATAACCCTTGAGCTATCATATGGTCAGTCTGAACATGACGTGCTCGTATTAATTTGTTAAAATAACTGACATTCTCCCAAAGAGGGACCGCTTCATTCGCATTTGCAGAGCTTTTGATAACGTCTCCAAATTTGTCTTGTGAAATACGCGGGATGATCTTCGTGAATCCGAACGATCGATAGTTGACGAGGTTGCTCAAGACCTGAAAAATAGTGAGTAAATGCGCAATAAACGGCTCGGAAAGCGATCGTCTACCTGAGAGGAATACTGCAAGACGTTGCCCCAGTCTTCATCTGAAAGACCCGCCTTTGTCTTTAATTCATCCAGGTTCGCGAGCTTGCCTTTGTCGTCACTGAACGTGAGAATGAGAAGGTCGTATAGCGAGGTTGCTTCGGGAGTCCATTGGCCTTGGATAATACGGGCACCAGCCCAACTTGCTTGAGAAACATAGTGGGCATACTTCTTCTCCTTCAAACTATCATGGCATCAGCTCGAACGCGCTACGAAGACGAGCCATCGATTAGTGACTGACCTCAGCTGATTGAAAGCTTTCGCGACATCAAGGCTGCAGAAAGGCGTGCGTTGGTCAGCGTAGAAACGCTCGATGTTGATACCTGAAGGCATAGTTTTCCTGACTGGTGGTTCTGTCAAAATCGCAGTAGCCAACAAGCGCGATGGGAACCTGAAAAGGACGAGTTTATTAGAATGGCGTGTAGATCTTACCAGGCTGAACCTGAGCCCTAGCGCGAAGAGCATGTGACGGCGAGCACGCAAAGGACGCGTCTGCAATGAATTGAGCCCATCGGCTAGTCCCGGCATGATTTTCGGCACACCCGACGCAGCCTACGTACATTCTACTTGTCCACTCGACTCGACGTCAACTTTCACTTCCACCACCGCCGTCGCCGTCGCCCTGTGCGCCAACACATGCTGGGGCTTGGTCTACGTATAGCGCGCCCCTTGGCTTCTCCTTCGTCATTATTCGTTGCCACCCGCTGGTGTCCTCCGTCACGCACTTTCCTTCATCTCGCTGCCGTTACTCCCCGTCGTTCGCCATGCTTAAACTCTTCTAGATTACTTCAACTTATAAGCTCATCACGGACATATCCCATTCGTTTCGCTTCTACTTCGTCCTCTGCTTCATTCCCGACTGTTCACTCCGTTGCTGCCGTCACAAAAGCGGAGGTTGAGGCAGACGCAAATCCTAACGATGTTGCCGCGCAGGAACGGCTCTTTCGTTTGCTCATTGAATCGGAGAGACCGGCAGGATGGAACGTACTTTTGAGTCGATGGGAGCGTATGTGCGAATTTGTGAGTTCTATTTGTCTATCCTTCCTTCCGCCCTTACTTACTGACAAGTAATATCAGAATCCTGGATCGCCCTTACTGCACTCGGACGAAGCCTTTCAATACTACCTTATGGCTCTTGTCAAATCCGGTCATAACGCTAGCGTAACTCCTGCAGTTTCTCGGCGGGAGCAGCTCCTTCGTACACACCCCTTGCCTACGGAGCTTCAGCAAGACGATACGGCAACTCTTAACGCAGGGCAACAGTTAACTCAGCCTGTAACTACCACCGAGTCATTGGTCGCCTCAACTTCTGCAACTTCTGGTGCTCATCTCCTGTCATCACGTAGCCAAGAAATTGCCAAACGGGTCCTTGCAACGGAGGCAGCGCAACTCCTATCGACTGCTAAGAAAGGTTCTGCTCAGATGAGTGCATCTTCGGCGTTAAAATCTGCTCCTCTCAGTACAAACAATAGTGGTGGAGGTCCAGAGTCACCGATCTATGTTACTATAGCTGAGAGTGAGTCAATGAAATGATTTCACGCAATTTCTTTTGACTGATGGTATACCTATTCTAGCAAAGGGCGAGATGTGGAGGAAGATTGCCAAAACCGTCGTGTGGGCCGTTGTGGGAGGTTTCTGTATGTCAAGAAGTTCACTCAACTCTTCAAGCTTTTCTAATCGGTCAACTCGCAGTCATTCTCGTGGTCTTTTCGCTATTTTTGGAAAATACGAATCTTCTGAAGACTGGGCCGCGTGCGGCGGAGTTTGAACCCATGAAGGGGAAGACGGTGAAATTCAGCGACGTACACGGTGTAGATGAGGCAAAAGAGGAATTGAAGGATGTCGTTGATTTCCTCAAAGATCCCGCTGCATTCTCGACACTCGGTGGCAAATTGCCAAAAGGCATTCTATTAACAGGAAGTCCAGGAACAGGAAAAACAATGCTTGCTCGGGCCGTCGCAGGCGAAGCTGGTGTTGTGCGTTGCATCCCATTCGTTTTACTTCTTGAATCAGACTAAGGCATTTATTGTAGCCGTTCCTGTTTGCGTCTGGGTCTGAGTTTGAGGAAATTTTCGTTGGCGTCGGTGCAAAACGCGTCCGTGAGCTTTTCGCAACGGCACGGAAGAAGCAGCCTGCCATTATTTTCATTGATGAGTTGGACGCTATTGGGGGAAAACGTAGTAATCGCGAGCAGCAACACCTCAAGCAGGTTGGTGTTTCTAATAATGAAAAGAGTTGGATAGATTAACTCACTGATTATCCAGACATTGAATCAACTTTTGGTCGAGATGGATGGTTTCCTACAGTCTGAAGGTGTCATTGTAATTGCTGCCACCAACTTCCCAGAATCCTTGGATCAGTAAGTTACACCAGTGCGAGTTGCTGTCCAGATCTGAGTTGTTTTTCACAGAGCTCTAATTCGACCAGGTCGATTTGACAGGACTATTGGTATGTCTGATAAGCCTTCGATGCAAATCAGTATGCCTATAACTTTTTTTCCAGCGGTGCCCTTACCCGACGTTCGCGGACGTGTACAAATTCTACAGCATTTTATGAAGGGCGTGATTGCAGCGCCTGGTACGTTTCTCTACATTACTCCTGTTCTTGCGCTTATGGTCTCTGCAGAAGTGGACACAATGATTATTGCCAGGGGAACACCAGGCTTTTCTGGAGCGGAACTGCAAAACATGGTCAAGTAAGTATTGTGCGCTTGTCCGCAGTCACGGGAGTTCTGCTAATACGTGCTCCTCATTGTACACAGTCAGGCAGCTATTCAAGCTTCCAAAGAAGGTGCCAAGGAAGTAACGCTCAAGCATTTCGAATGGGCCAAGGTAAGTCTTCATTGTGCTTGACTGACGTCGCGTTTTAAACGTCTGCTATTTTAGGACCGCATAATCATGGGAGCGGAAAGGAGGACGCATTACATTGACCCGAAGGACAAAAAGTGCACCGCGTACCACGAGGTGAGCCCCAGAATGTCTCGATTCGGATATGCATCTCGACTATTGTTGACCACTCTCCTCAGGGCGGTCATGCCTTGGTGGCTCTGTACACAGAGGGTGCTATGCCTCTACACAAAGTTACTTGCGTGACACGAGGACATGCACTCGGCCTAGTGAGTTTTCGTTATGCCTCGTTTCATGATCTAAATGACCTACCCTTCGTCAGACGCAATTCCTGCCAGAAGGTGACAAAGTGTCTATGACGATGAAAGAATACCAAGCTTCTATTGATGTGTCAATGGGAGGTAGGGTAGCGGAAGAACTGAGTGAGTAGTTTTTTTTGCAGTTTCTGAAATAGAGTTATCGATTTCAATCTTTCAGTTTACGGCACGGAGAATATATCAAGCGGAGCTTCAAGTGATATTCGCAACGCTACGAGGACGGCTTCAGCAATGGTCCGAGTACGTGCAATCCAAGTGTTACTTACGCGTTAACTTTACCTGACATTGGCTTCTTAGCAATTTGGCTTCTCTGACAAGATTGGCCCTGTATTCCACCATGAGAATGACAATACTATCAGTCCACAAAAGAGGGAGCTGATTGAATCAGAGATCCAGAGGTATGCAGTGACAGTGGGTTATCTCAAAATAATGTCTTACGATTCTTCGCGCATCAGAATGATTGTGGAAGGACAGGACCGGGCTCGTAGGCTCCTTAAGGATAAAGAAGAGGAGTTACACAGGGTAAGACGAGATTGATCTTTTTCAATTTGCAGTCTAACTCACCATACGCTGAAAGCTCGCGAACGCACTCTTCGAGTACGAAACTCTCGATCTCCAGGAGGTGAAGAAAGTGATCAAGGGAGAGCCTATACGACCTGTAGAAGAGAAGCTTCTCGAAGTCATAAAACAGTCCTCGGAAGAATCGGACTCAAATTCCACAACACCAGTACCGGAACCTACACCACAGCCAATTGCAACTGTATCATAGATTTTCACTATTATTTCCTTCTCCCACCTCGTTCCCACATAGCCTGTTTCTTTCATTGACTCACTACTTGGTTTTGCATTTCTTGCTTTGATCCAATCTGACAAGTGAATATGACACGCGTATGCATTAAGTAGTATACTATTTTAATATAAAAGTGCTGTTACTGGCATGTTATGTGCGCGCTCAAGAACGTAATTGTTGTTCAGTTTGGGTGTAGGTTCTCAGCGTCTCAGTGCCTTCCATCCTCCGTGCGGTAGATTGACAATTGTTACTCGGAGTGTTCGGTACTTTACTCCGGAGCAAGTCTGGCCTGCCATATGCAATATGCATGTCCGTCTGCCACGATCAAATAAACCGCGGACCTCGCTCGATGCGCATCGGGGCTTCAGGAAGCTGCATAAAAGCAGCAGCTCCAAGTGACTCACTCCAAGGTCCGTCTCTGGGTGTCATCTTATTGTCATCTGTCTGTCTGCTTGAGAGTTGAAGCTTGACTATGTCTCCTGCTTATGCTGTTAATGGTTCTCCGAAGCCGAAAGGCGTAGCGATATATTGTGGGTCTTCCCTAGGAAAGCAGAAGGCTTTTGAGAATGCTGCTGTCTGTACGTGTCTTCCCTATACTATTCATCACCCGCGTGTGCTAGAGCTGAAGGGAATCGAATGTTACATTGACAATCTACGATCGTGATTCATGACGCATATACTTAGCTGTTGGTGCTGCACTTGCACGGAACGGACGGCCGCTTGTTTATGGTGGAGGCTCAAAAGGAATCATGGGCGTTGTCTCAGGTGCGATAGCTCGACAGAGACATCCATTTATGCTTATATGAATAAATTTATGTGTTGTGCTGATTTGACTTCTCTGAATCTGCGATCTCGATTCTTGCAGGCAGTGCGTTGGAACAAGGTGGGGATGTCACTGGCGTTGTGCCGTATGCGATGTATGCTGCTGGGGGTGAAAGGTACGTATCGATTCGTTCCTGTTGTTAAGTGGATGATTGAGGATATTCTTACGTGGATTAGGGAGAAGACGACGAGCGAGATAGAGAATAGTGTGGACATTATGGTGAACACGCATGGCAAGGAAAGGGTGAGCTCAGCTCTCATGCCTCCAGATCCTCTACCGATACTCATCTTGCTTTATGACTTAGTTAACAACAGTAAGTATTGATTCCCGTCCGGAACCTTGTCTTGAATGGTCTCTTTATCGGGTCAAATTATAATTGCAGGTCCTTGTGAACTCGATGCACGAGCGTAAGGTCGAGATGGCTAGACGTGCAAGTGGTTTCATTGGTTTACCAGGAGGATATGGAACATACGAGGAAGTTTTTGAAGCGATTACCTGGACGCAGCTAGGCATCCATGACAAGCGTATATCTTTCCCCTCTCCCTACTCCTTACCCCAGATTGATTTATTATTATTTATATTTTCCTTCAGCCGTCATCCTGCTCAACGTCCTCTCGTTCTACTCACCTCTTCGAGACCTCGTTCGTAACGGCGTAAATGAAGGTTTCATCCAACCATCCAACGAGAACCTTGTGCTTTTCGTCGATGGTCCGTCCGACCCGTCATTGCACGAGACGTTCGATTGGGGAGAGGCAGCGCTAGAGGCTTTGAACTCATGGAACAAGGGCGAAGCTTCCGTTTATACATATGATTGGTCCAAGAAAATGGGAAAGGAAAATGGGGAGAGTAAGGAAGATAGATTGGATGTTACGTGATGTAGATGTAGAATATATGCTGTTCACAGCCGACTCTCCAGGCAGAAATTATTATTTGTGTATGTGTACGCGTCGCTTACATAATATACGCGTTAATTTGCAGTGTGCACGCGCCTCGGTCAGGCTGGCTTACTCTAATCCTCCAGAACAATGTCTGACGGGTTAACCTCACGTCAGGTATGTGAATATGAAAATATCAGGAGCCGTTTTTAACTTAGTATTAGACACTCAAAGCGACGATACCAGATATCCGAGTCATCGCTACACTGCTACGTGGATTATGTCTATCTGGTACAAATCAGCGAGCCGTCTTGACAATCATGAAGAGAGGACTTGCGGTGTCAATTGAAGAGGCTAGGACTCTAAGTGGTATTAATATTTATTATTCATCTCTTTTCCAACTGGAATTGTCATCTCATACCTTCTTAATAGGACGAGTGATACTCTGGCCCGTCCTCTTCGACGAATACGTCTATGAACCCGAAGATGAAAACACTGGCAGTGACGATGACGAGGAAGGACCTTGGACGACATTCAGCATTCAATTGAACATACTGCTTGAATGTCTAAACATCTTCGGCACCGCATCGGGATCGGCGTCGAGTTTCCCTTCTGCGCCGAGGCAAGCGTGGAATAACAACAGGCCGGAAGAGTCAGACAATGAAGAGCAAGCCGGTGGTGCAGACGGTCGGAAGAAGAAGAATACAAATGGGAAGATTGATTCATTTTTCCTTCGGACGAGTGGGAGAGGGACTGGGATGAGGTTGTCATACACTGGTCCTGGATATCCGCTTGTGCTTCATCTGTGGGTTTGTCTATTGTTCTCACCTCAGTCCGACAACTTACTGAGTATATGATAGCGCTGAAAGCTCGGATGGTCCGACTACCACATGCGAACTCGTCACTTACGAACCAGATGATCAGCTCAGCCTCGAGATCGACAGTCAAGATATGTTAGTCGCTCCCTTCATTAAATTTACCCTTGACCTCTGCTAACACAATTTGTATTTATCCTTTTAGTGTAATAAAATGTATTTTCAAGGTGAAGCCACATACTCTAACTTCTGAATCTGTCAGTTAAAACTACTTCAGTCATCATGGCTACGCGACGCTCTATCAGAGGTGGATCCGTCCTGTGAGAAGATTACATTCATAGGGAACCCAACAGTTCCAGAGACATCGCTTCAACGCGGCTCTCCCCGTCCCTTGTTCAGAATACAGGCTGTAGGTCCATTCGGGAGTACAGAGGTAAGCAGATATCCGCGTCCTCTAAGACAAAAGGATAATAAAAGACGTCCTGTAGATTGACTACCCTAACGATAGGGAGGTCCTCGAAGCCTTTGAATGCGATTCGAACGTATCATATAGGTATCAATCGATATCTCCTTCCAATAAAAGCGATTATTATTAATACAGGACCTCGAATCCATCAGTTACAGGTTTTCCCATATAATCAAAACGCTTCGTGCACTCCAATCCTCCTCTAAAACCTCATTACGAATCGACGGGGAAGGCGTCCTGAGCCTTCAATACCTTTCAACTTCACCTAATCCAAACACTGGTGCACCTGTTGACTCTATTGTGGACTATTGGGTAAGCAACATCCTTCTAACATTTAATTCAAAAACTCATTTGCGTTGACTCGCGATTAGTGTTTATCCATTGACGAAAGCACTGCATAACAAACCATCAATACACATGTAACAAAAAGAGTAGTAAAGTCCAATATAATACGATGAAATCATTCAACCAAAAAATGTAATAGTAATTGTAAAAGTTGTATCAGATACATTGTTGAAGTCGTAGAAACGTGTATACATAAAGTATGTATGTCAAAATTTCCCAAAATGAATCATCCCAACAGTATTCCCGAATCCAGCAAGACAAATTGGGCTTCTGATAATAAGTGGTGAAAGGCGTGTGAAGGATAGTCTTGGGATTGACTTTTGGGTAGACGGCGATATACCATCTTTGGGAGACTCGGATTCTAATCGTAATGTGGAGAGTGAAGAGGCTTGAAGAGTCACGTTTGGCTTGGATGGGTCGATCATCCATACCTCCCAGCGATCGAGGACGGATATTGACAGGGCGGTAGATTGCGTAGCTCTTTCAGGTTTCCTCTGTGGCTCGTCAGTCGAGCCTTGAGGTTTTCGAGGCTTACGACGAATCCCAAGTATCTTGCCGTTCAAGATATCCCATCCACCCCGTTCGCAAGTTGCCTCTCGTACGCGTACTAGTCTGAAATTCCTCCACAAACAAGACACCGAAGGATCAGTGGAGGATGTCGGGAACCTTGTACCGTCCGGTACGGTAAGTCTTGACAATTCCTCCCCATCGCCAAACGCTCCAATGCCATCCTCTGCCGTGCAGAACGCAACCCTGTCGTACCTATCACTTCCTCGGCGCAAAGCTTCTTTCTCAGAACCGCGCCTTGCATGTTTACCATGTGCGGAGACAGGGAAGGCGCTGACATCGGGCGCATTCTCCTCCGATAACGACACACGTCTACTGCGATTATGTGAAACAGTATCCAAACCAGAGGATGAAACGAAGCTTCCACTCCGCGAGCGCCTTCCAATCGAACTATCCTTATGCGCTACGATCTTTGATACTAGCGGTTGAGTCAAAGGGCAGGAACACCTGTGTGCGAGAATCCCTTGATCAACGAGTACAATGTGGCCAACGGAGTACACGAGGCAGAAGCTGCATTGTGGAACTTCGCCGCATTGCGAGCATGCTTTGGATGGGATCGGCAAGATTCGTAAGCTATTGACGAAGCCGTACGTCTCATCAAGGACCAAGATGCATTCTCCAGTCGCCGCGTCCCAAAGAGTTATGACGCCGGCGTAGGTCACCGCAGCCACCAAAACGTGTACTGCTTGCTCTATGTTGACTAAACAAGCATGCACATCTACCACCAGATCCTCCGAAGAACCAGCATGGATGTAGATTGGGCCTTGTAGAATTGGAATTTGGCAAGGATCAATGATCTCATAGCCTCCACAATCATGAAAGAAGAATAAGATAGGATGCCACCCATCACCGACGTGGATTAATTTGGCCCTAGCACGATCCGTTCCGCGACTTGAAGTATAGGACATAGGTACGCCATTCGTCCACTGCACGACGCGACCGTTCCTATGGATGGCAATTACACTTGGAAGACTTATGTACTGATCCGGCACCCCGGTCCTCTCGGCAGATAGATGATCTCCCGTCGAACGAATGCTACGTGCTGAAAGTTCGATTTGTGAGACTGGCGAAGCACACTCATCCAAGAAAAGTTGGGATATTGGCTGAACGTCATCTCCATGTATGGACCAGATCCCAATCACTCCAGATCCGGCGCCAACTGCACAACACGTTCCTTCGTCATCTACTGCAACTGCAGTCAAGGGATATTGCACCGCCGAAGAACAGGCGCCTTTGAGAACGAGGTCCGACGTATTGATGTGAATGTACTTTCGCGAAGAGGCAAGCCACAGGAAGAGTTCCCCATCCGAACTGACCGAAGCAAGCACTGTGCCGTTCTTGTTCGAAGCAAGGATGCTAACATCAGAAGCGAAAGTGCGAGGGAATATCTTGAAAAGCGGTAAGTCCTCAATCGGGGCTGAACAGTCCGTCTCGTCTTCCTTCGTATCAACGTGATGGTTCTCCAAACGGTCGGTCCCTTTCAGAAGATAAAGCAACAACCCGTACAGAACGGAAAGAGTGGTGCCAATAGGGATGACCATCACCTTAAAGACCCACCAGAATGACCGTAAAGTGCGTGCAGGCCACCGTGACCTATGTACCCGATGTTCGCTACTATCGCTTGACGGCTTGTGGTTAACAACTACTATCGCTGGAGCTTCAACCCTTAGATGGACAAGTTTATTATCATCCGGATTAAAAACGCGCCATATTTCCCGCGCCGTGGAATGAGCATCCAACTTGGTCTGCTCCGCCTTAGACTTCAGGACCGAAGCACGAGTAGCAGGAGAGCGCATACTATCCATATGTCGTTCTGGAGCGACTGGCAACGTCGAATAGTACAGAGTACTAGTGATCACGAGAAGCTAAGCCATATTCGTCAGAAGTAAGGTTATAATTAGTATTTTAAGGTGTGTTTACCAGCATGAGGCTGAAATTCTTGGTCAATCGGCCCTTTGTGACTCTTTGAAGTCCTGCGACGATCCTGGATGGCATGCCAAGCCTAGTCCCGTCCCTATTCTGGCCTGAGTCATTTCCGTGAGGGCCGAGGCTCTTGTCCTGCCGAAGGAGATCATCGAGCTAAGCAGACATGATAAGATAATATACATCAAAGGACCAATCGTGAGCAGTATTACCTCTAATCTTTGGATGTCGATTGATAAGACGGCGACAAAGAACGTATGAATAAGGAACCAGTGGGCAACAAGGACTACAATTGCAAATGCACAAAATTGGCGTATAGCACCTTGCGAAAAGAATCCAATAACTCCGAGGATTGCATTATATGATACGACTTTCAGTGTGTTGGACGTTCCTGCCCGACTCAGGCCTATTCCAATTCGTTCTTTCACTGGCAGACTGATGGGCGTCTTGGTAACGTCATCAACCTGGACGAAATATGAACCGTCTGATTTGAGAAAAAAAAATGCGTAGATGGTGCGACTTCTGAAGGACTTACCAAACGGAACATGTTTTCGGCACCAACAAAGACGATGACAATTGGAAAAATTCCCCTAAGATGAGTCAGATGATGCTACTAATTGAACCATGGGCGCAAACTTACCAAGGTACAAGTGTGATGCGCAATCCAAAAATGGCACAAACGCTGAGACTCGTTATAGTACTGACCAAGATTTCTACCAAGCCGGTAAAGCACAAGCCGATCCGGGAATGAACTGAGTCCATCCGACGCATTGAGCCAGAAAAATAGACGAAAAATATGATGTAAGAAAGATATAGTGTCAGCGTAATTAGTGGTATGCGCTGGCCAGTCTTCCTCCCGGTGTTGAGCTGAATATTTCAATATTAGAGAAAATACGAAATTCAGGGAGCATGTACAGAACGTCACCTCTAGAGCTAAAAGGGAGGGCTCCTGAAGGTGCCTGGGGACTTCCCCAAGTGCTGGAGCAAGCTCACTAAGGATGTTCAACCACGCTCTATGACCACCAGAGCTGTTGCAATCGTCCTCGTGGAAGAAGAAACTAAGCGCGAGATGGGCTGCAAAATCAATGGTCGACCCACGAGGCTCTGCCGACTCTCGTCCGGCAAAAACCATGGATGGTCTCAAAGGAAGACCGGAGACAGATATGTTCTGCTGCTTATTCACCGTCCAGAGGAGGTCGAGGTCAGAGCGAAGGATATCCTCGTCGTGCGACCAAAACTCAAGCGGGCTGAGAGCTAAGCAGCCGCCCTTATGGTCCGGGAGACAATGAAAATTGTCCTTTGATAAATGCTTCATGAGTTCTCTCTCGAGCTGTAAGGCAGAGCGAAGGAGCTCGTAGTCTATAGCACCGGTGTCAGAGTCGAAACCGTCGCTGGTAAGGAGTACACGTTCTATTCGGACTGTCTTTTCTGTACCACATCTTGCACGTGCGACGGTATCCTCCAGGATGTGCAAGGCCTCTTGTCCACCCCATACATTGTCCAAATCGTCTCGGAAATCCGACAGAGGTTGGGGACTCAGCCCAAATAGCTGGCCTACGACTGGTGGTGATGAACTTGAAGAAAAGTTACCGACTGAGTCCGAGTAGATTCCAAGAGCAGGATAGAAGAGAGATGTGATAACTAGGCCGGAAATAAGGATAAGTCGTATTTGGTGCGTTGCACAGTGTCTAAAGAGCGCGAATTAGCACGAGGCCATTGTAACACACGAGGAGGCAAGCGTACATTCCAAACCGATGAAAGAACCTTGAGCTCCAGGCCCGAATCAGCGTCAATCCTATCATCGCTCGCCGCCCTTCACCCAACACTTACGACCGCACCTTTGAACTCTTTTATAATGTTGTCCGGGTTTCGTTACAGAAGGTGCTGGCCGATTCAGCACATATCGCGTCTAGAGAAATAACAGGTGACATGCACAAAAGGACTGAGATTTAAAGCCATAA
This sequence comes from Fomitiporia mediterranea MF3/22, assembly GCF_000271605.1. Classification (NCBI taxonomy): domain Eukaryota; kingdom Fungi; phylum Basidiomycota; class Agaricomycetes; order Hymenochaetales; family Hymenochaetaceae; genus Fomitiporia; species Fomitiporia mediterranea. The sequence goes on from NW_006760388.1 coordinate 2,417,826, forward strand.
ATTAAACTGTTTCGTACCTTGAGTGACCTGGTAAGTGTTGAGTGAGCACTTTCCGCTGAGCTTGATGTAGTTCTGTTCAAGATGCAGAATATGAATTTCTTTGCGCGGTAATGACGGAGAAACGCGCGGAGGAAACGGATCACTGCATCAGACCCTGGCCCGTAAGCCGATTAGGTCACACTTCCTCCCCAACGCCAACGTCTAGCACCTTGTCCTCTGCCTCGACAATATTGCCGACTGCTGGCATGTACAGCGCTCGTACTGTATCAAGAGTGCTCGCAACCAGCGCGTCTAGGGCGTTGACTCGGCATGCGCTTCAGCGAAGAGGTGGGGCATACGTTATTTTTTCTTGCTCAGCGTGCTTAATTCTTCTGTTTGTCACCAGGTCTGCATGCCACCTGTTGGCAAAATGCCATTTCAAAGTTTGAGATGCCAGCAATGTCGCCAACTATGACAGAGGGCGGCATCGCGCAGTGGAAGGTCAAAGAGGGCGATGCATTCTCTGCTGGCGACGTGCTTCTGGAGATTGTAAGCTGTAATTCGCCTCTTTAATGCCGGCACTATCTTATGCATGTAATGACAGGAAACGGACAAGGCTACTATTGATGTAGAAGCACAAGACGACGGTGTACTCGGAAAAATTCTGGTAAGCGTGAACAGCAAGTACGTTATTTACCTTGGTCTCATCCTGGTTTTGTCTAGGCTCCCGACAGCTCGAAAAATATTCCTGTCGGCAAGGTCATTGCTCTACTTGCAGAAGAGGGGGATGATATATCGAATCTAGAAGCCCCAAAGGAAGAAGCGTCCAAAGCATCACAAAAGCCGCAAGAAAAATCTACACCAGAACCGTCGAAGACGACTGAATCCGCTCTCCAAGCACCAACGGCCCAACCCCTCGGCCATGACATACACGTCCAACACGCAAAGCCTCTATTCCCCTCAGTTCAAAGGTTACTCATCGAGAATGGCATTGAAAACGCGGACAAGATCAAGGGAACTGGTGTTCGTGGTATGTTGACGAAAGGAGACGTCCTGGCTTTCTTAGGCAAGGCATCCTCACCCCTTGGAACATTCAAACCGCAGAAGGTGGACACTCCTGCTCCGAAGAAAGCTCAAGAAGAGATAAAAGTAAGAATTAGCAGTTACAAGCGGTAAATGAACTAATGTATTTTTAGGTTCTAGATGGCCCAGCTATTCGTCAGCTTATTGTCACCAATCTTTTGCAATCATCGCTACGCGCACGCTCTATCCCTCGTAAGTCGCATGATGTATATGCTTTAAGTGTGACGTACTGAGTAGTTCGATAGCTCCGGCTGTTCCTTATGACTTTGAGTCCATTATCAACGACTATTCGCCGCGAGAGGCGACACCTTCGACATCAAAAGCCTCCCCTTCGGAGAAGCCAACCCCGCGTGATTCCTATTTCGATGGTCTACTATAGAATACCATTAAGATTCCTTTTAATGATTTGGACTTCTCCATATAATAGACTTTTTGCAATGCTTGCACCAGTGTGAAAGAACCAAACTCTTCAGTCATCTTGCGTGGTCTAACTTGGATGAGAATGGTGTCGCAAAAGCGAGTTATCTTAAAGGCCAGAAAAAGAAGGAATTGTTCAATCCTGCAAAATATCGTCATCAAGATCTTCTTCGGTAAATACAAGTTGCTCTGGTTGAGCTTGCTTGGAGCTACTGGATTGTTGCCCGTCACCAGGGGCATTGCCTTTCCTCCCTTTACCCTTCTGCTTCTTTGAGGTCTTCTCCGCCTGCCCCACATCTTCATTATCGCCGCCTTCAATTTTTATTATTACGCTCATCGTGGATTTACCTCGGGTTCGGAGACTGATATCTTCATCCTCGTCTTCCGGAATGACCTCATCTTGCAACTCTACTGTGCCAGTAAATACCGCCGTCTGGATATCAGATGCCGAATAGGGTAATATGGACGGTAATGAGACGGCGAGACGTGCTAAATGCGGAATGGCGGCGCCCATTGCATGCAAGTAGAGCGTTTTGTATCTAGTTTAATTTCTCTCAGTAAAAATAATGCAACAGAAATTGTGATAAATAACTCACCCATCCTTCAGCACCACGTCTTTGCATCTTCGAAGATACTTTCCCAACTCTGTCTTTCGTGTTATACATATCCGATTCTTGCCCTCGGTATGCGCGGAACGTGGTCCTGTGGCAGAGACCGATGTCGGAACTGTCGGAAATGGACGCGGCGGCACCAATTTCCTATATTTGCGACCAGACTCCTGAGGAGATTGCGATGTCTGTTTCTCTTTTCGCGCTCGTTCAGGCCTTTTCGTGGATGGTTTAGAAACGTCAGAATCGGTATCAAGCTTTCGCTTTGAGGGTCCTGCTTCCGATGTTTCACTCGAAATTTGCGCGTCCCGACCTTCCGAAAGCTTTTTGGTCGACATGTTATCAAGATTTCGCTTTATCGAACCCAAAGGACTTTGGACCGCGACTTAGCCCTTGGGACAGACGCGTTTGATACCAAAACAGTAAAACACGGCGTTGCATATGTTATGTATTATTTACCCACCTTCCTATTCGAGCGAAACTGTGGCGTGAATCCGAGTAGTCCACCTGAGACTCCCTGGAATTGGATGGCGACTAAATTAAAGTATTTTACACTCATTATGACGGAAAGTCAACACCCTAGCGAATTTTGGACCCGAATTTCGGGGAATTTTTTGCTCAGATGACTCAGGAATGCGAGATGTTCTTGTAGTGCTCCGTCTCCAGGTCACGAGCTCAGACAGACACCGTTGTGAACATTGCTCGCTAGCGGCTGCTAGCAAGTGTGATATCATAAGTGATTCTTCTGTGGATTAATATATATAGGCAATGATATTTCCATACTGTTGCCAAGACAGAAATGTTCTCTTGATGTGAACTCTCTTATATGTAGTGAGAAGATTGTTGATAACCTGATCAAAGCAGCGTCTAAACCAAATCACGCATGATCACGGTGTCCAGGGAGATCAGTATCCATAAACTTCTCTAGTATCACAGAAAGCTAGTAATCAGACATGCAAGGAATAGTGAGAACAGGCAAGGAAAGTAGACAGTGCTTTGTGCAGAGTTGGTGGTGTATTACTGTATATGCATGTTGGGCGCGGCATGTGAAATGTGCCCAAGCGCCCTATGATGCTTCCAATGACGCAGCTCGAGTAGTACAGATATTATATGGATACTATACTCCCCATTCTTCTTGTCCCTTCATTAGAGATTTCTTCATCCTAGCACCGTAGTCCTTCATGGGGAATATCATCAGTATAGGACCCGTGGTCTGCTTTGTCAGCAACGACAGTGCACCAGCACAACTTGAGTATTTTAATTAAATATTCCAACTCGTAAGCTGTGGAATTCAACATACGGGTGCGCGATGGCATAACTGATACGATACTAACTTACTATGGCTGGTTGGGTTGGGGGAGTCGGAGTAATTGAGTCGTTGTTGAAGGGCGACTGGACGACGCGTCATCCGTCGCCACGTCGCGCCCCGTCGAGTACCCATCGCTCACAACGGTGACACATCGACTCTTATGCGATAGTAGCCTTTGTTATAGGCTTTAGAGTTCTTAAAGAGCTTACATGTAAAATATCAGAGCACCTTGTTTTGTGGTTTCGATAGAATTGAGGGTGAAACCGAATATGGCGTAACTTGGGCGAAGGGCAAGGGGTTCGGTGGGGTCGCAGCCAGCAACTGCAGCTCTGCCCCCAGTCTGCTATTCTGCACCTCTTAATGATGGAGGTAGATAGATCGTACTAAAGTAAACTCGAAATTACACGAAGTTTCAATCGCAGATTCTGTGAGCGTTAGGAACCTCGACAACAATCATTATCGCCGAATGTCTCGCATTTCCTTCCAGGCTTCAATCTTGTTCACATCCGATATTCCTTCCACGAAGTGAACACATCTGACACTAGACGGCTCCAATAGATTGTCCTACAGTCACGCTGCAAGAAGATTGTATTTATCTTCCCAAAATAAATATATCGTACACGTCACTAGCATAACAAGAGAAGTGGGAAGCATGTGTTGATAGTCTAGGCGCGATACGACATACGGAAGAACAAGAGTGTGGAATGATACAAAGACGAAGACCAAGCAATATAAAATAGACAAGGGCACCACAAGCTCAAAGGCACCGTAAGAACACAATACATGTATGCATAGAGGCTAATCGGTCTGACAAGCTAATTTACTTAGCCTAAGTGATCTAGTTAGCTCCATGAAGTTCTATTTCAATATAGTAGCTGTCTGACCTTGTTGGTTGAAGCCTTCGCAGCTGACTTCTTCACAGGTGCTTTAGGCTTTGATGCAGCTGTCTTCGCCTTCGTCGTACCAGTAGCAGCCTGAAACGTTTTTAGTCGCAGCCACAACTACATTATGAGACCTTTACCTTCTTCGCCGGGCCTTTCTTTGTGCTGGGGGCTTTCTTTGTTGCAGCAGGAGCCTTCTTGGCTGGCGCCTTCTTGACTGGAGCTTTCTTTCCGGGTTTAGCAGGAGCAGCCTTCGTGGCTTTCGGTGCAGCATGTTTCTTTGCAGTTGCAGCCTTTGTAGTCGAAGACTTTGTCTTCGTGGCTGCTGTTCCCTTGGTCTTTGATTTGGCGGTGGCAGGCTTCGCAGCGGGCTTAGAAGTAGTCTTGGATATTGGCTTATTCTAACGCAGATGCATGTCAGTCAACCCTTCAGACATAAAGTTAATAACATACCTCCTTTGTAGCAGTAGACTCCGCGGTCTTCTTGGGGGGTAGCTTGACTTTGCCGGACAGACCTTTCAACACGCTCAGTATTTCGTCAGTTCAATATTTCAAGATATTACCTTTAGGAAGGACAAATAAGCCTTTTTCAGCACCGTGCGCAATAGCTTTATTCAGTTGTGTGGTTTGCGCAGGACCAATCGTAAGCTTGTACTTCGATGCAACGAACCTAACTGCTGCATTAGTCGAAATAGCATGTTAGGTATAAATCTACAAACTTCTTGATCTGGGGTCGTGATACCCCAGTACGTGCCTCTTCAGGATGAGCAACAATACACTCCTGAATAAACCATAAATAAGTAAGTGAATGAATTTTGGAGAAATTTATAAGTAAGGAGATACAGCCCATGCACCCTGAATATTTGTCGTGCATGAAACAACGCTTGGCCAATTCGCTGATTGTAGTGGGCAAAGCGAAAGCATTCCGAAGCACATATTGGTACGGAAAGCTATATACGTATGACGGAAACAAGAATTACCTTTATCATATCTGCCCAAGGGGGGTGGTTTGCAGCAGGCTTCGCTGCTGACTTCTTGGCGCCAGCGGCCTTACCAGCGGACTTCTTGGGTGTAGACATCGTAGATAACTTGAGATATGTGTTATGTAAAGGCTAAATAAGGGTTTAGAAGGTGTTGCGGGGCCAGGAAACCGAGGCGGAAATAATACCAAGTGTAGGTAATGGTACGAAAGCAAGAGAGATGAGGCGCGTCGAACCTGACGAGTTCCCGTTTTAGCGTGGCAATAACACTACATCACATGACCGACGCGTCGCAAATTCTAGAGATCGGGATTTTGCCTCGCTCGCCTTTCCTCCTTACCATGGGCCATAAGTCTCTGGTGCCCTGAGGATGTGCCAGGATAGTATACCCTATTAGTTCCCGGAGTCTAAGACCTGTCGGCGCACAAGTCCTGATAGTGTCCTCTATGCTTCCTTACCAATGTTTGAGAGACGATACTCGTTGAAGAATACTAGATGGTCCTTCCTCTACACACAGAGCACCCACCACTCTACTAAGTATATTTAGAGTGAGTTACATAGTGACTTCTTTGCGATGCAGTCCTCAAGTTTCAACTTTCTATGCATGTAGAATGCGTCGCGTGCAAGATGGGAAGTTATAGCATCAATGACATCACGCGATGATCGACGCTTCTTTAACCCACGTGTGATCTGGGCCCGATGCGCGTCATCATCTTCTAGCGCCAACTTTCACCTGTTTTTACCCATCTTCTCGGTGGCATTCATAAGTAGATAGACTCAGACTGGCCTGTTGAGCAGGTATCTTTTCTCTCCTTTGCTTGTCGCTAATTTTTCTTGCGCTACACCGGCGCGTGCGATACCCTATATGCATTCCCCTTCTCTACGCCGTTCTTCACCTGGTCCTGGATTACATGCAGGTGCTACCGCACAACAGATAGACTCCTTATTACCGGATGATGCTCAGTATTCTTGTGTGGACGCTAATGGATACACACGACCATCCCTTAAACGCCAAGCGACTGTCCCTGAACCCTTCTTGTCCTCTGTCCTTTCAAAAAAGAAACGCGATGTGATGATGGGCTCTGACGGTGGTCAAGCTCTTTGTTCCGAAGTGATGCACGCAGCGTTCTTAGAAGGTAACTATGGACACAGTACTGCTGGCAGCTGCGGATTCGGCTAACGGATTCGTCACCGAAGCCCTCTCCAAGCACCCACCAACTTCGACTTGGAGGTCCGATGATGCTTACATTGATGTTGCCAACGACGACCAAGCGGATTATTGCAGAATTATTCAGGATTACATTTTGAAGAAGACGGGCCAATCACAGTCGTTCGAACAGATATCAGAACGAATTAATCTTGCGCTCACAAGCCCCACAGGTTTGTACCCACTGCCCGTTGAATGTTTATTCTAGTATTTACTTCTGTTGCCATAATGCACGCCAGTGGCCCCACTTTTCAACACTGCCCTTGACTCTGAACCTCACGCACCAGCAAACGCAATTAATCCAATAGACGAACATGCCTATGCCTATGACCCACAGGTTCATGGAAAGTCTGCCATGGTCCCGTTCAATACTGGCGCTGTGCTCGATAATCCTATTATCAAACCGCTTGACATACATTCTCACGACGAGTCTTCATTTTCCAGACGGAGGAGAGCCTGCAACCGACCCATCCTCAATTGCCGTGTTGAATTACCGCCTGTTGACAATCGTTCGTCGTTTGTCACTGAGAACTTGTCGTCTAGCAATCACGAATCTACACACTGCATGCTTACACCGTCTACGATTCCAGTTCACCCATCTCTGGTACGGACTACGTCTGAGGTTGAGTTGTATCCATCTACACCTGTAGAACAGTGTCACAAGAATCCTACGGTTCCTCCCGAGATACCACGCTTAATCGACGTCCAGCGGAATACCGTTGGTCGGTGGATCCCGACGCCCACAGAAGGCGTACTTCCTTCCTTTTCTACTTTCTCTGCTTCGTCATCCTCGGACTCTGTATCCTCCTGCGAAAGGTCCAGCGAATCCAGCAGCAGCGAATCGGCACTATCCAACGCAACTGAACGTATCCATGCTCGCCCGTCCTTGCCGAAAAGGGCATTATCGTGGCTTTCTCTGCCGACACAAAACGCACCGGATGAACACTCTTCGCCGCTTAATCACGGAACTTCACCAGATACATCCAACGAAATCAGTGCCGGCGACTCTGCAGCAAGCAACAGTGACTAGTATGCCTCTGCATGAATGTATGCTATTTCGTATTTATCCATGCACCAGTTCCGTTCTTTTCATGAGTCAACCTTACCAACTTGATCAATGATCATTGAATGAGACTCATGTGTAAATGTATTCCTTAGGCAACCGCGACAATGCGGTGCAATGATCTGTCTTTTTTTCCTGCAACAGTATACCTTCCCAATATTATACCCTAAACTTTTGTACCATCCGTAGAAAATAGTCCTGTGGTAATGGACGCCTTTCCAGTCGCATTCGGGTGGTATAAGTAATAACTAGAAAAGGAAATCGTGATTCATATTTGCAACGCGCTTTTGCCGGCCCTGAAGGTGAATGACTATGCGAGAAATCCCGGAGTCCCAATATTCTCATCCCGTCTTGTTCTACACCCCACTCTAACCTGGGAACTAATGTCTTCCTCTGTTCGGAGCGTCCAGGCTGCCATTCAGGCTCTTAAAAAAGCTGCCGCTAAAGGGAAGACGAAGAAGTCTGTCCTTGAAAACATTGATAACCTTTCGACTTCTACAGTGTTACTTGTAAGTAAATGCTGTCCTTGTCCACCTCACAAATACCTCGTCTCACGCATCCCGACATTGCAGAATTCATCGTCTCCTTCTTCTCAGTCTTTCGAGAAACTCATATCTGTTTTTCGTGCACCACTTATCCCTCTCTACTTAAATTATACGGAACTCTCGCTTAACGTCGCTTCTGCTGTTTTGAAAACGGTTCTTAATAATAGCGTATGTTCCTTCCCTTCAGGGAACATCGATCATGATAAGGAGAAACAGAGCGGCTGGGAGCAAGTAGCGCACTCTTTATTGTCCGGTGTCATAGTAGGTCACGCTACAGTTTTGTTTGGGAACCAATTCTGATTGATGCGAAATTAGGATTTTCTTGAGAACGATGGCACCGGTAAGCTACCTTCGTCCTGGTAATCAGTTACTGAAAGTTGATCCATTCAACCTTTTGTAATCATAGACAAATCGAAATCGAGAGTTGCCAAAGCATTTTTTGGAATAATCTGCGAATTCTTCTTCAAGGGATATTCGGCCGAAGGTGATATTGGTGGCAAGCTTCGCTTCACTGTATGTAGTCATCCCTCTTTGTTGCCATATTGTTCCTCTGCTAACGATTGACACGCATATATTCAACTTATCAGGCGTACACACTGTTGTCAGAAGCATCGACCCTTCACCACGATAACCAGAGCAAGTTACGCGATCCGAAACTCCTTGGGCCGTGAGTATATTTCCGCATCATAGACTTATAAGAACGGAGGAAAGTGACCTTTTCAAAATGCCTTTCATGTACGTTAGGCGAGCCCTTGGCGAAGCTATTCTAAAGACCCGAGGTAAAGGTTTGCAGCTAGAATGAACACGCCGCTGACCACTCGTCGGCCTGCATTAAGACTTCGTTGTTCTAGAGACCCTTCTTAACTTATTCGCCATTCTGCTTCCTTCGGCATCCGTAGGACGGGATGAACGACACGCTTTTATCCAAGACGTGTTCACCACTTGTGGTGAAACGGTCTCTGATCTCCTTGAAGGAGCACAGACTGGGGAGTGGGATGAAACGTCAACGAAAGTTGTTGATATCCTGGCAGCCTCGGACATCAGCTTGTAAGTGCTCACATGCCGTAAGGCATTTTCTAGGTAACATTCAGCTGCTAACTGCCTTAAGTCCTCAACCCTTTGATGTCGGCGAAGTCATTGTATGCGGTAACAAATACCCTCAGCCAGAGATTTCCGATAGGTTTTATGTCGACAAGACGTCATTTCTCGTAAACGTTCGCCAAGAGGTTTGTTGTCTACTAGCAAAATTTCTGTTACATGCTAACGTTTATTTAGGACGACATGTATGAAGAAATGCAAATCCCGTACGCTGAAGTACAAGACATTAAGACAATATCTCTCGGAGGTTGGTCACGTTCAAAATACTCATTACTTACGATGTTGAATATGACAACTTGTCGAATTGCGATATAGACAAGTCAACTCGCGTTTCTGTGCTCTTGAAGACAGCCCCAAAAATAGGTGATCAAGTCATTTCGACACATCGAGAACCGCTTATTCTCCTTGTCGAAATACTTAACAAGGACTTGTCCCGGTTCAAGGAAGCACTTCTTCATAGAAAACTAGTAAATATTCTTGTTTAGTTCTCAGTACGTGCTGACTTTTCATTGAAGGAGAAGGATCTTGAAGGAAGAAAACAATCGCGAGTCTCCGTATCAGCCAGCTTGGACCTCGACGAAGATACCGTGCGACGCCAACGTAACACACAGTCGCCTTCACAGAATGTATGTTGTTCTAAGCTGGGAGCTAGATGAATATCAGCTTATTGACTGTGCGAGAAGGCTAAGAATATAGAAAGCTGTAAGTGGCCACAACGTTGGTTTTTAAACCGATACCTTATTGGGTTCATTCAGTCTATGACACGGACATCTTGCAGTCACTATCTGACAAAGCAAAGTGCAGAACGACTGCTGTCATAACGGATGGCAAACTCCCTAGTGCGTCAGGATACTGTTTCGTTCATGCTACATGAGTCGGATTAAGCATCTATCTAGGGAATAAGAGAGTAGCGAAGGCAGGCCCCAAGGAAGCAGAGGACTCTGTCCGTCAGGCTACAGCACCGATACTTGACGCTTCACGTATTGCAGAAACAGGCGAAGAGCTGTCTGAAATTGATATGGACAAGCCAGGGAACGTTTCCGTTAAGGCAAGGACTGCAAGGGATAAGAAGGAAGACGAAGGGCGTCATGAGACCACGCACGAAGTAAGCATTATCATAAAGACCAACCCTCTTTGCCTTTTCATCGCATGACAGCCTTCTAAGTCCATCGTACTCCCAAAGGGCGAAACTGCATTGAAGATAAAAAAGAAAGTCCGAAGAGGCAAGGAGGCTAAGGAACGCACCCAGATATGCTTGGATTCGGACGCAGAGGTATCCCTTAACCCAGAGATTGAACCGGAGCGGAAGAACACGATTGAAGTTCCTCGGGAAAATGTTGAAGAATTCGCCTTGGAAACTGATGCGCCCCGTCACAATAGGGATCCCGCATCTCGGAAAACGGACCAGAAATCCGGTACGGCTAGATCTACAGAGGATCCCTCAGTTCGACCCCGGCGCGCTGCCGCTGCTCTTGCATCGGCGAGACTCGCCAAGAAAATCGACAATAGTGACAATCTTGATGTCATCGATGTGCGTCAGACGAACGATGACTCTTCAGTTATTTTCAATAGTGAGGGTAAGCCCCGAGATATTACGCGGGATAGGGAAAAACGTGGTGTAAAGGCTCTGGAACCTGCTGCAAAATTGAAGACCCAGTCAACTATGCCTGCTGTTAGGCCTCCTTCACCTCTTCAAGCCGCTATGCCTCGCTCGTCCTCTCCACTCTCAAAGATCTCGAGGATGAAAGCAAAGAAGACAGTCACTGACCTGAGGCCAACAAACGCGAAAGGTCAAAAACGAACTTCTGACGACGTTTTCTCTGTAGACGTTCAGGAAGCTGCCCCACCAAAGAAATCCCGCATTGATGTCGAAATTGATACTGGAAACAAGAAGAATGCTCGCTCCCGACCTCCACCAACATATACTCATCGTGGGAGAAAGGCCAAAGGGCCACCTGTCCGAGAAGAATCACCAGTTGATTGGGATCGATTGCCAAAGCAAGCTTCAACTACGGTCAAGAATAGGCAGCCGGAGTCGCCTGAGCCCGCTGCTCCGCCTCGAGACACTAATCGAGGGAAGAGGGCAGTCAAAAAGGAAAACATCGTGATGCCGAAAGGAAAGACGGTAAGCAATTGATAATATCAAAGTCTTCTTCAGTATCCATTGATCGACTGCGTAATTTTCTCGAACAGACTGGAGCGCAGACAACCAAACAGTCAACCAAAGTATCTGAAAACGAGTCGCGTCCCCGTATTCCACTACAGACGGTCGATCAAATCTCGAATGAGGCTTTGGAAGAGGTGATCCGCCTATAAAATTATACGTGTAGTATCCTGACACGTTTTTAGACGAAGCACATTCATCTAGACCAGAGTGTGCCACGGCGTGATCCTGCTGGCATGCTCACAAAGTGCTGGCCTGCCAATACAATCACCTCTAACGAGAATACCAAAACGATTAACTTCCCGTCACTTTCAGAAGTACTTCTCGGGGGTGCTGTCGTAAAGGAGAGTGAAGCTAAACCGAGGAAGACGATAGAGGTCGACCGAGAGGCCTTCTCCGACGATAACGATGGTGACAATGTAGAGACCGAATTTAACTTACAGCAGCACGATACACCTCCCAGTTTCGCTCATGGTTCCGAATCTAACGACGGTCTCGTTAATCAGAGCGATGTTGAAGATGATGAAATCACCAAGCGTCACGGGGCTCCGCACACTCCTCCGCTACCGCAAGCTAAGTCGCACTCTCCTGTTATCGAAGCCGTCGTCCATAGACGACCGAAAGAAATAACTGCTCTGGATGACGAACCAATCGACCTCACTGACGATGACATCAAAGAAGCTCTTCGAAGTCTTCGCTTGCGTCGAACTGAGAAAGCGCAGGAGCTTCAAAAAGCTAGCCGTCCCCAAAAATCAATCCATAAAAGCCTGGTTACAGTTGTCGACCAGGAATCCTCTGACGAAGATAGAGCACAAGCGGAGGTTTTGTCGCACCCCAGAGTCAAATTCGATGAAAGACTCAGGTATAAATTGGATCCCCTAGAAAATCCATCTGCCCGTGGACCCACCGCATCTCGCGTCACACTACCTGGTCTGCTGCATTAGCTTTCTCGTATTCGATGTGTTAACGAGATTCTTGTCGGCAGGGAAAAAGCCTCGTGTCACCAACGGCAAACCTGCATCTCGGAACGGAAACGCAGTAACTAGCCGTGAAAGTCAGGAAAATCAACCGAAGGAGCCTGGTATGGCAGAGATAATTAACGTAGGTTTCACACTTGTGGTGCCTGTGCTTTAAGACTCACTAAATATTCATTCCCACAGGTGCTCGACAGGATACAAAATGTCGACCTTAATGCTACTTTAAGGACTTCACACTGACATATTGCACTTAATAGGTCATCGTATCCAATATATCGAACAAATCACGCGCGGTCAGAAGCGACATTCGAGCTGCTAGAGATCGCATTTTACAAGAAGCAGCCACTGACTTGCAGGAGATGAGAGAGGAAAGGTTCGTCATTCGCCTGTACTTTCAAAGAAATCAGTTGACGTTTACTGGCTTTAGCATCGGTCACTACAATAACTTACTGGTGCTGGAAAACGAGTACGCGAACATAGGTCGCAAGCTGAACGCTGGGTTTGATGCTTTGACCAACGTCAATTCTGATATCTGCCAGTTCATCCAACAATCCATCAATGCCCACAATCGAGGTTCACTGCTGAGGAAGATGCCGCAATCTTTATTCGGCTCTGCTTTGCCCCAGTCTTTTCTGCAATTCAACTAGTTCCGTGTGTATCTCTGCTGCATGAGTCTGCGCCGGACAAGTCTGTGCTTTTCTTGATGCTCGCTTTGGACCGCTGAGAATTTCGCGACTGCTAATCAACAAGCCGGTAACGTGCAATCCCTTCAAGACCTGTCTGTCCTTACCTTAGAGTACATGTAATATCGTGTCTGCCTGCGTTATATGAATAGAAATACGAATGCAACATGTTGCAGCTGCTAAGTGGGACAATAGAAGAAGAGAAAGAATGAGAGACCTGAAAGTTAGACTCGCGTAAAGGATGCCGTCGGCTACCAGACAAACATACCGTGTACGCGTCTGAAGTGTCATCTGAGCTGGTACTGCATGACTTTTTCGTCCAGCATCCTGAAGCACCGCGTGCTGCTGGCGCAAGTACTAGGCCCATGTGCTCGGTCGAAGAATGTCAGGCCGTCTCCTGGACTTCGCGGAATCGCCACGAGCTCCTTTCCGAAAGGATATATCTCAGCTAGTCTGGTCAATCGACGCGTCACTTCACTCTTCCCTTCTAACCCTGCATCCCAGAGATTCTCCCTTTCACAGTTCAGCTTGCCCAGATATTATTGTGCACTACCTCCGATGAGCTCTGCACCGCCAGGTTCCACTCCAAAGTCCGATGCTTCTGCAAATGAGCATCGGCTGCCGGACGGCGTGAAGCCTACACATTACGATCTCACTATTTGCACAGATCTCGAGAAGCTCACCTTCGACGGATCTGTAGCGATCGAGTGAGTTTCCATGCGCACAACATGATTACATGAATCCGTCTGATCAAATTTGTAAGTCTCGATATCCAGAAGGAAACATCGACCATTGTCTTCCATGCTTCCTCGCTGAACATCAAGGATGTATCGATCACGGCTGATTCTCTCAAGACTGCGCAAGCTCCAAAGTCCTTATCCTTGGATGCGGCAGCGGAGCGTGCAACCGTCGTATTCCCTACTACTCTTCCGAAGAGCTCCAAGGCACAGCTTAGGGTCACATTTGACGCTCAATTGACCGGAAACATGATGGGCTACTATTACTCAACCGAGGAAACGGACGGAAAGAAACAGGTTTATACACTTACTCAGTTTGAGGTAGGTTGGGTTTCAAGTCAGTATATCTGATGTGTGTTTATATTATGGTCATCACAGCCAACCGCTGCTCGCAGGGCCTTCCCATGCTGGGATGAGCCGAACTTGAAAGCAACCTATAGCGTTTCGTTGATCTCGCGCGAAGGCACAGTTAGTCTAAGCAATATGTCCGCCATATCGGAAGAACCCTATACAGCTTGTGAGTTTATCTGCTGTATTGCCATTGTATGCTGTCTGAGCCTATCCTTTAGCTTCTGAGTCCGGAGGGAAATGGAAGATCACCAAATTTGATCGTACTCCACCGGTATGCACTCATTCAGCAGATTTAGTATGCGCCTAAAGCAAGTCGTTGTTGTAGATGTCTACCTACCTTGTGGCATTCGCGAATGGGAACTTCAGACACATCGAAGGTCAATACAAGAGTCCGATAAGCGGGAAGACGAGACCCCTGCGTGTCTATGGTGAATTTATCATTCTTCTCTTTTCTTGTTTCATGCTAATAATTTCTACCCATCCTAGCGACTGAGAAGTATATTCACCAAGCCGAGTTCGCGCTCGATATCAAGAGGAAGGTCCTTCCTCTTTACGAGAAAGTGTTCGACATCGAATATCCCCTACCCAAGCTGGATACGCTTATCGTATGTGCTCTTTCTTGCCTGCACACGTAAAGCTGAATTAGTCTATGTTCTTAGGCGAGCGACTTTGATGCTGGAGCCATGGAGAACTGGGTGTGTTTCTTCATCCCTCTATTATCGGCTTCGATTGACGACCTTCTAGGGTCTGATTACTGGACGGACAACTGCGTTCTGCTTGGATCCGAAAAAATCTGGCGTAACAGCACAAAAGAATGTTGCAACTACTCAGAGTCATGAGGTGCTGCTACTCTTTCCATTAACACCGAATACTGTAGCTAACTTGTGCTTGGTTATTAGGTCGCTCACATGTGGTTTGGAGGTGAGAAATGCTCTTGTTCCATCTTTAAAACCCGGATGCTCATTATGATTCGTTTTTAGATATAACGGTTTGTGTTCCTTTTCCTTGATTCGATTATAACGCTTATTCTCTTGAAAGACCATGTCTTGGTGGACTTATTTGTAAGTGGTCTAGAAATAATCGGAGATGTATCACTGAGTCGTACAATATTACTTAGATACCTGAACGAAGGTTGGCAGTTTATTCATTATGAAGATTTTTATAACTTATCTATTTATTGATAGGTTTTGCTACTCTGGTCAGTTTCTTTCATGCGTTGCCTTGTGGACTCTGACAATTCCGTAACCTAGGTGGGCGAGGTCATTATCATAGGTGAGTACTGTCGATAGCGACTTCTTTACTGCATCTTTTGACGCTTTCCACAGATAAGTAAGTATTTAAGCCCTCGTGTTTGGAGGATATACGTGTCTAAGTCGTGTAGGATTTTCCCGGAGTGGAAGGTCTACAGCGAATTCATCAACCATCATCTTGCTAGAGCGCTTGATTTAGATGCAAAGCTGTCTTCACATCCCGTTGAAGTCGATTGCCCCGATGCTAACCAGATCAATCAGGTACGTGCCCGAACTAGTCACTTAACACCAGTCTCATCTACTTTAATTAGATCTTTGATGCATTGTCGTATTCAAAGGCTGGTTCGGGTAAGCAGCAGCGCACTTGCACGAGGGCCTGGAACTCATAACTTTCTGAAGTACTGCGAATGCTTTCTGCGTTCGTTGGTGAAGAGACGTTCCTTAAAGGTGTTTCAAACTACCTGAAGAAGCATCTATACGGAAATGCCTCCAGTAGAGATCTTTGGACCGGTATCGGCGAAGCTTCAGGTGCGTCATCTACTTAGGGCCTCTCGTCCTCGTCGCTGTTTATAATAGATTTACATTTCTGTGTAGGGAAGAACATTGAAGAGATGATGGACAACTGGGTCTCGAAAATGGGATTCCCTCTGTTAACAGTAACGGAGAAAGATGGCTCGATCCACGTACGCCAAGATCGTTTCCTCGAAACTGGGCCTGCAGCAGAGAAGGACAATCAAACTACCTGGTGAATAATACTTTACATAGAAGTTAAACTTCTCAGAGCTCATTAGATGACTAGGCAAATACCCCTGAATGTTGCAGCTGTCGGGAAAGACGGTAAACTCAAGGTTGACCGCATCCTCCTGAAAGAAAAGGAAATCACGATTCCTCTTGATACCACCAAACCGTTCAAGCTTAACTATGACACCTCCGGAGTTTGTAAGTTAACTAGGGTTTCTTTCCTACTAGAGCAGCACTGATAAGATGGATAAATTAGATCGTGTTCTCTACTCTCCAGAACGTCTTGACAAGATTGGCGCAGAGGCTGCAAAGAAAGACTCGCTGTTCACTCTCAACGACCGTCTCGGACTGGTCAATGACGTATTCGCTCTTTCCAACGCCGGGTTTGGGAAAGTCAGCGCAGCGCTGACCCTCATCGACAATCTGCGACACGAAGAGGAATGTAAGGACGTCTCATTTTTTGAATTTTGCGTACGTTCACCGATGATTTTTTCAGTCCTTGTGTGGCAAGGAATTCGTGACAGTGTCCATGACATTTCATCGGTATTCTGGGAGAACGAAGCGGTTCGAGAGTTGTTGAAGAAGTTCCGCGCGGTAAATCAATTTCACAATCCGTTCAGTCGATTGCTGACATGTAGAATCGTAGTCACTATACACACCTTTAGTTGATAAGCTAGGGTATGACTATTCGGATTCGGACTCAGCGGATACCAAGCAACTGCGCACTCTCGCTATCTCCGGAGCTGCTGCAAGCGAAGAACAAAAGTATGATATTTGTTTCGCTATCACAATGCAGTACGGATAAACGTCGTTATTTCAAGGGTGGTCAAGGAATTGACGAAGAGGTTTTCCGAGTTCCTCAAGTCGGGTGACGACTCTGGGATTGCGTCCGACATCGAGAGGGCTACATATGTCACAGTAAGCATCGGAACAATGCATGAGCTGAACAGAGTTTATATTTGAGTAGGCTGTGAGGAACGGTGGAAGGGCCGAATATGATGCGGTCAAGGCCATCTTCGAGAAACCGAAGACTCCTACGACAAAGGTGACCTTTAGCAACGTTCTTATGATGATTATGTTATTGACCTAGAATTATTTCGACCCTATCTAGACCGCTGCGGTGTACGTCCCTCTGCATAATCTACAAAATTGTTTCTAACCCCAAGATGCCTTCAGTGCTGCGATGTGCTCATCAAGTGACCAGACGCTGATCGATGAAACGCTCAAGTTCATGATGAACGAAGCCAAGGATCAGGACGTTTATTTGTTCATCGCTAACCTCGCCAACAACACTCACTCTAGACGCAAGATGGCTACCTTCTTCAAGGATAACTTTGACGAGGTCTGTCTGCTCAAAGTCGCTGTGCGATCGAGAGTTGAAATCGTTAACTCTCGGTCTTGTAGATTTACAAACGCTTTAATGCCAACACGCAACTTCCCTACCTCGTCTCGGTACGTATCACGCCCAGTGGTTCAATAACACTCTGACTGACGACATGTGCAGTACTCGTTTAAATACCTTTCGACTGCTAAGGACGCAGACGAAGTCGAAGCATATTTCAAGGTAATCATAAATCATGCTATTGCACTATTGCATACTGATTAATCTCTATGTTTTCAAAGGACAAGGACGTTTCAAAGTTCAACCTTGCACTTCATCAGACATTGGACACTATACGCGCTCATGCAGCTTTGATTGACGTACGCTTTTAACTTTATACTATCCAAAGTATGCTTGCTAACTAGAGAAACAAGCGCTCAACCGATGACGTTAACCAATGGCTTCAGAACTGGAGCAAGGGCGCGAAGCTCTAGCTTTACCTTCTACAGCATCTAGTTAAAGTGATCGATCTATTTGTCGCATAGCAGACGATGTATTATACAATAGTAAACTCCCACATTTCAAAGAACATATCTGAATGCCTTATTCTCAAATTCTGTCTGATCAAGCATGCCTCTGGCTTCTGCGTTCCGCCTCTGGCTTGCTTCATCTACGAGCTCTTCGCTTAAGTGAAGTTTGCGATCGCGAAGACGGTTAATTGAGAACATGAAGATGCCGAGTGCAGCGTGGCAGGCGACCTTTCCTGCGACTTGCTGGGGTATTAGAAAATGTGACTTCGGACACGTTGTATAGACCCACATCCGATCATCATGGCCTGAAATACATGCAGTTAATATAGCTATGAACAATAGAAATGGGCTTGTCTCGCCTTAGTAGCTGTATCGAAACGAGGAGCCTCGTTTTGCTTAACGAATTGAGGTCCAACGACATTGCCGACACAATCTTCGGGAATTCCAGTCCAAGACACATGTAACATTATTTTAGCTTTACTCACAGGCAATGAACGTCAGTGCAGATGCCATTTGTTTCTTTGTGTCTAGAAACTGTATCAGTGGACGGTGACAGTAGCAACGACTGTACCGCAAATTAAGCCTCACAGCCTGACATCTGTTATGTGTCCTCATTAGCGTGAACCAGTTTCCGGTAGGACTGTACTTACGTTCACAGAGATCATGTTCTATGTAGTACGTGAGTAAGGATCTCCTCAGCGGAAGAACATACTTGCAGCAGTACGTACCACACCAAGAGCGAAACTGACAGACTACAGAAGGAACCTTTCAGTAGCCTCGCTTATCTATGGACCCAGTCCGAAAACATACTTGAAGATTAGTGAACCTTTGAGGACATTCAATTAGTCTGTGTTACTAAGAGCAGAAAATAGGATTGTCTCACCAGAAAGCTATCAAACGCATCCAAGTCCTATCATCCGGTAAATAAGCCAGTAACGCAGCAGCAATCAAACAGGCAACGTTGCCAGCGCTTGCGACCAAGATCCGCGCTTCACAAATATTGGAGCAGTCAGTAATCTGATTGAAGTCGAAGATATGCAAGACGGAATGGACTTACTGTTACTAAAGCGCGAGGCAATATATCCACCGATGAGAAGTCCGGTAACTTGGAATGCGTTGCCGACGCAATCCATGAGTGTGGTTCGGATGGTTGAGAAGCCGAGGTTCTTGATCAACTCGGTCCTAGCATTGTTGAGTAACCGAGTCTTCGTGGCGTGATATCAGGCAACACGGAAGTGAAACTTACGAAAAGTTGGAGATAACCCCATTCCTTCAGAGGTACATGGTTAGCGCCGATCTGAGGTTGTTGGGTGAATACTATGGCTCACGGAATCCCAGCGGCGAATACACTGATCACGATGCACCAAGTCTTGAAGTCCAGAATCGCTGTCTTGACCTGATATAACTTGAACTTCCCTGACTTGATTCTACCATGGAGGGTAGATCAGTTTTCGGTACTTGCTCAGATGGCAGAGTATCTTGGCTCACCCGACTTGATTACTGGCAACTCGAGCAGTCGCAAGAAGACGCTCTTCATGGTTTAGAAACCTAGCCTCGACTGGAGAGTCGGGTAGGAAGAAATAGATGACAAATCCCCAAGCCGTCGTTATTGAACCAAGCTACCAAATAGAATAAATCTGTGTATTTGGATATTCGTATCAGGAATTTCAGCAACAACTGCTTACCACGATGAAGACGAGCTGCCATTGTTTTACTGGTCCGTTGTCACCGTCCTTACTAATCCCTGTACTCATCAAAGAGCCGATTATTCCAGCCCAGCCCAATGTTGAGTAGATGAAGTTATAGCGAAGGGCAGCCTCGCTTCTTGTCCACCAATAGCCAACTGCAAGGGTTATCCCAGGTGTAATCGGTGCCTCGAAAACGCCCAGGAGGAATCTGCAAGTCGCGGCCCCTTCATAACGAGGTATAATAAGGAGGTCAGTACTAGGTACAATGAAGCAGGATTGGATGGTAAAACCTGCGAACGACTTGCTCCAAGTAAAAGCAAGAACCGTAATTCCCCAACAAATTGTGCATACACCCAACAATTTCCCGGTCGAGAAACGTGAGAATAGGTAAGACGCTGGAAATTGTGCGACGAGATAACCTAGGTAGAAGAGTGAAGCGAGCCAGGAGTACTTCGAACCAGAGAGGTTTAAATCGGTGCGAATTCCAAAGAGATTGGCATAGTTCAATGCAGTTTTGTCGAGGAACTGAAGGACACCAGTTATAAACATTAGAGATAGGACATAGCAGTCAAGCTTGAAAACGATTTTCTTGTTTATTTCGGGTGTCTATTATATCATCGTAAGTTAGTCAAGGCTGTGTAAATATTGGGTTTCAGAAATATTGATTGAGGTAAGACACTTGCCAGAGTGAGCCCGGACTTCTGGGCTTCAATAAACTCTTGTAGACCGACGTTCTCTTGAAGGTCCCGTTCGTCAACGGCCAAGGTATTCTGTCCAATATGGTCGGATTTTTCTACAACTTCGAATGTACCTTTCTCGTCGGAAAGGTCTTGCTTATTGGGAAGTTCCATAGCCCAAGAGTCGCAGTTTACGCAGGTGCAAAAGCCAGTGATAGGAACGAGAGTCTATTATTCGATCTATTCATTGCATGGAAATCGGAATCAATCGTTCGTTCTAGCCAGGCAGCTCCCACACTGCGAGAGAGATGGAGGCCGGTTTGGTCATGGGATCAGAACTCATAAAGAATACTCCAGGAAGACGTAAATAATGTGCGAATTTCTATGAGACTTTGAGGACGTACTTATCAATGCTTGATGCTATCGCGGCAAGGGGTAATATATCAGCAATCGGAAGCAACGGGTTCAAAGAATCAAAAGGGAGAAAAATGCCACGTTCGGTACTAGTCGCGGAAGGAGGACATCCCTTGCCCCGTCCGCCGAACTCGGAGACGGATCGAACGAGTAAATATCTGTTTCAGTAAAAACCTTGCGGCGTCGGGAGCCTGAATCATTGCCAGTGGTGTATAATCTGAATGAATTGCCGTGCGGCGCATTGCAACAGCCTTGAAGGCATTGATACTAGTACAATATTTGATGCACGGCTTTGACCCCGGTCTTGCGAAACGTCTGCATTACGTAACAGTGTGCCCATCAATCAGAGACTCTGTGCCCATTTCAGTCTCTTCACGACCCCCGCCGGCGCTCATCCTCTCCCTCTTCCACGTACCACCCTCTCTGAAAGTCCCGTACTGCTCAGCGTCATGTCGGTGGTCACTCCGAATGTGGTCGCCCATCTCGACGACGAATTCGGGCCTCTGCCCTCTGGCTGGGAGGTCAGGATAGATCAAATGGGCAGGCGGTGTGTCGGATACACTCCTCTCGTGTTTCTTAGTACTTGGACTCACGCATTCGCATTGTAAAGATATTATGTCGATCATAACAATCGCACTACCCAATGGAACCACCCTAACAGACCAATACGGCAGTCAACGCCCGCCATTCAGCAACAGCAAGTCCAGAATACCGCATCACAGGTGATTACAGGTATCAGCTCCGCGTTCGCACCAGACCTGACTCTGTTCCACAGATCTCTTCCCGCATTCTAGTTGACGATGTCCTCGAATCTACCTCAGCTCGCCCTGCAACGAACACTACTGCGCCTTTGTCTGTGGCTGCGGGCAACAACGATGGTCTTCCGCCAGGCTGGGAGCAGCGCTTCACGCCTGCCGGGCGACCTTACTACGTTGACCACACGTGTGTCCGCCTTTACGTGCATCCCTAGATCTAACTCATTTTGTAATTGTTTAGTACGCGCTCGACAACATGGAACAAGCCTGGCAATCCGTCGAATAACAATCAACCTGTTTCCAGTAATGCGCTCGGACCACTTCCCGCTGGTTGGGAGATGCGTCTTACATCTACGGGCCGCGTTTATTTTGGTGCGTTTCCTTTTATCATCCGGTTAAGCGATGGTTCACTCATGCATGTCTCTCTTTTTGAACGACAGTTGACCATAAGTGCGCCAATCGCTTTCATCAGTCATTATGAGACAACGTGCTAACGGCTTTGAATTATAGCACCAAAACGACAACCTGGGACGATCCACGGTTGCCATCTTCTTTGGATCAGAATGTCCCTCAATACAAGCGTGACTTCCGCAGGAAACTCATCTATTTCCGCAGTCAACCCGCAATGCGCTGCCAGCCTGGCAACTGTCAGATTCGAATCCGAAGGAGCCATCTCTTTGAAGATTCGTACGCCGAGATCATGCGCCAGTCACCTTCGGAGCTGAAGAAGAGGTTGATGATTAAATTTGACGGAGAAGATGGCCTTGATTATGGTGGCGTTTCAAGGTCCGTAATTATAATTATCCTTTGTTGCAAGTTAATTAATCGAAATTAACATTCGTTACCTTTGCCTTTACACAGAGAATTCTTCTTCCTCCTATCGCACGAAATGTTCAATCCATTCTACTGCCTCTTCGAGTACTCCGCACATGACAACTATACGTTGCAGATCAACCCTGCATCAGGTGTCAATCCAGAGCATCTAAACTATTTCCGGTTCATTGGCCGTTGCATGGGTTTGGCCATCTTTCATCGCCGTTTCCTTGATGCGTACTTCATCGTCAGCTTCTACAAGATGATATTGAAGAAGAAAGTGACATTGTCGGATCTCGAAAGTGTTGATGCGGAACTCTATCGTGGCTTGAAATGGATGCTGTAAGTCTAGCTTGCCTTTTTCCACTTACTAAGCCAGACTTACGCATTTGTCATCTTTTTCAGGGAGAATGATATTACGGATGTACTTGACGAGACGTTCTCTACCACGGAGGAACGATTTGGAGAGATCTTTACGATTGATCTTTGCCCGAATGGCAGCACCATTCCTGTCACTGAGGTAAACAAAGGGGAGTACGTCGATGCGGTGGTGAACTACCGTATAGCGAAACGTGTCAAGGAGCAGTTCGATGCGTTCATGGCCGGGATAAACGAGCTAGTCCCACAAGACCTCATCATGGTGTTTGATGAGCGGGAACTCGAGCTTCTAATTGGTGGTATGTCGGAAATTGATGTGTAAGTGCCTTTAGACGTTTTATAATCAGCATTGGTGTGGTGACTAATAATGATATGGGTAAAGCGATGACTGGAACAAGTTCACGGATTACAGAGGCTACGAAGTCAACGATACGGTTATCCAATGGTTCTGGAAGATTGTCAGAGCATGGCCTCCAGAGAAGAAATCCCGTCTTCTCCAATTCGCAACGGGGACCTCGCGGATACCCGTCAATGGGTTCAAGGTTCGTATCGTATCGTATCTTGCCGTATCCCTTCCCTACCAATCATTCAATTGTGCTTGTACCTGACCGTACCGTGAACATTCGTTACTATTGACCTCGTTACACACAGGATTTACAAGGCTCTGACGGGCCGCGCCGCTTCACCATCGAAAAGTCAGGCGACCCATCTCAGTTACCCAAGAGCCATACATGTTTCAACCGTATTGACTTACCACCGTATACGAATTACGAAGTTATGGAGCAGAAACTTACGTTGGCGGTCGAAGAGACTATGGGTTTCGGACAGGAGTGAAGGGTCACCTACCTGCTTTACTTCTGTCTACATGTCTTGCCGCAGTGCCGGTTTATTTGCTCAACCGGTATTTGTATGAATCGTTTCACGCTCATCATCATGTCCATCATCACCATCATCAACAGCAACAACAGCAACAATAGCAGTGTCATAAGGCACTTCTCACTCCATTCCACATCACTTAGCTAAGTTATCTACATCCCCTCGCATGCGATTCGATTCCTGGCTGCGCCCCCGCGCGCTCATGGTTATTAATCGCACGACTTCTTAACCTTGCATATATACATATCCTCTCCTCTCCTCTCCTTTCCTCTCTCTCTCTTCCTCCCGTCTTGATTCGTTCTGTACATACATTCGTTTTCCTCTCCCTCCCTCTCTCTCACCTTCATTCCTGGTCGGATTATCTCAACGTCTCTCGTTCCTTTTTTCTTTCTGGTACCGTATCATATCATATCATATCATATCATTCGTTTTCGTTTCGTATACATAGTATTACTCACTTTCTCTTATCATTTGTCCTCGTCCTGTTTTCCTTCGTCTTGTCTTGTATGTACTCTATCAATTGGTTGGTTGGAAACACGACTTTCATATTTGCCCTCGCAATTACTCTTGAACTCTTTAGGGTAAGTATTATGGCTTGACTTGTTTATTGGGCTGGAAAAATCAACAAGAGAGGAGGAACAAGTTCACAAAGAGAAAATCAGAATCAGAAAGAACAGAGAAATGAAGTAAACAGAGGAAAGAAAGAAGTCGTTATTAAACGATCCTACATATGCGTGAGTATCGTAATGTAGCAAGTACTTAGTTGAAAATTGAAAAAGCGTGGCTAATCATTATAATGATACAGAGCCAACAAGAAAGAGCGGGAAGACCAAGAAAGTTACAAGCAAGCATGATAACCAGCATGACAAGCGGCCGGGTGGGTGGGTGAATTCACAGATAGTAGGAAGAGGAAAAGTAAACTTTAGAAACAAGAAGAATGGCGACGAGGAAGAGAAAAATGGCACAAGAATAAAACGGTAGTGAAAGTAATTGGTGTCTGAGCCAGTGGTGCCAAAATTCTCATAGCTTCTCGAACGCAAACGCTATATATACATCTTCAAGACAATGATTCGTCAATTTATGATTCTAAACCAAAAGTAAGAAATGGACATACTAGCAGCCTCCCACTGATCCTCATCCATCTGACTCTCCCCCCTTGAATCGACAACCTTCATACGCTGTAACAGCTGCCCATACTCAGGATGCTCGAAATGCTCTGCGTACACATCGTGAAACTCGGATTTGTATATCAGTTGAAGGTGGTACTCTGATGCCATTCTGTTGTTTTTTTTAGAAAGGGGGAAGTCAGGAATAATAATACCGTACGGTGAAACAAGGGTATGGAGAGAGGGAGAGAAGAACGTACTGAACAAAGTTATCCCAATGCACGACATACTCCGGTACGTCCTCCACCGCATCACGCAAGAAGAACGAATACCGATGTCCAAAAACCGGTTTTCGTTCTCGGTCGTCGAACTTTATCTTATACACTGAGTTCCCGAACGAGAGGTCTGAACGGTCTTGGTCTGGTGGGAGTGCGTCGAGTCGTTCACTTCATTTTTCCAAGACAAAATAAAATAAAAGCAGAAACCTCTTAGTCAAACGAAATGCGAGAGAGATATTTGTATGTCGAAAAATGACTCACAGCAAGAACTTATCATTCGGAATAGTCCCCACAAACCTCCCTCCCCTTCTCAACCACCTCGTCACATTCTCCAACATCACTCTCGCCTTCTGTACGCTCTCAAACGCATAATGCATACAGAATTGCATCGACACGACGTCAAATGGCGGTGCGTCAGGCGGGATAGGCATATTCGGGACCTCGCTTAACGAGTGGCTGAAACAGTCTATGGCAGCGAAGAAGGCGTTGAACCGGGAAGTGCTTTTTAAGGGATTGGCAGCGGCTGAGGACATGTATCGTGAACGAGCTTGGTCGACGGATATTTCGGCAATATCTGGAGCGAAACCATTTAGCATTTTTGATAAATGACACCAGATATGAAGGATGAAGAGGACACGTACCGACACCAACATAAAACCTTACTTTCGCCTTCTGCCATTTATTCAGATCACCTCCTTTCCCGCATCCCATGTCCAACACCTTACCCGAACCACCTCCTCCATTAAACTGCACTTTCCCGTCTTTTCCAAGCTTAGGATCACTCGAATCGTCCCCGTGTAGTACAGGATGTGCGAAACGGGCTATAAGGACTGATTTGACCCAGTTGTTGAAGTTCTTAAGCCCGATAATGGGAGATTGCTGTCTTTGGGTCACGCCTACGTCTGGCCTAAGATTATCTAGTAAAAAGATAAAAGATAACCATTAGACTAGACTATTCGAAGTTCGATAGTATGAGATACGTACAATGCGAAACGACAAGCCCTACATCCCGGTTAAGCCTTTTCGACGGTGTCTCATCAAAGGCTCTTGGTCTAAGCGTCTCATTCGAAAGTTCCCCAAACTTGCGTTTACCTAGAGCGTTCTCCTTTAATGGATTCTTACTGAGTCTCTTGTAGAACTCTCGTTCTTCGTCTGATAGTGGGATGAGGATGGAGCCTGCTGGTGTTCGACGATTTCGAGGAGCGTATGGTATGCTCGGACGGAGAGGGGTCCGACGCGTTGGCGGGGACGAGAAGCTCGATATGTCCGAGGCGGCAGTGAGGGGTAACGCATCTCTCAAGGGAGTTCGCGGCATCTCCGGTGACCGCGAAGCTGAAGCAGAATGGGAGCCCGAAGCCGACGAGGAAGACATGCGACGGAGTAGTGCGTCTGCTGGTGATTGTGGCTGGTGCTGGTGATACGTATTCGACGGTGCACGCGCTCGAGACAAGGACGGAGGGAGAATTTCCTTGTTTTTCGAAAGTGGTGAGGCGGAGGGACTGCTGTTGCTGTTGCTGCCGGTGGCCACTGTGCTCGGCGGGAAGAGTGGTGAGCCGTCGTCGCTGTTGGGCTGAAGGATGTGGGATAGGTGGGCTGAGCGAGGACGTGGTGTGCCCGTCGTGGGCATGCTCGGGCTCGCCACGGCGCTACTACTCGAACTGGCTCGCCGTTGGAAAGTCGGAGAGGGGACATTGTCATCGGAATTAAGGAGAACAGAGAGGTCTGTGGCACGTCTGGCGGAGGACGGACTGTGAGCGACTGCGGTGGTGGTGGTAGTACTGCTGCTGGAGGGTGACAGTGCACTAGGGACAAAGTGGGCTGTTTGTGGGGAGGCTGAGTGTTGTGGGGATGCTGAGATGAGGTGTGGAGAGGGGAGAGGGTAGGAGTGAGAGACGGGGGAGTTGAGGACAGCATCTCTGAC
The DNA here is from genome assembly GCF_000271605.1 of Fomitiporia mediterranea MF3/22. Taxonomy (NCBI): domain Eukaryota; kingdom Fungi; phylum Basidiomycota; class Agaricomycetes; order Hymenochaetales; family Hymenochaetaceae; genus Fomitiporia; species Fomitiporia mediterranea. Next base: position 2,444,656 of record NW_006760388.1, read on the forward strand.
TGGGTCGAATGGCATGGTTCCGTCTCTCGTCTTCCATCGTCTCTCACTCTCTCTCCTGCGACGCGACTACTGCACACGTCCATCGCTCAATCAGGCAACTCTCATTTTCAGACATATTACATTGACTACTCAAAATACACTTCGCATATTCAGCACAAGCACGGAAGATGAATCGTAATCCAGTCCGTGCACGTCGAAGACGGCATGTCGTTCCCTAACGTAACATCATATCATCATCCATTTCCCATTCCCCACGTGTAGTGCACACATCACAGCATCATAGTAATCATACAGATTAAAACACATTAGCATCGGCATTTAGTATTTCCCTCTAGGTCATTCATCAAATATTCAAAACACCACTTACCAGTCTGCAGGAAAAAGTTTAAAAGCGAGGAATTATCACTCGGGCAGACAACAAAGTTCTGTTGACCGCTGGCTATGATCGTGTCCCCGCTCATCGACCACGTCGTTGTCGTTGCAGTATCATCCAGCGTCAGTGGCTTGTACGATGTCGTAGCGGACATGTCGACGTTCAGGAATAACGACGAGTTGGTGTCTTGGACCGTGCTTCCAATGTTAAACCATCCAGAACTCGACTCGGGGCCTAGCACAGGAGCGCCATCTGCAAACGAATCAAAATATTAATTTATTAATTGACTCCCAAAGTTAATATCGACATACCAACTGGTGTGCTTTGAATGTAAAAATGATACACCGGGTCCTGGTCAGTCCGAATCTGCGAGCCCGCAGCCGCTGCAGCAGACGACGTCGACGTCGGAAACGCCCAAGCAAACGACGCAGCTGATAGAACAGACGCAATGGTAATGAGTCTCATCATCACAAAGGCAGATTTTCTCTCCAGCTCTGTAAAACGAGGGGGAATAATTTATACGGTCAGTCTGTGTGGCATACGCATGTTCTTCCGAGCATTTGTCGAGAAACACTACACATCTGGAAAATCTTCGCAGTCAAATAACCCTCCTGACCATGACGTATTTAAGACAGGCATAATAATTTAAACTAGACCGATCTTTTGTGTATGTCGTTATTCTTAGCATACTCCGAGCTTGCGAAATTATTCCAGACAGATAATTTGGAGTAGGGTGGCACATAAACATAAACAGAAATCCTGAATCACAGTCGTTCCTCCTACAAGTGCATCACGTGCGACATTTTGCCTTATTTTATCCCCCCAAGATTTTCGGTTTTGCGATTCTCGTTCCTTTGTCTGGTCTGTCTGGAAACAAGTTGCTTCTTGGGGTCATTCGAGGGCTTGATGTCAATTACACCAGAACTCCGTGCATCTGCTCGCGCAACGTATCGATTTCTTTTCCGTACTGCGGCAAATACGTTCCGAGGTTCGTTCTTGTCTTGTAACTTTGAGTCTTTGACGTCACGCAGCCTTTCTCTAATTTCGCCCTCTCTTCTCTAGGAGATGACCGTGTTCTAAACGGTAACGAATCATGTTTTGTCCCTTCTTCAAGCATCAAAGACTTAAAAAAAACCCATTTTGTCCGTTCGTGTGTGCATCACGAACCATACACAGCGTTCCGAGAAAAGGTACGAAATGACTTCCGGGAGGGTCGGTCTGTGAGCGAGGAAAGCGTGTACAGTGCGCGAATACAACTCGGTCGGGAAGTCGCAGATGTTTTGAGGAAGAACGTCGTCCAGGGTGTTAAGGTCCAACCAATCGAGCAATCCTCCACTATCAGTACAGGGGTTGGGGATAAGGTGAAGGTTGAGGAAGGCGGAGTATGGCGTACGTGTTTTCCCTTTCCTCTCTATCTTCTGACTTGTTCAGCGAAGTTCATGCTCTTTCTTATTGGTCTTTGTTCTCTAGGATTACGAATCACGAAAGATACAGAACTTGGTTCGAACGAGACGACTAAGATGGGGTCAGCGTCGACTTCTCCTGGGGGACTAGGAAGAGGGCAAACGTGCTGTCAACAACAATCCTCTACGTCTGCGTGAGTAGGGCTCGATCCGAGCCGTGCGTCCTACTATTCTACTCCGTATCACATATATTAATATAGTTTTCAATTCATCTATCCATCTTGCATGTTGGTTTCCTCAATCAATATAGTTCATCACCATTTGAAAGTCCCACTCCTACTCTTACTTCCGGGTCGAACGACACAAACTCAAATTCACAAAGAAAGATGAACTATACCACACTCAAACGCCTTTCGCAAACACGTACCAAACCAGAGCTGAACGAAGCTGACTTAGAGGAGTCTTTCGTAAGAGGTCAATATATCTCCTTCTCCTTTCCCTCTCCTTCCCCTCCCCTCAAAACGGGAAACAGGAGAAATAGGAAAGAAAAGTGAGGCAAAAAAAGGCTAATACACAGCTTCGTTTCGTGTAGGTAGTGGCCCAGGAGGTCAATCAATCAACAAAACATCCAACAACGTCCAACTCCTCCACAAACCAACCGGGATACGCGTAACATGCCAAGAAACACGGTCCTTACAAACGAATCGAATGATCGCAAGAAGGAACTTAATCGAAAAGGTACGTGTACTTGAAGACCTCTGTCCTTGATTTCCTTGTCTTCAATTTCTTCTTTCCCCCTTTTTGGGCGTTATGTTGCTTTCCTCAATGACCAAGAAACGACTGATTATATCCCTTTCTTCTAGCTAGACCAAATCGCGAACCCAGGTCTATCAAAAGAAAACCTAAAACGAGCAAAACAAGTCGAGAGAGAACGTCGACGAAGAAAAAAGGCGAAGAAGAAAAAGGATAAGGCTCACAGTACAGAGGCAGACGAAGACGAAGAAGCTTAACCCCAAGCTCAAGGACAGTAAACAGTAATCAACCAGAACAAAAGACAGGTCGACGACGTTTGAAAAAGTATAGTCAATGGTTTGAATACTATTTGAATTGCAGATCTATCATCTACCTATATAGTACAGTACATGAACTAAATTACAGCGTGAAGTATTTGTAAGTATTGACATTAATGAGGCAATGAGGTACAAAGTGAGTATAATGGCGTGAAGTGAGATGGCGGGAATGCTTTCTTTGAGTAAATCTCTGTAAGTTGTGTGGTGAAATAGTTGACGAAGTGATGGAAGTAAAAAGTGCACAAGGAGGAAATGAATCGCAATAAGTGAGTGAAAAGAAAACAACAATACTGTAACCATGTATGCAGCAACAATTTGTGAAACGAAGACGAAAGAAAGGAAAGAAATGCAAGAAAATACCAAGCCAGAGCGCGGAAGAATTTGAGGTCTTCCTTATTTATGTCCAACGCAAGTTAGTCAAATATGCATATAGTGTCCAGGTTCCTTCATTCGACACTTTTCACAATCCGCGCGCGGGCCCATCGAAAGGACGGGATATTTCCTCTGAATATTGCTCTTCCATTGAGACGTCAAAGTCGACGACGATGACAACGAAAAGCTGTCCCCAGTAATCGACATGGGCGAAGACGGCGACTCGTCAAACGCGCTTGTAAGTGGAGGTGACGAAGACCGAGAAAACGTGAGCGAGTACGGATTCCTCGGACCATCGGTGGGCGTCGAGGGTGTTGCAGGATGTAAAGTGATGGTTGGCGGTGCACTATGTGGAGGTGGATTTTCTAACGCCGTACTATCGGAGAAAATAGCAATAGATCCATGTTCTCCGTCTTGACCGGGAAGACATAATAATGGGGAATGAGAAGGAGGAACCACAGCATCGAGAGACTGCGAAGCCATAGGAGATCGCATACTAAAATCCTCCGCATCTGTATTGGCTCCCAGCGGATGATCCGAGTCAGGTGTAGGTAGTTTTTGTTGTTGATAGGCCTCTTGTCGCCGAGTTTCAGTTTCCGTGCGGGAAGCATCGTCGGCACCACTCTACCAAGCGATAAAAGGAAGAATGGAAAAAACATTCATGAGAAACACAGAACTTTGTCCGAAGAAAATAAACATAACTCACCATCTGTACATCCGTTCTGGAGTTTTCCGTGAGCGCCTCATCAGCCGAGGAGGCAAGTGAGAGCACTCCTTCACCCAGAGAAGGACTATGTATCGTCATCCCTCGCGTCTGGTGTACCCATTCATCTTCATGCACTGAACGCGGTTTTCCCGCCACTGTAAGTTCCTGCTGCACTCCAACCCTGCACGAAGCCTGAGAAACACTCTCGCATTGAATTACCATCGCTCGTTTCTTCATGGAACATCGATCAAATGTTCCATCAGCGAAGAACGCCAGCGCATATATGATACAACACTCACCGACGCCCTCTCCACTAAACCCGGTGACCCAGGTGAGCGGGACCGTTTATTCGATATCGAGCGCATACGTAGTTGAGGTGAAAGAACATCGACTTCCATTTAGTGACCTGTGTTACTTTTATGTAGATGATGGATGTATAGGTCTAGGGAGACTCGGCTGAAGGGGCTGAGCAGACGCGTTCTGGGTGAATGTCATAATCCATGACCGTGACGCGTGGACACTGTGTGAGTGTCTCGCGAGTACCTTGATTATTATGTCATGTGAGGTGTGATGATCCTTATGCGGCAGTTAGGGGCTTACATTTAACTCTTATTTTTTCATTACTTTATACCCAAGCCAATCATAATTAACCGAAAGCGCGATAAAAATTCAATGGTCTACACGACAGGTACAGATTCTCACTATATCGTCTACAACAAGGGATGTATAGATTCTTCAGACTACGAGCAGGAGGGTGATAAGGGAGCTACGGGGATCAGCGTACAGGTATACAGACAAATTCAGGTCTTACAGAACAGAAAACAAAACTTGCGATTTAGTGTTATATTTCTCTTCGTCTATGGTTGACGTCTAGGCGTGAACGTCGAGGCCTTCACGCGGCAACTTCGGCTCTCCAGGCTGGTACGGTTCGCCTGCTTCAGCGCGCAACAAGTCGTTGATCCAAGCGCCGTTCGGCTTCAGCTTCGTTCCACGGGTCAGGACCGCGGCAAGGTACAACCAAGCGGCTGCATTGCCAACAGTACCAACCTCGTCAGATACGTGCGTCCGTGCGTACTCGCTCATCTCTTTGTAGAGCTTCTTATCGGTATACAGATCGAAAAGGTGCTTCGCGACGGCGTCGTTGTCACCAGGCTTGCAAAGGAAGCCAGACTTGCCGTGTTGGATCTGCAGAGGGATACCTCCTGTGCGGCATGCGACGACTGGTTTGCCTGTGTGCAATGCCTCGGATACCTTGACTTCGAAGCCCTCACGCGTTGAGAGTTGAAGAGCAATCTTCGAGTTCTGCATGAGAGCATTGAGGACTACAAAGGAACCATTAATCTCTGAGGACAATTACTCTTGATGTGACACTCACGTTGATCACTAGGAGGCAGTCTCATAGCGACAATGTCATTTGCGTATTGGACGTAAGGCTCGCTGTTAATCTGCTGGATCACCATGTCGTAGATGATGCTTGCATCGGGGTCATCAACAGCACCGTGTCCACAAATGAGCAATTGTGGCGCTTCGTCGTCGTCGTCGACTGTGCCCTTAAGCAACTGACGGAACTTGTAGTAGGAATCGATGACATTCGGGATACCCTTAGACGGGTCGAAGCGAGCAACTTGGACAACATAATCTCGTGCAGGCCACTTCAACTCATTCATCCTCTCCTTGGCACACAAGCTACGGAATTCACCCATGTAGAATTGTGAATCCCAAGGTGACAGTTCCTTGTTGAGACCATCAAGGCTTGAAAGAGGCGGTTGTCAAAACACGCATGAAATACAACGATCCCGTACTTACAAGTCAGTTGCAGCACCGAGAAGAGCAACTTTCTCCATTGGCACGTCTTTCGGTACGAACTTGCTAACCGGGTGAGAGATGAACAGATCGGCTAATTGGATGTTCTTCCATAGGTACTCCCAGACTTCCTCCTGGGGAGAGCCCTTGATGCTGGTCAAGTCACTACGAATTTCAATGTGCGAACGATAAACAATGGGTAATCCGGGCCTGCTCTTCTTGATCATTGGGATGAGACCTGGCATCTGAGGGTCGTCTGTACAAGTGATCAATCATTGGGCCAGGATGCATCCGAAGAAAAGGATTGCACCTATGAATGCGACATCAACTCCGCCCTCTGCAAGAGGGCCACCCTCAGTAGTCCATCTTAAACCATTCTTGTAAATCCATTGGTCGAAGTTATCTTTTGCTTCTTGAGTCAAACGCAAGTCGGGCGCTGCAACGCCTTGCAGGATATTGTGGTTGTTCTTCGTTGTCCGGAAGACGCTCGGCGACGGGTTTGGTACATACCTTCCGATTATTTAGAACAACTTGCATAATTACTGATAAGACAGACTCACCACGCTGCATCTACGTCAAGGAGGTTGAGGAAACGGATTAGCGCGTGCCTCATCTGTGAATTTAATCAGCTTCCATTAGCGCTCATCGCCGTGTGGTCTCTCCAACTTACAAGAGCAACTCCACCACCCTGTGGGGTAGAAGAAAAGAAGCCGATCTTGATCTTCTTTTCACGTAGTTCATCTGCAAATTTGTTTACGGCGTTCCAAGTTCCCCTGCCGACACTTTTTTCATACTCTTCGAGGTCATCTATGAGGTGAATTTTTCCACCAGCATCGACCTACGGATGTTTTAGGGAAGTTAATTCAACAAGAAAATGAAAATCTCGTACAGTAACTTGGTTCCTCGGCCCAATTGTCAATCGCGGATTGTTGTTCGGTCCGTAGTACATCAGGCATTTGCGTGCGGCTGAGTCTGCCTGCTCATCTAGCGTCCGCACAATTGGAAGCTTGCTCGTCACTCCGGCCTGCAGGCCTCCCGGAAATCCGGGTGCACCGGGTGGCGCGTAGAGCATAGTCGGCGTTTCGGCTCCCGATTGCAGCTGAGAGTTGATCATGCTATTTGTGGCGGAGATACGATGCTTGACGTGCGGCCTCGTAAGGCTCTCCGTATGGTAAGGCTTGATATTGAACACCTGCGGTCCGAGGAATTAACAAATCAGACTTTTCGCGTGAGATTCGGGCAACGTACAATTGGAACGATGTCCATCTCGAGCCAGAGACGCGTACATAAATTGGGTGCCTAGGTGATTAATTGATAAGGCTCTTTCTATGAAAGATATGCAAGCGCTACAGCTCACCTCCTTGAGAAGACTGAGGGTGACGCCAGCGCCTAGGAACTTGCACAAGTGCTCGGTAGAAAACTTACGCAGCGCATCGAGGACATGGCTTTCAATCTGCTCTGGGTCCACAATCTTCTTTCCGGCCGGTCCAGGGATCAGAGAATAGGCAAAGTCAGTATTGTACACGCTATCTGTGAAAATGAACGGTCAATAACCATGGAAATACTTTTCAAGAGGAAAGACGCAGACCGTGGATTGAAATTGAGATCTCAAATCCATTCTCGTTAGGAGAGGGACTACCAGCGATACCAGCCCACATTGGCTATACCGCATTAATCCTGCATTAGCAGCTAAAGTTTATTGCCTCACAGCTAGAAATGCTGACCGTCAAACTTGTGAAGCCAGTGACGACCGGGCGCGTCCCCAGCGACACGCTGGAGAGCCTGCGCCGCAGGGAGTCGGACGCAACGGACTCGAACTGGGCCTTTTGGTGAGGCATGATGGAGAGTTGGTGTATGTGAAGATGAGATACGCAGCGGGCAGAAGAGAGAAACGGGATGGGGCATATGCGTCCTATTTAGCTTTAAGCGTTTGAAGATGAATAAGAGCCATAATAGGAAGCTCATTCTCACACTGCAGGACGCAAGCCAGACCAGAAATGCAACACGCGTAGGCAACGGGGCAGCTCCTTTCTCCACGGCCGATATCTTCGAAATTTACAGGGTTTGATTCGGCTTTCGCTTGCCGTCTTCCTCGTCCTACATGCGGCCTGAGAGATGCGGCGAGTGCGGAGATGATTTCGTCTGGGACAGCGACGCAGGGTCAGCTGTCTGTCCCACCTGTGGGACTCTCCAGGATCCATCCCAGGTCGTCCTTGATGCTCACATAGAACAGGAGGACAATGCCAAGGAGCGTAACGCTTTCCCTTTCTATCAACGCGCGACTCTCAAGAATTTTCGAAATGCGCACGGTTGGGACTTAGCCGGCCAGGAGAAGCAGGCTGCTGCTGAGAGGAACAAGGTACGTGGAGGACGCGTGCCTTTGCAACCGATATTCTAATATACTTGACAGATTGCCATGCGTGGGTTCACTACAACCCTGGCGCAAAGGATTGGACACCCCTCCCTCGCTGCCCGTGCAGTATGCCTGTTCGAACTGGCTATGCAACGAGGTCACTTCCGTTATGGTACAAAAGCACGTCTTGTGGCTGGTGCTTCCCTTGCCATTGCTCTTCGCGAGAGCGAGAAGGGCGAAACCGTCAGAGACATCGCAGTAAGTGGACAAACTACGTTTCGGACTAATTAATAACTGATCATATTGTACGTCAGTACCTATTGAATGACAGCCATGTTGCTGTTGCTCGTGTCCTCACAGCGATAACCTCCCTTCTTGGTGTCAAATTAGTGTCCGTAGACCCTAGTTGGCATCTGCCTGGCTTGCAGCGACATCTCGTCAGTCTCCTTACCGAAGGGTCCCCGTATTTACCAAGGCCTCTCGTCAGGACATTGAAGAATATCCATTTCCCATATGCCTTTCGCCTTGCAACATCATTGTCTGAGCTAGTCTCAAGGGCAGGATTTCTGGCTACCCTTCCATCCCCTGCAACCGCATGTGCGATCTATATGCTTGCACTGGAAGGTGAAAATTTGGATTCGCTACCGCAATGCGGAGCTCTTGCGAGGATTCTAGGCAATAGGCTCGGCATTAACGCGGAAGCTGTCATGAGGCGTTACAGAAGCATTCATGAGAAAATTGAGGACTGGGCTACCGAGATCCCCTGGGTGGACTATGCAAAAGAGCCAACAAAGGGTAAAGCAAGAGCCAAGGTTGCAAAAAAGGTTGGTCTCGCAAGGTGCCTCAAGGATGTTGTGCAGTCCCAAGAGAGCAAATGGAAAACCAAGCTGGAAGCTACCGAGTCTTTAGGCTTTTCAAGTGACGTTAGAGAAACTGTGAGTTCATCCGAGATCAACTCAGTTAGCGAAGTTGACCTCCTGCAAAACGATGAAGCAATGCGGCCAGGGCCATCCCGTCCTCGAAAACGCAGGAAGATTACTCCCATCGATGACGTGTCTCACTTTCTTCTCTCACCATTGCGTGCACGCCCGACAGAGAAGCCTTATATCGATCACTTGCCTAGATTAGAGGCAGTTTTGCACATGCTTACCTCCGAATTGCCTTCATTCAACCGACCGCCGACGCGTCTACAGCTTCTCGCGGCCTCAAAACCTATCGATGACATCACAGATGAAGAGCTTTTTGAAGAGGGCGAACTGGAAAGCTTCCTACGCAGCACGGAAGAAAAGGAGGCTCTCATTCAAACTTGTGATTGGGCCCGAGCGAAGGACGATCGCGAGGCTGATATGGTAGAAGCATGCGCAAGTCGCGTGCAAAGGGACACACGTACACGCAATTATACCTCTCGGCTCAACATAGAGGCTTTAAGCAACGTATTAGATGAGAAGGACGCAGTCGATTGGATCGAGACCACCGACAAGGATGACGATGGTGACGACAACTGGGCCATGAGTCTTTTTTCGAGCCAGATTATGGGGGAACATGCCAGGGGTTCCGAGGATAATCCATCTGAAATGATCCCTATTGCTAAGGATGACTCACAGACATCCTTCTCAGCGACAGACGATAACGGCGAAATACTCGGTCCTTGGAGACCTCTGTCTCCTGACAGTAAATGACGAACTCGCTCAGAATGCTATGAAGCAAACTCTTTGTCCTGGTTCTTCCGCTTCTAGGGCATTCATGTACGAGGCATTATCCCATACGTTATTCTTGATGGGATCACACGAGCCTTCGAGCTGTACACGCCCACTCATCGTACGATTACTGTACCGTAGGTTCAAGATGAAGAACCCCAAAAGCCCTTTTACAACTAATAAGACCACTTCATGGGATGTCCGAGATTACATCTCGTCATGTGAGTGCCCACGATGTGCGGTTATCGCGCTGTACACTCTTTTTTTTTTACTCACGCAAGGATGCACATTGTGTCTTTTTTGGTTGGCTTTGTCAAATATAGTTTCGGCTTTTCAATTGTTTCATTGTGGGTTAGTGTTTTTGTGTGCCGTCCATGGTGATAGGACTGAAGAGTTCAGCGCCTATACCAGACTTCCCGCACAGACCGCTCCTGTGCAATTTACAGTGTACCCAAGAACCCCGAGATTACCTTTCTGCGTATGCACATGACTGGATAAGAAGGATGGATCATAGGTAGTTCGCCTTTTGACACAAGTTCTCCTGTGTCACTCTGCTGGGAATGACTCACTACCTTGATACGCCTCGCGTCGAGAAGATTAAATGTTGCTTGGCGGTAGATCACACGATGTGATAGCTTTCCCATTCTGATTTGTTTCCGTGCGCTGAGGTGGCCGCCACGTAATTATATCAGTCATAGAGGTAATGTGATGTACGTGGTTGACTGTTGGGCCTACCTAGAGCCGTCGATCATGGTGATTTTCTCAAGACCACGCACGTAAATCCGTGCAGGTGACCAACGCGTGGAAAACCTCGAGGCATTAATTGGCTAAAGAAATCCTGTCATCTGTCTAGAGCCATCCTCCGTCCTGGCTATGCTCGGTTCTCATTCATTGATATCTCTCATCTGCCTTTCGCTTGGAACTTTCTCTCGGATCTTGCGTGCGCTATCGAAGTTGTGAAGTCCTTACTTCTAAAGATTGTTACGGGGTCTATTCCGCTAAGTACGCGAGTATCAAGATCAGTTTTCGTGCTCTACGGCGGAAACTCGGGCTTGTCTTGGTGAATTGCCCTGTATATTACTGCAGTGAGTACATTGTTATCTCTGCTTTGGCTATGAGTAGTTGAGCGATTCTCATGCAAGAGTCCCGAAGCTAAGCAGGATTGATGAATTTGGACGCATCGAGGGGTGCGAAGCATGCAGAAGTGCAGAAGCTGAGAAAGTGTGCTATTTTTAGAACACACCGATTTTCCGACGGATTTGGCGGCCGCGATGTGCGCAGATGCGTCGTGTGGGGTAAAACGTCCGCTGAATAGCAATCCCAATCCCAATGGGCAGATGATAGGGCCGGCCGGAGATGACGGAGAAAACGAGGAAGGAGACGAGAGAGAATAGGACATGAGCCAACCCTCAAACATCTGTATCTTGCGAGATGCGAGATGCTATCGAGGATTAGACGACTTACGTCCATCTCGGTTGCGCGAGCTGATTAAATTCTGGATGGTGTCAGCTTGCTTGGAAGAGATGTACCATTCGCAGATTTGTTGGTTCCGATTACTGAACCTCAAGGGCTTGATGCGAGGAGCACGCGTAAATGAATCTTAATTGATTCCCGTATTGGCCAGCACGGTTGATTGCCTACTGAATAGGATTTGCCAAAGCCTTCAAAACAATCTTTTCAATGACCAGTTATACTCAGGACTTTTCATCCAGGTGTATGTGTGTCAGAGTGACAGGAGTATCGCTAGCTTCTTCGCCCCTTCTCGTGTCTGGGCTCGCGCAGAGTGAGTCACCGAGGTCCTCCTAGGATGTCGCATGACTTGAGGTTTCTCTTCCGTGGCCCTTGTCAAGCCACCATACAGTAGTATCCAACTGTCAAGTGACTCCGTCGCGGAAGCCTTTTTAAGGACTTTCTCATCGGGTATATCACATTAATTGAGCGACGGAGAAGTGGATACTTTTGATACTATTGGTGCGGGGCCATTTTTCTGGGCTAAGAAATGGGAGAAGAGGACTCCAAGAGAAACCAAACTTGTTTGAGAACGACGAACCGAGGACATGGTCGAGCTAGGGAATGCAATAAATTTAAAAGTGCAATTCAATGGGTGCGTTCAACAAGCTGCGTTGACCTATGTTAGTGGTATTTGTGCTCACAGGGTCAGGGCCTGAGGAGAGCATCTGACTGGCTTGTGTGTCCGTAGGGACGACCAAACGAACAAAAGGGTCAAAGCGAAAGGAACTGACCGGTGCGGAGGCGGCTGTGAAGGGGTAAAAGAGTTTGTGATTGAAGAATTGCTGAGTAGTAAAGTATAGTAGCAAGGCCCCAAGATCCGAGGCATTTTTGTTTTGTTTTTTTGTGCGCGTTTCTGGTTGCCACAATGCGGGAATTTATTTTTCTTCGGGGTTGCCATTTTGTGGGGTGACGATCAAATTGCGCATGAAGCGAGGGAGATGAAACATGCGCAGAGTCGTCTGTTTTGACGCAAATATGTACGTATGTGAGACAGCAAAAAATGAAAGGTGAGATGGAATGAGGGATGAGTCAGACAATGGGCTGCCTTTTGAGGTAATACGCGGGGTGAAATGGTGAAGTGAGTAATACGAAAGCGGAATGAGCGATGAGTATAACTTCCGTTCCGTGGCAAGAGGTCCGATCAATAATCACGAGCCGGTATTACTTCGCGAGAACTCAAATATCCGGCCCACACTTTCTGTTTGGATACAAAAGACACTCAATTTCGCTCTTCATCTGCTCACCAGCCCCTCCTCCTTCTCTCGAATCCAGTCCTGCACACACTACCCAGCCTTCCTACTCCACACACAAGCACCTAGAGCATAGCTCGACAGAGTGACCGCTACCATGTCGTCCCAGTACTCAGCCGGCCTCCCTTCCACCTTTGACCCATTCAAGACACATCCCTTCACGTATGTGTCTCACTCGACGAACATCGCTATGCACACGAGCTGATGCGCTAATTAATATTATTGTAGCAATATCAGTCGGGCTCCGCCACCAATGCCTGCACCAAACCCATATCCGCGTCCAGTCCGAACGTACCAGCCACCCGGTGCGCAGGCACGACCGCCTGCACCAACAGCACCGTCGTCGCTACCGACGTCCCAGACACCCGTGCACTCTCCCCAGCCACAACGGGCGTCGCCACAAACAGCCACCGCGACGCGGATGCACGTATTCGAGCCGTTCAAGTACGAGCGAGCATCGCCCGACCTTCAGGACGTGCTTGCGAAGAAGGGCGCCAACAGCCCAGGCAGACGGCCCTCGAACACTGCCCGGGATGACGCAAAGCAAAAGAAGACGAAATAACGAAATTGAATGCGAAAGAGCATTCGGGTTCTCGTTTCCCTGGCTCTCCTCATCATATTACCCGCCTCGTGTTACGACCTCTCACGGCTTGTTTATATACCTTTCGTGCGTCCTGTTCGCATATGATTTCGCGCACCGCGTGTCCCGTGTAGTGTGACTGATGGAATGCTCTATACAGAACCCCGAATTCATACCGACTCGCTTGGTCATCCATTAATCCCATTTATCCTCCACCACTTCCCTTTCTTGAATCTGTGAATCTCTTCACCCTTTCATTCATGCATGTCGCATCTTTCCTTGCTTTGTGCTTCCATTCATCCTGCCAAAAGCCCACGTAGCATCCTGTGTCTACTGTCCGTCAGGTCTTGTGCATCCGTTACGATTTGAACCGGCTGGACTCTTTCCGGGCAGTTGTCCATTATGTCGCTAGTATCGGAGCTTCAATGTATTATAGTAATCCTTGATTCAACCCTACACGCATATGCTTCTCCCCGTCCTCTCTATGTTTAAAACTCAATGACGTCCCGTGTATGTGAAACCTTTGATGAGAAGAAAACCTTGACGCCTCCTCCGCCGGTTCCCCTGGATCGGTTATACACGGCAAACTGGTGTGAGGAAAATATATACATGCTTGCAAAGCGGTTCCTTGAGGATGAATCTGTCCGCGCAGTATGGTCTATCTATGCCATCTTCATCTCGAACAGGACACGTAGTGTACGGCAAGTTCCTTTCCGTCTTACGCGAGGGGTCAAGTCATAAATTTGAGCATCTGAACCCAGTTGACAGGTAGCTCTTTGGAGTCAGAAATTGCGCGAAGATGTCGTTGTATGGGATTACCATGTTATCCTAGCACTCGAGTCTCACGACGACGAGCGAAGACGGCCTGAAGTTGCCTTTAGTGGCGAACCAGGGCCGCCACGGCCATCTTCGACCTGGATATATGACCTTGACAGTAGACTTGAAATGCCGTGCAAGTGGGAAGATTACATCGCCTCGACATTTCCGTACGCAAGTATTCAAGCTGCGGAGGCTGGATGGAGCATCCCAGAGACGTATCAGAGGTGATTTCCATTCAACTCCTTGGCTTGGAAGCGTGCATTTTGTGTCATTGACAGAGCGCTCGAACTTATTACAGTCTGTTCCGCATCGTCGCCGCAGAGGAGTTCCTCGAGAGTTTTGCTTCAGATAGATCACATATGGTGCGTTTCCTCCGTAGTTTACGGGTCGAAAGTCGTGTCTGAATACATTGCTAGCTGGGTCCCGAGTCCGAGTCTGATGATGGTCCACCACGATATCACTCACCCGAACCTTCCTATCCATGTATCGTAGGAACCAAGGCGGCCGCAAGGGGGATATCAAACAACCTAATGAGCAGTTTCGTATGTATGGACATGGAGAACACAGAGGTCGGTAGTGTGTACACCTTAGAGCAGGCAAAGGCTCTTTTCTCTCAATAACGGCATTAATGGCAATAAAAATATAAAATAGTTATATTATAAAATTAATTTTGGGGTATATTTGTACATGTTTGGTCGTCTTGAAATTATGTGGTGCGGTGGTCACTCACTCTCCGTTTCCTTCAACGCGTTACGCCTTCCCTTGTCCCATTTATTCCCATTATTACCTTTTCCTCCCTCCCGACTGGCCCGGCTCGGCCCTGTAGCCAGCCTCAAACTCGCCAGTCACCTTGACCTTTCTGTATATTTCACTTTAATTAAGGCGTGCAATGTCTGCGTCGTCGCCACCGCTTGTTGTCAATGTTATGAACGGACGCCCGCATTCTCAAAACTCTTCTTCTTCTTCGACGACGACGACATCGACGTATGCTGGTGGAGCGCGGACGCCGAGCTCGAATGATGGGGTGGGACAGGTTGAGCAAAATGGTACTGCTACGACTGCGACTTCTGCCTCTGTCCAACAAAACGCTCCGCCTGGGCAAGATGGGGGATACGCTGTTGCAGGTCCTTCGTCTGCGCCTGTAAATGGCTTTACAAGGTGCGTTGGGGCGTAGTTTCTCCTGAAGGAGCTCGTGTGGTCTCTCGGGCCTCTTTCCATCATTCCCTTGCAACCTCCGTACTGACGCTGCGTCTAGTAACGTATACGCACCTTCACACAACGAGCAGATTATCGACCACTTGTACAATGCTGGCTTTCAAATGGGAGTATGTGGCTTAATAGCTCTTATATCTATGTATTATACCTGCTCACGTGCGTATTTATAGGAATACGCTGATACTCTCCTGGTATGATGCTTCTATCCCCTTTGTTCGCAAACCCAATCTCATATACTATTTGCCGTTCCGTTTGCCTTCTTCTCTTCCCTAGCATGCACATGGCCATAGATACCAGCTGCATGCGATTATTCTCTCGCGGTCGCCGTACCTTGCCCACTTGATTTCGGCAAATCCCAAATCTGCGGGTATGCATAGCATTTACGTGCCGTTGGAAAGCTTTCCAGAGATTACCGACCAGGTGAGTTTCCAGTCAACATTTAAAGAGTACCACACCAATGACGTCTGCGCATGATAGGGCTTTGCAGTAGGTAAATACTGTAGCCTTCAAACTCTGTTTCGATACCCCTGACTTTGGTGTTCCGGCTGCTAGCCTTAGGCTATCTTTACTCGTCTGTATCGCTGAACAACTTAACGACGGCGAATGCACGAGCTGTCTTGTCGGCGGGATGCCTGCTCGGTGGGATGGATGAACTCTGCAATTACGCTTATCAGGCGTGCCGCAACTCTATTTCAGTTGAAAATATCAACGAATGGATTGAATTCGTGGACAACCTATCAACGAGTGACGGTACTGCTACCCCTTCGGAAGCGCAGCAGCAACGCCCATCCATTCTGGGCCCTTACGCACTTCAGTTGCGGTCCGATGTGTTCAACTTCTTGGTTGTCACGCTGACGAGCATCTTGGACGTCCATTCTCCGTCGGGAAGTGGGCGCAACACCTTACTGGGAATTTTTGCTCGTCTTGGTAAGGATACACAAGTGGCTGAGCTTAAAGTTGCGTGAAGAAGTGCTGATATGACGGTGTGCTAGGGTTTGATCT
Source organism: Fomitiporia mediterranea MF3/22 (assembly GCF_000271605.1). NCBI lineage: Eukaryota > Fungi > Basidiomycota > Agaricomycetes > Hymenochaetales > Hymenochaetaceae > Fomitiporia > Fomitiporia mediterranea. Next base: position 2,460,811 of record NW_006760388.1, read on the forward strand.
GTTCAAGAGTGCGATCGAGTCTCCGATGTTCCAAATAGGTGTGTTTCAGCGATTCAGTGGTGTTCCGCTTTCTGGCGGGCGGGCCGCGTGCCTTGTGTCATGCTAATGCTAACAGGCTGCTTCTGTGATTGTGCTGTGATTGCTAGGGACTGACCAGGAACGATTCCGATTCGCAAAGAATGCGATTGAGCTGAGAAAGCGGACACGCGGCGCGGGTGTGGACGAGGCGGTCGTGCTTGCGTTTGGGGGAGGGCATTCTGGGAGTGCGGTGCACGTGACGCGCAAGACGAAGAAGCGGGCTCTGTACAAAGTTGGCTGATGACTGGATGTACGTACTGCACATATGAATTTCTTCCGAATACATGAGTGGGAAACGCGAGTGCTAGTGTGCTGGGAAGTGTGTGCTTGTATGAACTGGTTCTTTTTTTCTATGCGATTGCGGAGCAGAGATGGAACTGCCATGTGCGGGCGCTCCAGCGCAGCGTGTGGACGCGTGGTGGCCCGAGCCCGGGAACGTCTGAGTGGGATGTTCGGTCAGGGGAGGAGCGTTTAGAGAGAGAGTTGAGTGAGCACGTGCAATCGCGGAGGAATATCTTGGACGCGTCGCGTCTAAGAATAAAAGACGAGCTACTTAGCTTGTGCTGGCTAAGTGCGTGCCTGAGCGGGAAAAAAGACGCGATTGAAGAGGAGCGTCCCATCCTGCCCCTCCAAATCGCCGCTGAGCTGAGCATAGAGTCTGAAGTGGCACGGGTTCTAGAGCTTGTCCTGGCTTCTCGGTGTCTTATTTCTTCTCCTCAGCCCTCGGCGCCTTGGCCCTCAGGGTGTCTTCTCTCCACATCCCAGGTTCATCAGAACCCGATAGTTTATCGCCTCTCCGTCCAGCGGCGCACGTACACATACACTTAGTCTATGTTGTGCCCTTCTCTCCTATGTAATCACAAACACCACATTCACATTATTGGTCCCTGGCCCCTCCGGCCCTCGGCACACGGCACTGTCCGCCGGCCAGCCACACGGAGGCAGAACAGCGAAACTAGGGCCACAGCCTGTTCGTAGACAGATAGTCATACATATTCGTCCATGCGCCATATGCGCAGCTGCGCGTCCATTTAATATTCCGTGTAGCCTTTCTCTGCCCTTTCGAGATTTGCCGCCGCGGGCCCGTCCCGCATCCCCCGTTCGTCAAAGCTTAAGAGCAAGGGGCACGTCTGAGGGGGAGAAAATGGACCTCGAGGGTGTGTGTCCTGGCAACTAAACCCTGTGCCTAAAAAGCGTGTGCCGTTCAGGTTATTGGCTCCCCCCTCGCCAGTATATCGTGTACGTATATCATATCAATCACTACTGCAAGCGTAGCATAGCTCGAGGCTGCTTGCTGGATGGCCCCGCCCGCGCCTGCTGCGTACGACCTGTATTTCACCGGGTCGCGAGGTAACCCGCGTCAGGTAAGCTCGCCCCGTATAGAATTGTTTGCAAATAGACTAAGCAGCCCCCATCTGGGACGGCATGTATGTGTGTGTGCCTCGCCCCCCAACCTTCCACGATCGCTTGCTCGCGTCCCACCACGTCTTCGCCTTCGTTCCCTCCTCCTCCTCCCCACAATGGCTTAATGAAATCTCGAACGAGCAGTGCATCATCCTCGGCGACGATGTCGAGCCTATTTTCTACCGCTTCGAGGTGCGTCTTCGCTGCTTCCAGCTGTGCTGTCAATACATCGTCTCTCAATGGGGCTGCTGTTGCCGCTGTTTCTGACAGACGCCGGATGTGTTCATGACGAACAAGAGAACAACGGTACGTCTGTTTCTCCCGTCGCCAGTAGATAAAAAAACATCGATCCCTGCACCGAGGCCGGGGATCGACGGTGTGGCCCTCCGAGGCGTCCGTCGCCGCCCAGCCCAGCCCTTCGCGAGTGCAATTTATCTGGGGCCGATCATCATATATCACCTTTTGACGTCTAATTGCCTATAAGTATACTAATTGCTTGTTTACGCTGCGCTTTGCGTGTCCCTACGATGTCAATGCAGATCTATCGGAACCAAGACGAGATGGTCGCCATCTTCGACTGGAGCGCCGATTCCTACCTCGGGTTGTGCACCGTCAAGAACAGACAGCCCTTCCCGATGGCTATGCTCGTCCTCCCCGGCTCGACGGCAAGGTAGGTCGCTTGATCCACAAGCGAAATATGCGAGCCTGTGTTTATTTATTTTTGTATTTTTTTCCCCTTTACTACGACAGTGCACGAGCATTCTTCCTTAACGGAAGTAAATTTGAATGGCGCAGAACGCGCGACGACCAGCTTGGGTACGACGTAAGTACCATTACAACTTTTCCACTTGCACGTCCCTTTTCACCCGATGACAACGGATCCTCCCCTCTCCCCCTCTTTTCGCTTAATCTGATTCTGATTCTAATTCTTCCCTCTCGGCGTCTCTCGACATAACTCCTCCTAACCACCCTAACTCCTCTCCCTCATCCGCAGTTATACCACGTCCCGCAAAACGCACACGGCCAACCACCCGTACGCATAGCCTTCTTTCGCACAGTCGACCAGCCAACTCCGCTAGGACCCGCACATGGTTTCCTACAATACACCTTTGTCCAGCCGCCTCTCCTTCTCGAGGCTCTTCTCGCACTTAGTATTAATCGATGGATGGACATGAATGCTGTGCCTGCTATGTAGGGACTATCGAGGCAGTATCGTCTAATGCTAACGCCTAACTGCGCGCTGCCGTTTTGAAGGACTTGAACACTTACGTGGATATGTATACATAACCCTTCCTACCACGCTGTGGATGAAACCCATCTAACTACCCCATTCCTCTTACCGGATCTTAAAGAATAAGAGGACTTATAAATGTTGTATAGCTGTTTGTATGCATATATTCAGTACAGGGTACTTCACGCTTTTATCATGCTCTCTCATGTATTTCCTACTTCTCTCCGTGCTTTCTTTCCCTTCTGTTTCTGTTCTATTGGCTTTTCTTCTGTTGTCATTGTATCTCTGCCACACCACTTTCGGAGGAGGAAAGCACCAAAGCGAATATTTATATTACTAGAACAAGCGAATATCGGAGTAACGGAAAAAGAAAAACGAGTGTGTGTGTAGAGGTAGTAGTGTAGTGTATCGATCGGGAGTTGGATATGTCGCATATGCATAAGTAGAAGACGGAAGAGGATAGGAGAGAGGAAGGGAGAGCAGAGGTATACAAATTCGTCGCAGTTACCATAACCAGTCCATGTGTTAGGCAGTACAAGAAGATATGAAAAGCGAGAAGAATGAGGGTTGAAGATTCGGAAGAAGAATGGAAGAAAGATAAAAAAAGTAGAAAGCGCCATAGCATAACGAGAAAACGCGAGTTATCAGCAAGCGACGGAGGTTTTTTTAAATTCAAACTCGTAAAAATGAAAGAAAGAGATATCAGAAACAAGCAAAAGGAACAAGAAGAGAAGTCAAAGCTGAAGACAATATAAAGCAAAACAAACAAACAAATCATTTAATTAAGGTTCGTCCATTGGGCCCATCTAGCTCGAAGGGTTCACAGAGTCAAGCATGCGCTCTAATCGCTCTTCGACCGTCCAGTTGGTATCAGAGTCCGACGTCGTCCCCGTCGTCATCATTGTTTGTAAAGAACCGGAATGTGAATGCCCACCGCCCCCAGCGATGTGGGAATGGGAAAACGGCTGCGAATGTGATTGTAGAGTCGAAGTATTACCGACGCTGCCGACGCTACCCTGTTTGTTGTGAGTGTGAGGGTTGGGCTTGATGTTGAAAGTTGCCGCTTCGGTATTACGTGCGAGTTGTTCGATTAGACGCCCGATGTGTGTCGACGAACTGTGGAAGACCTATATTCGTTTTTGTTTGTGGGTTTGCCGAATTGGAAATGGGGATAAGTGATATGGTGTTAGTATTAATGAATACACGTGAAGTTAATTTTGAGAAATGGAGAACGGAATAGTGTAATGTGTGGTAATGTGTGTGTGAGTATGAAATGAGGAACGAACCTTTGTTTCTGGACGGGCCGCTTGCTGACTCTTCCGTCGAGCAAAGTTAGATATGGAGATGTTGCTCCCCTTCGAACCTGTCCGTGCGTGTTCCTTAAAGAACAGCTGCTCGCTTTCGCTATCTTGCAATGGCATACTCGAATAGTCCGAATCCACGCTGCCGCGCCGCTGGTAAATAGATTCGACGTCGTCCGCTCTCAACCCATTTACGATAGACCTATACGCAAAGTTTACGAAACAGAAAACATCATGAACTCAATATTCCCATAACGCTATCACGAGAAGTAGGGTAGTGGAAACGGGGATCTTACCAGATTGTCTCCCCATTAGCCAACTCGATCACTTCAAGCGCCTGTCCCTCTTCCACTTCCGGAAGACTTTCGTCAAGTGGGGACTTGGGCGGCTCGGAAAGTTCAGGACTCTGCACGCTTCCCGTTCTATCGCCAATGTACATGTCGTAGCTGTGTGAGAACAAACAATACGCGTACGGGTCAGTTCATGTAAGTTTTCGGATCGTCTATGAGCGCAAAGCGGCAAATGGAATACGCACAACGAATCATAGGGAGACTTCTCTATTGGTATTTCTGGTGTAAGTCGCGATGACGAAAGTCGTCCAGAGTTGGATAAGGAAAGGGGTGATGGAAGACTTGGAACAGGCGGAGATGGATCGATGGATTGTCTCTTTGCCTTTGGCGGCGGAGGTGTAGGGATTCGCTCATGAATAGATCGATTGGATTGGACCGAGAGATTGCTCGCCCGTTTGTAGCTCTTCGTGGTAGCCTTCCTGGATAAAGAAGCAAGATCCGTTGTTGAACTATTGGTAGATGGGAAGATGAGCGTCCGTCGGACGACTGTGTTTCGTACATTCCCATGAGAATCGGCGATCTCGCGCACGCGTCGTGGGGTAGGAGCAGGTACGGGTGAACTTGCACGCTCACGCAACGTGGTATTATTCCCAGAATGATCCGCACCAGGCCGTTGAATGAAGAGTTCAGGAATAACAGGGCTAGACGCGCGAATAGGCTCCAACGAAGGCTTTTCGGGAGACTCATCATGATACCTAGTAGGCGCGGATGTAGACGGATACGGATGTTTTCCAGCGGATGAGTTTGAACGGGCCAAGAAATCATTCAGCGCAGATTGGTCCAAGCCGAGACTTTGAGCCGCTTCGTAGAATTGCCTCAGCGCCGTTGGTTCAGATGGAGCAGATGCAGGTGGAGAAGAAGGGGAGTTAACAACTGTCCTTTCTGTTGGCTGACGAGACAAAGACGGCGCTGTCGGAATAATTCGGGCAACAGCTTGTGAAATGCTACCGCTTCGTGATAGTAAAGGTGCAGAAGACGGTGGCAATTGGAAGCTATGCCTTCCGTTCGCGGGCGCAGATTGAGAAGGTGCATTGGAAGGCATAGTTGATGTTAAGCCATGCTTCTGTTCATGTTCCATGGGACCATTCTGTTGACCCTTCTTCCGGAAACGCGACATGAACGTCTTCAGATTGGGCCCAGCAGATGCAGGCGGAGATACGTTCGTCAGCTTCGGCTGCACATACAAGTCTGTCACGCTGCCTTTCGATGGCGTCAAACTCCTGTTTCCAACTTGAGGGGAATTAGTGAACGAAGATGAAGTATTATCAAGCGTCCAGGGTGTCACTTCGTCGCCATTAGGCCCAGCGTTCTTACTCCTGAGAGTATTCCGAAGTCTCCTAGAAAGTGACATCTTGACAGTACGTTGTCCATCGTTAGGGTGGGTCGGCTTCAGCGGAGATGTGGAAACAGTCGGTATCTTGTCTATGCTGGTAGAAGATTGGACCAACAGCGGCGCAGATATATCCTGCAAGTTGATCTTTTTCTTCGTGATCTGCGAGCCCGCTATGGGGAAACGTCCTTGTTGTGGTGATCGACGCAACTGGGCCATTGCAGCTTCTGTCCGTTCCTGCACTTGACGAATCAAGTCCGACGAGTCCGCTGTATGACCACTATCCGACGTCAATTCGAGACCATGATTCGGTGCAAGCTGTGTCAGACCGATATCTTCTACCTTTGGAGGAACCGCGGATCGTTGAGGGAACTCGAATCTTGGTCGATCTTCTTCAGTATTGCGGCCCTGATCGTCTAAGGGTGCTGGCTCGTGTTTTGGTGCTGGCTCTTGCACGGGTGCATGCTCTGGTTCTGGCTCCACCTCAGGCAGAGAAGGTACCGGCTCGGATTCACTCACTCCGAATAATATCTCGGCTAAGTCCTTGTTGCGGCGTCCCGGGCTCGACGTCGGTATGGGTGCAAGAACAGGCGGTGAAGGAAGGATATGCAAGTCGTTATCCTCACTTTCATCACGCACTGGCTCTGTCGGCTCAGATGGCTGTATGCTGTTGACGACGGAGGTCAAAAGTGCATTAGCCTTGACAGTACTTTCTACACTCGGCGCCCATGGTAAACCATGTACAGGAGCCGGGCTCGTAGTCTAAAGTTAGATACAACGTTATTAGTCCGCGTAAACAGGAAAATCCAACCTAAATATAACATACCCTACTCGGCTGCCCTCCGGTTGAGTGAATGGATTGAGCAGTAGACGGTCGCCGACGGCGTAGAGTCGACGAGGCCCGTACCTCCGAGCTCTTCGCCCGAGCTTGAGATGCTTCAAGCAATTTGTTCTGAATAGAGAGCAAGTCGAGTTTGGTGAGACCCGTATACTGGCGAAGCAAGTGCTCTGGGTCATCCGCGGGTGGATTGCCGCGAGTTCCTGTTCGCCCTTGGTTCATGACGTTCACTGAGATTGGAACATCATGCCATGCAGGCTCCATCCTGTCTGGGGCAAGTAAGAATTTGGCTCCATCGTCCTCAGTCGAGTGATAACTAGACCCAACGGAAACAAGCGATGATCGAGAAGAATTATTCGACGTTCGTGAGATAACCAGGGGATTCTGGTCGAAATTTCGCGCGAATGGTGACGTTGGAGGTGTCAGAAGAGGCGATAGGATCCGCTGTTTTGCGCGAGTTCCCTCGTCCAGCGTCGAAGTAACAGACGTCGAGCGCGTGAGATCACGACTAGGAGAAGATGACATGCCGAAAGAGTTGGACAGCTCCGAAGTTGGGTCATAGTCCACAAAGGCAAGTGCTGAGGCTGACAAAACAGACCCATTCGAAAGGAATTTGTTCCGAACTTCCGAATCTCTACCATCGTCCGAAGTGCCCGGGGAATAGATAGGGCGAGGAATTCGCAAAACCGTCTTTGGCGCATCATCAATAGGGCTTTCAATCCAGCTCTGGCTGTCGCCAACGCTTGAGTTGCTCGCAGTTCTGTTGTGCCCCAACAGAGTTCCGTTCCTACCAAGTGGCTTCGAGCTCTGGCCAGATTCACGAGCGGAAACATTCCACGTCACGTTTGAAGGCGTACTTGGTCTCGAGCCACCATTCAGCGATTGGAAGGCATTGCTGTTACTCGACAGAGGTGACGATGGCCTGCGCCAATGCGAGCTTAACGACGTATGTTCTGAACCGTACGGATTTCCATAACGGTCTCGAACTGATGAGTGCGGAGACTTTGGCCGAGCACCATAAGGAGTCGGCGAGTTATTCACAGCTTGTCGAAGGAGCGTCGATCCGGCAGAAAGTGGCGGAGAGGACGCAGCAGCACGAGGCGTTATTGAGAGAGAACGAACATCCTCCAGGTCATTGTCACGAGCAGGCGTCACTGGACGGGGCATCCCGGGTATATACCCTGGAACGCGAGGCACAGGCGACGTTGAACGCCCTGTACGATATGGAGATGGCGAGCGGTAAGCACCTGCAGGACCAGAGGTGTCCACGTCAGCAAGCCAGGACATGGTGGAAGACTCGTTGCTTGCTTCGGTGATAGCCTTAGCCGAGTTGGAGTTTGTCTGCATTGTCATGTGTAGAGATGGTCAACATCATTAGGACATCACACGAGATAGTTGAGTACATACGTCATCAGTTGTCAGTGCCAACGCTCTACCGGGTTCTGCATTTCCATTTTGCTGAGCAGATGTAGTTGATCGGGGAACGAGGACCTGGTCATCTGCCTCTTCTTCGATCTTTCTAATCGCCTCCTCTAAGGACATTGACATACGCTTCACCTGCCCAGTCGTGAGTTGCCGACTAAGACGAAGCGCTGACGAGCCAGCAAGAGGAGCGACGCCCTCCTCAATTGACGATGACATAGACAGGTTCATCGACCGATCAGAAGATGCTGCGGAGATCGGACTTGACGGTGCATTGATAGTCGAAGTCGAGTTTTCCGGCGTTATTGGGCGAGCATGTCCATCGGAATACGAATCAATCAGGGCATTTGCTATATTCTCTGTTGTTGATTCGCTCTGGGTAGACGAGAGTGCACTGCGACTGCTGCTGATCGTCCGATTCGAAGACTTCCGCATGTACCGTATGTCCCTCAGCTGACCACCTCCAAAAAGGTTGTTGCTGTGTCGTTTGGCTGATCGGGATGACGGAGACACAGGCGAATGGGAGAGTTCGGAGCTGCCGGGAGCAGAGGACATAGTAGTCGTTGACTGTGTCGACTGCCGCACCGTTGACGACGCCGAAGAAGCGGCGTCATTTGACGAAACACTCGTAGACGATGGGTCCGATCTCACGCTTGAGTTATTGGACTCGGTAGTTACGGACGTTTTTGACGCTGGCCCTCCGTGACCCGTCCCGTGCGCGCGAATTCGACTTAACATATCTAGCAGCATGTCTTCCTCTTCCTCTGAGATTTGATTTTCTGCACCTTTCGCTCTCTGTTCGGCAAAACGATTTCTTAGATCTTCCAAGCTGTACGGAGCACCGCTGGATGAGCGCAGAAGGGTGAACCTTCTAGTTAATCTAAATGGAATAACTATCAGCGGCAGTGAGAAGCAGGAGCGGACAGCCACATACTCGGGTAAGATCAAGCTTGTCCGAAAATCGCTGACAGGGGGCAACGACGGCGGCTCGGGAGGAGGATGAACTTGTACGTGTTGGGTAACAATAGGGAAGGGAGGATGGGGACGCGAGCTGGAGGCAACGGAAAAGCTTGGTGAAGACGGAGGAGGTAACTCGCTACGCCTCGCGTCTGATTTTCTCCTGTATGGTACGATGTGACAAGGCGGCAGACACGCGAAAATCGAAGGACAAATATTTGTTAACGTGAGGAGCACGCATTGAACAGAAGGTAAGGCTCACCGAAAACGGTGCATGGTGACTGCAGCAACCTCGCCGAAAACACGTTGTTCGTGCCAAATTAGTAGGCGACCGCGGATAGGAAGGATTCAAGTGCTGGAGGGTAGTAGATGACACGCGTGTGTGGTGAAGGGTGCGTCGGGAAGGCGGACAATAGGGTATCAAGTAACGGGTGCTTGAAACGAGGCAGACGCGGATACTAATGCAAGGTTTGACGGGTTTAAAGAAAGCCCATGGGATTTTTCACTGCGAAGGAACGGATGACTTGCAGACTTTGTACAGGCGGTGTAGACAGCGACCACGACGAGAAGAACAAAAGAGGTGGCGACGGCGGGAGAAAGGGAAGACGAGGGATTGAGGTGGGTGTCTGTCCTGCAATCAGCGTGTCACCGCTGGGCCCGCACAGGCTTGCTCAACCGAAAAACGTGCCAGCCCTAGTTGTCATCTGTTTGGCGCTGCTCTGATCGTCCCTTTATTCTTTATTTTTGTATTTATTCATTCCTTTCCCACAAGATTTCTGTCTGGAATTCGGATAATGCGGTAACAAATACAAAGCATGGTACAATGACGCAAGAAAACAGAAAAAGGGCGAGAGTGTATGTCGCTCAACACAATTAGCAGCTAATTCTTCGCGTGCCTACAGGGACATTTTAGCATCGTCGATCATATCATAATCGCACCCTTGCTGAAGGTACACTCACTTCTTCGTCCAATCTGTAGCGGTCAAAATGAATTGTGTGGGGTTCTCTTTCAGGAGCTGTACGGAGATTTGTAGAATTAGATAAAAATAGAGACAACATCTGGAGAACGGGAACAAAGTACCAGGGCAATGTCTGGTTCAAACGGATCATCCGGCTTCGGATTGTTCAGTTTATCTTGAATGGATATGAGCACTTTGAAATGAAGAAATAGATGTTTCAGATAAGCCGAGGGCGTACAAAGCAGCGAATCATTCACTCACTCGACCTAACCGTCATCGCTGGCTTCCACTATTTTGAGGCCATCAATATGAAATTGCGAACCTTTGATACTAATGGAAGATGAAACGTACGGCATCCCGAAGAACGTCCAAGCAGACCTGTCCTTCTTCGTTGATTCCAGGGTGATATATGCGTGTAGTGAATTTGAACTAAAGCCTATTAGTATCAACAATTCATCAAGTAACAGGTTGCGTGCTCACTTTAGGAGGCTTGAAAGGGAAATCATCAGGGAATTCCATCTCAAAGTTGAATTTTCCACCCTTGTATGGTGTTCCGTCCTGCGCAGACGCATTGAGTTGGATAAGATGAATGATATCAAGAAGCGACGTACTTCTCCCTCAATGAATCCGGACCAGAACCTAATGTCATCGTCGTCTCTCGGAGCAGCTTGCACGCCCTATAATTATATACCCAGTCAACATTTTAGGTCTGTACGACGAATAGAACATACGGTAAGCGGGTCTGTATCTAGGTCCCGCCATTCCTGAATAAATGCATCATAAAGGCTGAGTTCAAGCTCAAAGAAACCTATATGAATATGTACCTTCCCGATTCGCCTACAGATACTGGTTAGACCAAGTTTCTCTCATTAATAAGAAGACTCACTTGATCGATTTGGCTGACATGATTGTTGAGTGGAGGGTACGGGGTAAGCGGTCAAAGGCGTCATTCGAGGGAGGAAATAGACCGCACGTGACCCAATAATTGCTTCTGAACGCAGTGTAGCAAACGCCGTCATGGTCGCGCGACGTTCCTTGTGCCTAAACCATGATTGCACGAGAGGAATCGTATCCCCCAGAGACTTCAGCGCCATCGACTCCACTACCTTTACCTTATAGCAACACTCCGCCACCGTCGAACAAAAAGCGAAAACATGCCACGCTTAGTGGTGCAACACCGACGAGCGCTGCGTCTCCTGCGCCCTCTGACTCTGGAGTACCACCGACACAAGCTGCTGATGGGAGTTTACTTCCTACGACAGACTCAAACTTGGTAGATTATTGGTCACGTTTGACAGTTTCTCGTCCTCCACTTTTCGTACCAATCAGCGAAGGATCAATATACAATACCACAGAACAAATCCCCCACCGTCTCAACTTCCGCTACATTCCCATCGGTCTCTCCGAGCCTGGATCAAAATCTCAGTTCCGAGTCATTGAGAGTAATCCGCCAGGATACGTACGCGTAAGCTGGGAAGATCGTAGCGCGTTCATGAAAGTCACAACGGATGGTCTAGGCCTCTGCGGTGAGAAAGGCTATCGATCTGCACGCCTCAACGTACCCATCCGCGAAGGCAAGTGGTACTTTGAGATAAAAATTGAGCATGGAGGCGGTGCAAAGCTTCCAGATAGTGGAGCGAAGGAAGGCGCACATGTTCGATTAGGCTGGGGAAGGCGAGAAGCAGGGCTTAATTGTCCTATCGGTGCGGATGGTTATAGCTATGGGTATATTGACAAGGACGGACGAAAGGTGACGCTTTCGCGCCCTCGTCCTTATGGGCAGAGCTACGGTACTGGGGACGTTATCGGCATGTACATCTCACTTCCACCAAAACGCAAGCCGAAGGCGAACGATCCTTATGACCCAGCGCAATTAAACCGTGTAGGCATTCCCATTCCTTTCAAAGGTCGGGCGTACTATGAAATCCCTGAGTATCCTCAGTCGAAGGAGATGATTTCTCTGATGGACTCATCGGCTAGCAAAGCTAAGGATACTGCATCCGTACCTTCGTCTACCAAAAAATCTGCAACGGTGAAGAACTTACCCGAACGTGGACGAGGGAACAAGCCACCTCCCGAACCAAGTCCATTACAACATTTACCCGTCTTACACGGTTCACACATTGCTTACTTCGTCAACGGGAAAAGCCAAGGTGTCGCATTTCAAGAACTATTCGATTATCTACAATTACGCACGGTTCCTTCTGCTCGGAATAACCGTTCTCGGCGGAGACTACGAGAAGGTTACGCAGAGCACAAGGACAACCCATTCGATGATGGTTGGCTCGGATACTACCCCTTTGTATCTTTGTTCAACGGTGCTCGCGTTAGCATCAACGCAGGACCCGACTTCGAATACCCGCCTCCACCAGATATCGAAGGTGTACTCGCCAACGACCCAGATTCAGCCGATACGAAATTACGAACATGGCGACCCTTGTGCGAGCGCTATGCAGAATTCGTTACAGAGCAACGTGAGATCGACGATATGGCAGAGGCAGAGGCGCAAAAGAAGGCGCAAAAACAACAGCAGCAGCAGGAAGCTTCACAACAGCGTGCTACTGCTAAACCACCGAAGAAGGAGCGTGCAGTGTCTGATCATCCCAAGTCGAGTCGTCCTCCGACGCAAAAACCGCCAAGAGCTCAGACACAGCCGAAGGTACCTCCTGTGGTAAAGGAACCTACGCCTTCGCCAGCACTTGTTGCTGCACCTGCTACACCGCCTGTTCTACCGTCGACTTCACTGGAGGCTATGGACGTTGTTCCGCCTGAAACAAAGGTGGAGGCACAGTCACATTTACCACAGCAACAGCCAGAAGCATCCACATCGACAGCATCACAAACACAAACACCAGGTCCAATACCTACCGCAGGAACAGACCCCACCCAACCCCCAGCCCCTGAACCCGAACCCGAGCTGACCGAACAAGAACGCAAAGAAAAAGAAAAACTCGAAGCTCGTCGTCAACGCAAACGCGAGCTCGAACGCGCCCGTCGCGCCAAAAAGCGAGAAGAGAAACTCCAAGCGAAGAAACTCGAAGAGGAAGCGAGACAGCGGGCTGCGATTATCGCTGCTGCTGAGGCTATTGTTGCGGCTGGTGGGCTTAACGTTAACGCTTTGAATACGGGTGGAATTGCGAATGCGAGTGGGAATGTGAATGTGAATGTTGGTGTGGATGCTGAGGTTGAGGCTGCTGCTTCATCTGTTCCTGTTCCGATGCCGATGGAGAGTGATACCCCAATTATGGACCAACCCAAGTTCACCTCTGAGTATCCTGCGACAGAGTATAACATGGATCAGGACCCGCAGTAGTATTAATATTTACTTTATTTTGGCGTGTACTTTTAGATCTTCTTCCATTGGCATTGACATTATCATTTGGTATTGAGGGAAAAGGAGTATCATTTCAATATCTTGCTATCCTATTCCACCAATGTGTACACTAGATGCTACAAATACAGTAAAAATAATAAATAAATACACAAAAGCAAAAAATCGAAAACAAAAAGATTAAGTGAATTAACAGAAGGAATTAGGACAGCAGTAAGAAAGATTAGCTTAGCACTAAGAAAAAGCAAGATACGTCAAAGCTAGCTAGGTTTTTTTAGATATTACTCATTGCCAACATGGTGGTGGGGCTTTAACGGGATATCTAATTGATATAAAATTAGTTTCTTTCCTTGATATAGGACGTAAGGAAGCTTACCCAACAGTGGTCCCGTAACCTTTTTCCTTCTCAACGCGAATGTCGAAGACTAAATTCCCTTGGTCATCGTACCCTACAGTGCAATAGTTCCGACGACCCATAACCAATTTGCTGTTATTCCCAGTCGAACCATCCGTGTCCTGCTGGAAGAGAGGGACCTTGGGGATAGACGAAATAACATCATCAGGAAACTATACGACATAAAACGCAGATAATACTCACCATCCCTTCATCGATGTCGGCACGGTGAAGCGTCTGGTGCGTCTTACTGGCACGATTCGTTACGAGTGTGATAACAGGATTTGGTGGCCTACGAGAGTGTTAAGTAGAAGTCGCGTGCCGGCAGGTTTGATACTTACGGAGTATTGACGATAGCACCTGTAATAGTCAAGCGTAAAATGCGACAGGATTAGTAAGGGGTGAAATTGAAGAGGAAAGTATACACGTACTTGTGACAACGTTTAGCATAAAACGATGATCTATGTTTGGTGCGATCTCGTTCGCTTTTTTGTCTTTGACATACGTCTTGAAGTAGCCAACTGCAGCGCAGTGCACGTCACCCGATAGGAAGGTTATTCGGGTATGTGTCTTCAGAGCATAAGCAGCTAGATTCTGGATGAGGTTGTTTCGCTCGGTTTTGTGGCCTTTTGCAGTCCAATGATCGTTCTAAAGCGTACATTTTAGAAAGGTCTGGACCAAATCCGGTGACACATAGATACATACAAGGTCATCCAACAGCTCGGCATCTGCATTGAACTTGTTCACGAAGCTTCCTACTTTTGTTGATCCTCTCTTCCCCATCGCTACAAGCGGATTCAGTTTTGACTCGAGTAGAGTCTCCATGAAGTTCATTCGTGGGTATGCAATCGGAATCCCGAGCTGAATCACCAAATGCTGGACTTGTGGCGGTAGCCGATAGATTTTATCAAACACTTTCTTGTACTCATATGCACTGCACACTTGGTCCTTCCGTCGTTCCGCCCTGTATTACATTAGGATCATACACCAAACATAGTTTTCGGCAAATGTGTCTCACCTGCAGTCTAGTAAGAGGATGTAACAATTTGGTCCAAGATAGGAGAGAAACGAATGCGAAGGGAATGGGATATAGGGGCCACGCTGACCAATGATAATAGATTTATTTGAGTGAACTCCGTAAGTATCATCGGTTCCGTCAACCTCGACTGTTGTGAGAGTCAGTATGTGAGATATATGCTGAAGTCTTTTTTAAGAAGACATCACCGTTGATAAAGCATTGGAAAAGAAGGAAGAAGAAATAACCGCGAGCGCCAATCCTACAAAGTTATGCTCAGTGATATTAACAGTTCGCAAGGTATCAATGCGGCTTACGTGCTAAACACGGAAGAGCGCTGCAAATCGTCAGGATCTAGGTTTAAATTAAGTTCTCGATACTGAACGTATCCTTAAGAAAGCTTACAGCTTCCGTAGCCATCAATCTACACGAAATATTGATAAACAACGTCATGCTAAAATACAAGCACGCTTACCAAATCTGTTTGAAAACGACTCAGTATGTCAGTGTCATGATGTAAAGCCGTATGGTAACGTACCGTGATCATCTACAGCATAGTCTTATTTCAGAGCTTCGCTTCGACAATGAGTAGTCTTACTCACCACACATATTCAACTGAGGTCTGAATCCTTTCTGTCAGCTTTAATAAAGTAGGAAATTAGGCGTCACACGCACATCGAGGCCGTTGCACGTGCGAAGGCACCGCTCTGAAAGATACGGCAATAGTGGTTGAAGTAGAAACGGTCTTAATCACATCACTGAGTTCGACAGCGCGATGACTGGTGAGATAGTCTCGTACCAATAGCAGCTCTCATCTCCAAAGTGATTTGATGTTTTATCTTCCACTCAGGTCTTGGTAAGTTGATCCATTCCTGCATCTCAGGCTCTCGGACCAGTCTTTCCAAGCCATAAATAAGAGAAATGGCAATGTCAGGGACTCTAGCTTACCCGTCGCAGTAAATTTGGTCGCCACCTCCTACTAGCACGTGAAACGGGGCCTCTTCGTGCTTCTTCAAGAGGTCAATCCAAACGGGATCATAACCGCTATCAAATCCAGGGCCACGAAAATCATCTGGGTTTACACCAGCGCTGAACCCGTTGCACTAATTAATCAGTCAGCACGGCGAATTGGAATTGGAAACTTGGACGCATACAGAATAAGTAGACCATCTCATGTTCTGGTTCCTGCCGGGAACGAAGAATTCAAGTTTCTGCCCGTTGTTTATCGAATATTGGATTGCCATCTCATGCTGAGATATAGGCATACAGTCAAGTCAATAGACGTCAATGTGAGAGAAAGGTACCAACGTTGCTTAAAGGAATTTGTATCATGAATCTCCAGAATGTGTATGTTCTGGAATATACAACTTCAGTAATATTGGTCAGGCCTCTGACTAACAAATACTTACCTTCCTTTCGGATCCTCGTAAACCCAAATTTCATGCCCTGGAACACTTTCCTTCCGCGCTGAACTACTGTGCGGGATTTCCCCATTAGCATCTAGAAGGGCGGCAGTAGAACGGGGGTCTGCCGGATGTGGCACCAAGTCGTATGACCGTCCTTTACCAGTCATGCGCGATGCGGTTCTGGACATCCCCGCCGCCTGTTGGGGGTCCCATTCATATGTGAGCGTCGGGTGCGGTTCGTATTCGGACGTCGCGTCAGATGCTTGACCAAGAAATATGAGGAATATACCGAGAAATATAAGGATTGAATTTACTCACATGCAACCATGCATGCGCCATGCCAAACTCCATGCTCGTCGACTGTATCATATCGCAACAAAGGACTTTCGATGATGTCAAAATTATGGTCGGGCCTGGTGAGAATTTCCCTAAACGTACCCTACCATAAGTTGCAAATAAGGAGACATCCGCACAGCCCGCAGAAATTTAGACCGTTCGACCGCAGTCATTTGTTTCATAAACGAGCCTTGACGTCCGTCCGAACTGGACGCATATGTCTGGTGAGAGGTTTCACGACTAACGCTAGGTTGCGGAAATCGAGCACCATTCGGTGCAGTGAAATAGTCAATACCATCCTTACTCGGTGGCGTCGGAGGATAATCGAGCTGCAAGGGTGATATCTGCGGCGGAAATCGACCAGGTACTTGTAGTCGAGCAGTTTGACCAAGATTGAAGCCTCCGATCACACCTGATGACGAAATCAGATAAATTTGCATAAGATATGATTGTGAACGGACCATCCGCCAAAGGTTGAGCCTGCTCGACACCTTCATAATGTCCGTCGGGTCCTCGCTGCGGGTGACTATAGAGTGCAGAGTTCTACATGTGGCGAAGATGAGCAACACATATATGCCGTAACTCGAAAGGAGATGTATGCACCCTATCTGCGCGTTTGTGAGCGTGCCACCCAGTGGAGTCCATGAACGTCAAAGGAAAAGTTGTCGCGATATGTGTCTGACAAGACCCTGAGAGCAATACTAAATACTAGGCTAGTTCCGGCTAATTATACGAATTTGATCACGACGAAGCCGAACGGGCGGCGAAGTATGCGATGCATCCTGGCGTCAGGCGATCACTGCAAAGCGCAAGTGTCGCTCCGAACTGTATTCGCGGGTAGTAAGCGACACGTAAAAGGATATTATTAGCGTTCTTGCGCGCTCGGTCGCAGTTACCAGTCATTTAAAGATAGCAAACATTAAGTCATGACATAGAATCAACCTGAATGCTCTACGATAGTTGCAACCAATTTTCCATCCTTGATCGTTGTCCTCATCATCTCCGGCATCGCTCTCTCAACAAATACGCCCTCTTCTTCGCCCTCAACAGGCAGGCTCACGTTAATGGCACTGCACTTTGCCGTCGTGATTTCCACGTCTAGCGAAGCCTTCGACAAATAAATTTGTCCGGAATCTGTGGAATCTAGTTGGATGGTTCGAGCAGTGCCCGTGATCTGCACCGCGAATGAAGGCGAGTTCGTGACAGAAATGCCCGAAACAACGGAATCCACGAGGACTGAAGTCTTAGTGCAATTGACTGGACATAGGGAAAAAAATAAAAGATCAATCAGCAAACTACCTGATTTCATATGGGGAATAATCTTACTGAGATTAACAGCGTTCACTTTTCCTTTGATTTGCACAGTTGAATTTTTGCACCCGTAAAGGTTCACGATGTGGCTAAGTTCAGTATTTTCTACAACCAACGCCGGCTCGTTTTCTTGGTATTCCTAAAAGAATCGATAGTTAGAATACTCCATTACACGAGACTACAGCTCGTCTGCGTACAATCGTCCATTTTGTACCCTCTAGAACGAACTTAGATGGTTTCTTTCCGGAGAGAGCTGCAGGCTTGGTAGGCTTAACGGGCCGCTTGGATGGGGTGCTATTGGTAGCAGGTACAGTGCTTGATGCCCGTAACTCGGGATTCTTGTGTGTCATCTCTGATTTGTCGACTTTCCGCAGGCCTTTCGTCACATCGGTTCCCCGGTTTAGGTCTGCGAAGACAGCGCCAAGTCCACCGCCACTAGAAGAGGTAGATGATGACGAGCTGATTATTGGAGGTGGGGGAGGCGGAGGAGGAGCTCCCGACGGAGGCGCAGACCCGGAGAATTGATTCACAGGGATTCCCTGATGCAAGCGTGTTAGCTAAAATCAAACGCATTTTGGACTGTTGATACCTTAGGATTCCAGGCCAGCCCAGTAGTATGAAATTCCATCACGTATTTGCGTTGCTCTTCGAGCAGGGCCATCCAAGCCCTGACCCATTCCACATGCTTCGGTTCCCTGAGACGTCATGAGAACAGATACCAAGGGTGAATAAACTAGTCACATACTTCTCTTTGAACTCCTTTATGACTTTGTTTCCGTAGAACTCTGCTGCCTCCTTCATCTGTGCAACGTGGGGCCCCGGTTTTGGTTCCTTGGATCGCTCTGTTTAGGAATCTTACAAGAACTCATACACGGATAACTTACAACGCCAACCCAGCCGACGCTAGGGATACCCTCGGATATTACCATTAAGTGATTATACCAAACGCGCTCTTTTCTGTTTTTCTCCGGGACTTGCATAACGGCCGTTACGCCTTTTCCAATTGGCTCCTGTAGCGAAGTAAACGTTTTGGAATCTGGCTTATTGCATGCGGATGCTGTAAGGAGTAGATTTCTCATGTCTTTGAATACACTCTCTACATGTCCGACCTATATTGATAGCCTCAGATTGACAATAAATAGGCGCATCATATAGACTCATACCTGCTCGATGACAAGTGGTGATGCAAATGACTTCGTGAGCTCCACGAATGCTTTTAGCTTCCCATTGACGATATTCTCGTCAAATGCTTCAACACTCCTTGGAATTTCTGTCATAGTTGTGAGTGTTTGGAGAGGAGGCGGAGGCGGGGGAGGGGGTGCCAATGAAGCATGTCCATCTGATGGACCTTTATCACCAGATGCTTCAGTACTCTTCGGCAACGTCCCGCTTGCCTGGGCAATCGTCAGATCTTCAAGGCGAGAAGTAGCAGCCTCCAGACTGTAATGGCATCCACGGATAACATCAGGGCATGAGGATTAATAGAAGGTAATGACGGGACTTGCCGTTTGATAATTGTAGCTAATGAATGCAGACCTCCTTGAGACATCGTGGGCACCCTATCGATTCAAGCGCAACGTCAGCCGAGGGCAAAGCACCCCTAATCGTGTCAGAGAAAAGTGGGAAAAGCTTGTGCAAATAGCTGCGGTCGTTTCCAGACGACAGCTGAAACTGACTGTCAATCGTTCACGTGACGACAACGCGTCGCGTCGCGCGACTCGCGCATCACTCAAAGCTGGAATGCAAAACGGTCTCTGCTGGTAAGACTAGCTAATTAGAAATAAATATGAAATCTGTGGGGAAAGCATACATAAACTTGAATACACGAGGGTTGAGCAAGGGACTAATTATCGCATGGTACTTCTTCGTGAGTGCTCTATGCATGATTGCATCACTCAAATTCAAACATTGATAGGATCATGCTGAACCAAGTTATATGCCGATTGCAGGAAAACGTAGCTTAGTAGGCATTGAATTCCAGATAGCGAAGTACTTTGCTCCGTATGACATGACCATCCAAGCTACGTCCTACTAGGATGCTTGCTCAATGGAACTGATTTGCTTTCCATATATGGATAACCGCAGATCTGCACTGGAGTAAAAAATGTTGTAGAATTTGCATCTCACGAGGAACTCCTTGTGCAGCCATGACTGCCGCCACTACGACTCTCCCTCTCTTTTGGCATTTATCATCTGCGAACAAAGTTGAGCGGATAGATGCCTCCACAAAACTGGTCTCGGCTCTAGAGCAATTCCAAGAGAAACATTTACTAGGGGCCAAGCACAAGGACGTTCCGAACGAGGGTGAGGACGATGACGAGGAGCATCCCTCCGGCGAGGATAACGAGAATGCGGAACTCAAGGTCCATTCTGCTAGCTTGGACTCCGATAATGCAGCAGACGTAGCATATGCAATTCGACGTCTGGTTCGCGGACTTGCGAGTCCTCGTGAAAGCAGCAGGCTAGGATTTGCCGTTGCATTGACAGAGGTATGATAGTTGGTGCACTTCTGGCCCTTAAACCAACGCTCATGTGAGATTATTTTAGCTCCTATCACGAATGGATACTATCTCTTGCGAACAAATTCTCGTTCTACTAAAGAATGCGTCACAAACGACTGGAAGCATGTCGGGTCAGGAAGAGCGGGACATGCTTTTTGCGAGGTTATTTGGGCTTAAGGCGATAGTCCAGTCAGGTGTTTTACTCAGTCAGAAACCACTTCGATCTTCGTCGACGAGTTCAAGCTCGCTTAAGGGCTTCGAGGTGTTCTTGCTCGAGCTCATTACTCTTGGGGACAAGAAATCTTGGCTGCGAGAGAGCTGCTGGTGGACATTGCTGTCAGCAGTCAAGGCTCTGTCTACTTCGGAAGTCCCTTGGAAAGCGACCGCATACGATATGCTGCTTGATAGGGTATATGTTGGCGACAAATCGTGGAGTCCCGAGAAGATTGCTTTGACGTTAATACTTCAAAAGGCTCTCCCAAAAGTGGACTGGCAAATACATTGCGCTTCTTATTTCAAAGGTTCTGATGTACTATCAAATCCGAACATGCCGTCGCTCGCACGCTTGCTGAAGGTGCGTTAATCTGTATTTCTAATATTCAATACATTGAAGGCTGCCGTTGCAGGAGTCCCTTACTGAAGAGTCATCACAAGAGGGCACGTCCAAGCAAACCGCAGGTCCATGGAAACCACAGTTGCACTTCGTTTGGGATGTTATTCTAGACACGTTGCTATCACCGGAAAAATCGTCCACGTCAAATGGAAGCTTCCAAGACTTTTATCGGATAGTCGTTGATGGTGCATTAGATTTATCTGTGTTGAAGTTGGAGATCGTGCTGACAAAAATGACTTTAGAGTCCTTATTTGCGGCGTCGTCATCCCCTCAGCGCAAATATTGGGGCTTTCTGGTTTTCCAGAAGGCATTACATCGCCTGCCGCCTACGAGCTTTTCAATGCTTTTCACACAGAACTTCATGCGGACGTGGATTAACCAACTGTCGAAGAACGATAGATATCTTAATAAAATTGCAGCCCAGGTGGTATGTAATTCGTTTTCCACATCGATAACATGGCATACAAACCCCTTTCTTCAGGCGTCGGATGTGCAGCAGGTCGTGGAGAAAGACCCTAAATCCGGTTTGTCACTTGTCTTGCAGTTGACCGGAACGAATGGCTCCTTCCACTTTGATCGAATTACGAAGACGAAGACCGTGGAGAATTTAATCACAAGTATGGATAGCGCAGGTGTTGCGGAGTACATATCTTATCTGTTAATACAAGTCAACGAGGGCGAGCAAGGCGATTCGTAAGTATCAGACCTCTAATCGATGTTGTGTACAATGATGCTCAAGGATTTTAGATTCGCCTCTGTTGACGCTAGAAGGGCGTGGATCATAGAGCAGTTGGCGGCTTTACTTCGAAAAGCGTCAATACCAAAGACGGACGATAGCATACAGCTGATATTGACCTGGCTTACCACTCATGCTTTCTTTAAAGTGGTGAAGAAATCCTCTAAGAGCTCAAATACTGCCGTAAGTCATGTCTTGGTAGTATCGTTATATCCTCGTAATAACGAATGATTCAGCTCCATTATGTTCCTGAGCCAGCTTTCTCTGATGAATTGCGAAGTACTTGCAAGACGAAGCTCTTATCCTGTCTCGGAGACCTCACAAATGCGGTAAACTTGCCTGGGACAGAGGAGGGCCGGAAGGCTGCGAAAACATCCGGTGTTGCTTCTGACGGCGAGTTTTGGATCGCTAAAGTCCTTAAAACGATACTTGAGCTGGAGAAGGATATGAAACACGCTGAGCCACTCCATGAATTGGGTGAAGACGAGCTGAAGATACGAAAACAGGCCCTTTCGGCAATTGAGACATTGAAGGTAAGTCGTGAGACATATCGCTTGTTTTATACTAACGACAATTCTTATAGACGACTGCGAAAGACCAGGAGCCCGCCCGCGGTGCAGAACTGCTTCTCAACGCACTCGTATTAAAATGTATGTGCGATGACGAACATGAAGCAGATTGGGATGGTGTTCAAGAGTGCGCTACCGTTGCGACCGAATTATTCGCAACTGCTACAAAACCCGATAAGAAAAAGAAGAAAAAAGAGGCTAAACTAGATGAGAACGAAGAACCCGAGCGTCCTCCCATCGATCTAATCGTCGATTTCATTATTGGTTTACTTGAACAATCCACAAACTTCAGCCGTGTTGTTGCAAACCAGTCGTTCAGCATGCTTACACCTATGGTGGTGGATAGCACGGTTGATTTGATATTAGCGGTATGCCTATTTTTTCAGGCTTTTCATAGCTTTACTAACGGTGCTCACAGCAATTGGAGAGGAGGAACCCCAACGAAGAAGTAATAGATGAAGAAATGGACGTTGATGACGAGGCAGAAGATTCCGAGCAAGAGGATTCGGAAGAGAGCGGTGACGGCGAGAGTGATGAGGACAGCGACTCCGGCGCGAGCGAGGAAGAAGAGGAAGAAAGCGGAAATGACGAAGATACAGAAGCTCTACGAAAAGCTCTGCAGGTCGCTATGTCCGGTCATGACGCGGATGGTGATAGCTCGTCGGACGAGGCAAGCATGGATGATGAACAGATGATGGCGATTGACGAGAAGCTAGCTGCAGTCTTCAGAACCAGGGCAGAGGAACGCAAAAAAGGCAAAGGTGCGTAGCTAGTGCAATTCTCTAATCCGTGATATAAATTTACCTTAATGCCTCTTCCTCAGACGTCGGTGCACAACGGGAAGCAACGTACTTTAAAAACCGGGTCCTCGATCTCGTCGAGACATACATGAAAAGACAACTGACAAACCCTCTCATCTTCCGCTTCATTCTTCCATTGGTCGAACTGGTTGCGACATCAAGCTCCGACGAGAAGCAATTAAGCGACAAAGCTAAGGGAATTCTGCGTTCCCGATTATCTAAACCAAAAGACACTATTGCTATCAAGGGTGTACACAAAGCCGTCGAACTTCTGGAATCTCTTCACTCTCGTGCTCGTCGAGCTCACTCTCAAGATACGGTCTCGACTATCAGCACATGCAGTCTCTTTGTTGCTAAATCGCTCGCTCAGGTCGATGAGCGAGCGGTGTTACGAATATACAAGGAGTCCATCTCAGATTTCATAACACGGAAAGCATCATCGTTGAATCCTGCTTTCATAATCGACTTCATTCGCCGCCATCCTTTAATGGCTTGGAGTATGAGATCCCATATCATCGATATAATAGGCAGTGCTGTCAACGGTTACCGCCAGGCGCAATCGTTTGTTTTCGTTCAAACCATCCTGACATCACTTCCTCAACCGGTTAGTTTTTCCACCACTTTCAATTCCTCGAAATTTTTAACCCAGTCTGTTGCTTCCTAGGAGTCCCAAAAGGAAGAACTCAAGCCGTTTTTCTCAGCTGTTTCCACGACGCTCCTCGAAACACTAAACAAGGCCTGCGTTGCCGAGAAACCTCTCCTGAACTCAGGCCACGCGAAGGAAGCCCTCGACATCGCCATGCAACTCTGTCGATTCAGCAAGCGCTTCATTACCGATCCAGAAGACCTTAAGCAAGCCTGGAAACCAGCGAAGTGGGAGAAGCTTGCCTCAACATTCTCATCTTCAGAGCACTACAAAGCTTCTACTTCTCTTATGAAGTTGTGTCAACAGATCTCAAAACGCTCTCAACCAGACGGTCCAAAAGGCTCTACCAAGGAGCAAGACGGATCTGTGCGTAAACGGAAGCAGGGGACAGAGAGTGGTGCAGCCGATCAGGAAGATGGGTCACCGAAGAAGCGTAAAAGGAAGAAGATGCGAAAAGCATCTAAGGAACATGACGAGTAACTGTAGATCCCTTCGCATGTCATTCTGGATCGTTTGCAAAGCTTTAGCCTAATTCGAGTCACACTGAGCCTTCATCTAACTGAATAGCAATTGAGATCTGTAGAAGTGTGATGTTCATTAAACAAGTATGTGTAAATTGTGAACAATGCAGCAATGTAAATGCTATGTAGAGAAGTTCTATGTAGGAGCATAAAAGAAAGCAATGTCTTGGTTTTCCTTGCAAATCGTCTTCCATGTAGAAAGTCCTAACCGAGCAAGGAAGGTCGTATTAATGTCCGAAGGTCCCCTAACCACCCAGTCGTGTGACTCGTACCGCTAGCTTGAATCCTATTGAGGATATTAATCACCTTCCGTGTCCTAGATGAGTGGCAAATTAGACAAGTTTGCATGCAATCCGGATAATTGGAAACAAGCACGACATACTTAACAATCTGCTCCCGACTTTGTACAGTCCTCTGCATGAACTCCGCCCGTTCCTCCGCCTTCTCAAGAAGACTTTCTGATATCCCAGCAAGCCGCGCACACTCGATCCCATAAGACCCAGACGAGATACCCTTCGTCAACTGGTATAAGAAAGTGATAGTCCGTTTACCCAAGAGGGTTGTTTCTTCCGTGAAACCCATGTGCAAATTAATCACTTTGTCTGGGTGCTTTTGTTCAGAGGACGAAGCGACGACTGGATAATGAGTAATGAACAACGTCTTGCAACTAATGTTCTCAACCAAGTGCTCTAAGGTAGCTCCAGCAATGGCCATCTGCGTTGTTAATCCATTAGTTTTATTGAATAGATAATGAGAAGTATGAATAAACGTACCCCGTCAAACGTCGAACTGCCTCTACCAAGTTCATCAAGAATGACAAGACTCCTCTTTGTCGCACTATGCAAGATATCACTAGTTTCAGACATCTCAACCATGAAAGTTGATCGGCCCTTTGCAAGATCATCGGAAGCTGAAAACATTTATCAGTATAAAATGTAATAATCAGACAGGGAAGACAAACCTCCCATGCGGGTAAGGATTGCATCCAATGGACTCAATCTCACCGAAGCAGCAGGAACGTATGTCCCGATTTGAGCCATAAGGGCAATCAATGCAACCATTCTAGTCTGTGCATTGCACCTCAGCGAAATAACTTCAACAGGCTTCTGGACAAACTTACAGCAGAGCTTTTACCTCCCATATTAGGCCCAGTAATAATCTTAGTCTTCGTGTCCGAACCACCAATACAAACTGTATTCGGCACAAAAGGATCACTTCGTAAAAGTTCGATCATCGGGTGTCGACCATCTGTTATCTCAAGAATATCCGTCTCTTGATCGACGAAGACTGGCTTCACATAATTGCCTTGTGAAGCCACCTCTGCCAAGCTAAAGAGACAGTCCGCGACGGCTAACTTGTTCACGGCGTTACGCAGTACAACGTAGTGTTCATCCATGATCTCTGATAAAAATGCCACGTATGCCTTATTGGCTTCAGCCTTGAGCTTCTCTTGAAACTGCGCACGCTCTTGTAGCATCTTTCTGACTTCTGGAGTGCGATATCGGCGAGCTGACTTCGTACTACGTCGATGAGCAGATGGAGTCAACCGTCTCTCCCGCGATTGTGGTCAGACAAACTCACCTCGATACTACTTCCCAGGTTACAGGAATATCCCGTTTTTCGTTCTTCTTCACTTCAACAAGGTACTGTCGTAATTCAGATTTAGAAGGTAACCTGTAAAACGGAAGAAGGATATCTACCTCGTCTAAATTCACTGACATGTATTGCGCCGCTGGTTTCTTCAGTATCTTGCGTACTATAAATCTGGTATTCAGCATTTGCGTCGATTCGATGAGTGATCCACTCACTTGTCTTGAGGTGGTCAGCTAGCTCTGACTCGACTACCATTATAGCCTGATATTACGAAGTCAGTGGCGACACTTTCGTCAGCCATGTGAAATGATCACCATCTTTAAATCGTCGACCTCCGGATATTTATCCGGGTCGCTCCACAATTCATCCTATAATTGGAATGTCACGATCAATTAATGAGTCGACGGGTAGTAGCAAAGACTAACTCGCTTGTCTTCGTCTGCCTTCTTAAGGTTTAAACACGATCCAATCTTCCTGACGGAGTCCCGAATCTTGGGAAGAGTGAAGATAATCTCGTTTAGGACAGGGTTGGCGAGACCGACGTCTTCAATGTTTTCGAAAGGCAAAAAGGCGTCAGCGGCTTTGCCAAACGCGCGAAGAAGCCTCGCAAGTTCCTTCGGTGTACACTTGTAATAGACCAAACGGTTAGCATCCACAGACGAGGGTCAACAACGTGCCTACCTTGAAATATTGTATACGGCTGAGCCCTTTAGCTAGATCAGTCTTTCCAATCTCCTTCAGAAGCTCACGCAGTCGTAACAAGCGTTCTCTAGATTTAGATGCCTCAGCGGAAATAATGGCTTCTACGGCATCTACCCTTGCCTGGAGTGCGCTACACATACAGGTAGGTGGTGAACACTAGTAAGACAATGAGTAACATAGATACTTACCCGACGTCTGTGAGGGGTCGTCCAATCCACGATTTCAAGAGTCTTGCTCCAAACGTTGTCTTCGTTCTGTTCAAGACCCACATAAGTGAACCGCGCATCGTAAAATCTGTTTGATTGCGATAAATTTCCCTGAATGTCACAAGTCAATATGTATTTGAAGAGACAGAAAAAGATGACAATTGGCACACACAGATTCGACAAAGTGTTAGCGTTCAGTAGCATATGTTGACGTTCAGTAAATTTCGAGAAAAACTGCATTTCAGTCAAAACATCTCCAAGCCCAAATGAATTAAGGTAGTTCAAGCTGTGTGCGAGTGCTATAACGACTTTTCGCGGAAGATCCGAAATCGCAGCCAATAGCTTCCCTGACTTGAAGTTCTCAGATGCTCGAGTGTTTCCCTTCTGGGCGTAGAACGTTTGCAGCTGACGGAACGCGTCCGTATAGTTCATCTCGTCGTCATATCGCTCTAAGCGAACTCGATCCCGAGCCAGTGTTTTTGATGATGATTCTCTACAAATTGTTTCAAATATTGTATGGCGATACCAAATAGAGAAGACCATACTTTGAATGATATTGCAGGATTTTCTGTGTCACCTTACTCAGTTTATCTTTTGACGATAAAATTTCCGACGGTCTAATATGGGCCATTCTCGTCTATTAAAATGTAAGGAATTGTAAGCTGAGGTGCAATAGGCTTGTTCGAAATTTTCACCTCTAATTCGTTCCTCATGAAACCATCCTCGAACTCATCCCAAAGAACATCGCTTGTACTAGGAGTGACGGCTACCATACTGATAGATACTCGTTCGTCGACTCCCATGCCCCCAAGCATGCTCTCGCAAATGCACATGAAGACTGGGGGAGCGATGCGCGAGTCATCATCATCTGCATCGATTTCATCTATATAGCTGATAGAAACTGTCAGCATCGTAAGGTCATTGAAAATGTTTGCACATACGTCGCTGCAGTGTACATGTGGGTGAGAGCCCTTTCGAACGGTTTGTTTCGAGTATCGGAGATTTTCTTCAAGGCAGCTGTTTCCATTTGTCCAATAATGCCAACCTGTATTAGGGTGTTCAGCAACGATGAAACGATTTGCAACGAGATCTTACCTTGTAGCCATGTGAAAGCAGCCTGTGTTGACGAAGCAAGGACTCATTAATTTACTCCCTTTAAATTGAATTAGTAGTTAAATGTACCTTCGAAGGTGGATATCACGTCGATGGTCCGGGACGCTTGCCGTCAGAAAGTTCCGGTCAGGGAAATGGGCAATGTTAAGCACCTCGCTCGCGATCTATATTGCTTCAAGTCAGCTTGAGATTGATTTCGTCACAGCATCGACCTACCCTTGCATCTTCTCCGAAGAACCTGTACTTGTATCCTACCTCAAACATAAGGATAGCATCTAGGTACTTCTCTTTCAATGCTAGTACCTGCAAATGCCGGAGACACGTCAGTCGTATGTTTCACAGCGAATATAA
The DNA here is from genome assembly GCF_000271605.1 of Fomitiporia mediterranea MF3/22. Classification (NCBI taxonomy): domain Eukaryota; kingdom Fungi; phylum Basidiomycota; class Agaricomycetes; order Hymenochaetales; family Hymenochaetaceae; genus Fomitiporia; species Fomitiporia mediterranea. Next base: position 2,488,825 of record NW_006760388.1, read on the forward strand.
AAGACAAGACTGACCTGCTTTTCTAAAGGTGTGTAGGTCTGCCCAGAAGGGCCAACTTCTACCTCCTTCTTCGATCGTTTGGCAGGAAGTGTCTCCGAAGCTCTCGCCTTCTCCTTGCCTTTGCTTGAAGAGAATGCTTTCGAGGTTACAGCAGCAGGAAGGACAGATGTCTCCTGATCGCTGCCCTCCAATTCACTTTCATTTCGACTTCGTTCTCTAATGGCGTCGAGGTCATCTATATCCATAACATCTTCATCTACAACCTCAGCTTGCTTCTTTGATTGCACCACCTCAGGCCGTCTGCCAAACATTCCGTTATCGGCAAGTAACTTGCGCTTGAACGCTTCTCTTCGTGTTTTCTTAGCCCGCTTCTCTTCAGGTGTCTCTGGAGCTTCGGGAGGGTCTGATGAGTGATTGAAACCATATTTTGATATCGATTTCTTTGGTGTTCTCGGGGATCGTGAAGGTAATGAATTACCGTTCTGTCGAACTGGCGAGAGTGAGCCTTCGTGCAGTGGATTTGAGAGGTCAGGCAGAAACACGTCTCGTATTTTGTCATTGTTCTGCAAAGAAGAGCCTACCCTCTTCTTCTTCGCTACTGGAAGCTCATTATCCGAAGCATCCTCAGTCAAGTCCACAACAGCCGAAGGAGGTGCTCGCTTCCCCAGACCAGTTTGTGTCGCGAAGTGTTTTGACGGAGAGCTGGTAGATTGTGAAAAATAAGAAGAGATAGTTGCTTGTCCCTTCGGCGAGCTTGAAGTCCCGCTTTTGTGTGAAGACCCCCGGTTCGTAGATTTCGAAGGAGAGACCATAATGGTCCTTCCTAGAAGCTGAGGGAGGCTCAGGAAGCTGAAACTCGGGCGCGTGGGGCGTCATTTCTGGATTCGTCACGTGCGCGCGGAACACAGCGCAGATCGCTAGACAGTAGAATCAGCAAGCAAGAATTCAGGTCTGCAATGAGCATATTCTACAGGACATTTTCTGGCCTCCAGCAGACCCAAAGACCCTTTTCAAGCTTGTACCTGGCTTCGAGACAAGTTCAGAGGTCACTTGCCACGACTGCAGATGGTACTCCAGTCACAGCAACAAATCGTAAGTCAAAAAAGCATCTAAATTTCTCATCTTCCACAAACTTGTCTTCAGGTGCGGAGGCGACGCTAAAAAGGTTCTGGAAGACCGTTGGAATCGACACAAGGTCTGGTACGTGTGGGATAACTCGTACAATGTTCCTCTCTAACTTAAATATGCCGGCGCGGTAAAAGATGGAATTGCGGTAACCCTCGATCGTCGGGCTTTAAAGACTCCCTCCGGAAACATTCTCATTTTACCCCACGAAAAACGCCTCGCAGCGGCTCTTATCGCCAATGAATGGGAGAACCAAGACAAAGTGCTAAAACCTCACGCACTTCCGATGGCAAGTCCTTCGAGCTTATAACATACATGTGCAGCGTCATAAATGGAAAAATACAGACCAGCCTAGCCAGTCGGGCTATCGATGCTTTCCGAGAAAGACAAACTAGAGAAGAAGTCACTGCTGCGTTGCTGAAGTATCTCGAGACGGACACGATTTGGTCTGCTTGTCTGCCTTCTCTTCTACCGTCAATTTCCTGAATTTTTGTTTTATAATTAGTTTCCACGAAGACAGTCCAGAAGCGCTTGTTAGGTTACAAGACGCTCACTGGCAACCATTACTATCCTGGATCCGCGATGAATACAACGTCGATGTTGGCGTGCACAAATCTGTCCTCGGTACAGATCAACCTCCCGAAACAATAGCCCGTCTTGGCGAGATTCTAAAAGCATTTGACGAATGGCAATTAGCAGGTACTTTTTACGTCCATTCTCCGAGTAAAACGAACGGATGCTAATAGATTTCACAGCAATGGAACGGGCTACATACACAACAAAATCATTTATTATTGCGCTTGCATTAATCCGTGGACAACTTGACGTCGAACAGGCCGCTCAAGCAGGCCACGTCGAGGTGAACAGCCAAATAGAAAAATGGGGCGAAGTCGAAGATTGTGGGTCAACCGCTTTTCATCACATTTCCCAAGCTCATGTGCTTATGCACCTAGCTCACGATGTCGACTATCAAGACATTCGGAGACAGTTAGGAACTGTTGCTTGCTTGGTATCGTAGTGCAATCAGGAATGCTATCACACTACAGCCAGTTATGAGGATGGAAGATTTATTGCGAAACAGATAAAGTAAAGATGGCTGATAAAATTACATAGGTATACAGACAACAATTACAACTGAAAACCCAGGCGAACCACCTCCGCGCCGCAGAAATGGCTATCTACAGACGCCAAGGGGTCTAATAAAAAGTAAAAGCAAATGAAAAGAATACGAAGCGGAGTCTATGCCTTTGCCTTCCTGGATGCTGGCTTAGCTTTTGACCCAGGCTTAGACACGGGCTTTGCGGTCTTTGATGCAGCCTTCGTTGCCTTGGGCTTCGTTGCAGCGGTCTTTGCGGCAACCTGAAAGTCATGATCAGCACGGCCGTCAAAGTCTCTAACAAGTAGAGCGCACCTTCTTCGCATCAAGCTTCTTAGCTGAAGTCTTCTTAGTTGCGGCAGCTTTCGGTTTCTTTGCTGTTGTGGTCTTCGGGGCAGCCGCCTTCTTCGCGGTCGTGGGCTTCTTAGTTGAAGCCTTTGTTGTGGCAGCTTTTTTCGTGGTGGCTTTAGCTGTTGTCTTCTTCACCGCAGGCTTTGTAGCGGTGGTCTTAGCCTTTGCCTTGGGCTTAGGGCTCACAGGTTTCGCATTCTGACGGAAAAATAAGCATACAAGCAAATATGAAATACTAGACAAACGGACTTCTTTCGCAGCAGTGGACTTGGCCTTCGGAGTAAGCTTGACTTTGCCGGATGGACCCTTTGGGAGTACGAAGTCACCCTTCTCAGCGCCATGCGCAATCGCACGGTTCAACAGCGAAAGGTTAAGACCAACGACGTCAATCTTATACTTCTTCTCGGCATACTGGAAAAGGGCCACTTAGTCAAAGATATAACGCAACCGGAAACGACAAACAAACCTTCTTGATTGTGGCGCGCGAGACACCGGAGCGGGCTTCGGTTGGGTTTTCCGTTATGCACTCCTGAAAGGCCGATGAGCAAGCCACGCACATCAGGTTAAAGCGATTCAACAAACCTTGATGATATCCTTCCATGCAGGATGTGAGGCGCCAGCAGTCTTCGCGGCAGGAGCCTTCTTGGGCTTAGCAGAGGCAGCCTTAGATGTTGCGGCTTTCTTAGTGACCTTCTTCTCCTTCGCAGCAGCCCTGCCCTTAGAAGCAGGCGTAGTTGGAGCAGAAGCAGTAGTGGTTGGTACTGGGACAGGAGCAGCGACGGCAGCAGCAGACGACATTGTTATGGATAAAGGGTTGTGGTTGGGGTGTATGTGAGAACTAAACTTCAGGGGGTTAGAGACCGGACTTTTGGTGCTTAACTGAGGTGCCGATCGCACTTATATATTTGTGTTTCCGAAGGTGGCGGTGCAACATTCGGTTTGAACTCCGCCCGAGAAACAACCACTCTTGACGCGCAAACGCGTCGCACGTGATGCTCCAGATGCTATCAGATGCAAAGCATCCTGTGCATGGCACACGACGCCTAAGACGCCCAAACGTTTGCATTATTTACAATTGTTATCCAGGCAAAATTCCATCCTCATATTGCATGCAGAGTTTAATGATGTACAAACGAACAGAACAGACAGCAAACTATTTTGATAAGCAGACATAGCAAGATAGGTTAACTCTTTCAACTGAATAGACATTCGTGTACTCCTCGTCACACGTTCACAAGACACGATGTTTGCGCGCCGGAATGACCTTAAAACTTCCGTTCGACTGAGCCATCCCTTTCTCTCCGAGCGGCACCCAACTACGAGGAGCGATCTCCCTGTCCTCTTCGAGGGGGAGGGTTACGGACGGCCCACGGACGACGATCTTGGTTTGTATTGTTAATATAATACTATGAACGGACGAGAAAACATCCTAACCTCGCCAATGGGATCCACTCCGCTTTCGATCGCCGCATCGTCTACGCCCGCAAGCTTTGCCTCGACGTTGATCGACGGCGGACCAACATGGGCAATGCCCGCAAACTCCGGGTTGCCAGTTACCGATTTTGCCGGGAAATCCTGGAAGTCAAGTGGATGCGAGAAGAACACAGGTCCTGCCACAAGCGGGTGCTGGTGAGTGTTCACAACAGGGACGGAGAGCACAAGGCGAGCGGGCGTGAGAGATTTCGCATTGACCACGTCTTACGCATTTGAAGCTGATAAGTCCGGAGTCAGGACAGTCAAAAGCGATGACATACCACCACTAATAACGACGGCGCGAAGGCTATTGGCCATGCCTTTCAAAATAGCCTTACGTGGTCCGACGAAGAAGGAATTGTCCCACATGTTTTCTTTACTGAGGAAACCGTGTTGCAGATGGGAGAGCTTGTGTCGCCATGCCACAGAAAAGAAGAGAGACTTTTCTGCAAGCGACAGGATAGACGAGACGATAGTGTTGAGCTGAGGTGGCGTTCTTGAAATAGATTCAACTCAGTATATACTGTGTTCAACCGTCATTAAAAACCTACAGGAAAGTGATTGTTAGAGCCGGGGACATTTTGATAAGCTGTTTCAAGGCCTCGGTTTCCTGAGTGGATGCTAGAAATATAGAATTCGTTAATATCGTTTATTTTTTCAGTCCAGCAAATATACATACTGCCACTTCTGGAGAACACAGTACTAGTATCGATTGTGCTGAAGTGAGCATTCTCATACAATGCCGTGTACGCGACGGCTCGTCCAAAGGGAGTTGACAGTGAGTGAGAGGAGGCTATGGAGTCAGACTCGGATATCGCTCCACTGAGTGGGAATAAAGCGCGAGTAGCTGTGACACCCGCAGTCATGTTCTAGATGATAATTAGAAACATGTTACATCGGGATTACACAATGTATAATCACCTGGTGAGTCAACCGAGTTGCTTTTAATTCATGGTTGGGTCCGGGATAAAATGATACGGAGTAGATATCCTGGGGTTCTGTAAATTGATTAAGTCCACGTCTAAGGACAAGAATAATGCAAGCTTACGGATTTGCGGTGACTCGACAGGTGCCTCATTCGCTCCCTTCTTTTCCAAGTCGGCGAGCCAGAAGATCTTTACATGAAGCTTCTCGACGACGTCCGGAAGGTCCCCTTCACCAACGAGGATGAACGTATGATGCGCGTACTCTCGATTCTCGGCAATCTGTTCAAGGAGATGACTGAAAGAGTGTACATGAAGAATTATTGCACTGGGAGGCTGTGCGTCAAGAACGGCAGAGAGGAGAGTCAGAGAAGAAATCGTGAGTGACGGGATTGACTGCGATGCAAGAGCGAGATCCGCAACGAGAAAGTCTTCGAAATCATTTAGTTTACAGGTAATATGCATAGATATAGATCAATGCCTACTAACCAAGACTGTCGTTCAAAAGTAGCAAAACATTTGATTCCTTGGGCTGGAGTCCAACAATACGGACAAGACCAGCACCCAGAGCTGTGATGCGTGCCTTGAGCTTTTCGTTCGTAATCTAATGATACGTGGTATCAGACTTCTTCCTGAGAAACTATGTAGCCTGACACACGTTTGTTGACCAAAGTGACCGACTTCCGGTGAAGTCTGATTTGATGAAGTCCAGGACTGTTGCAATTGCTCCAGCTGGTCTAGCAGGAAGCTACAGAGGTCGCGTCGGGTTCAGACAAGTACAATTGAGAGATAGCATTAAGGAGCTTACCGAACTCATGAGTCCGGTGCCATAGTTCCTGTAGACAGCACTCTCGCCCTTCTGCCTCACGCGGTCCACGTCGCTCTGTCGTCCGAGTAGAATAGGATGCACAAGAGACTGCGGGGTAAGGAAGGAGTGCAGCAGAAAGGCGCCTGCCGCAACGAGGCCGAGTGCGACGGTGAGGTTGTCTGTCGTAAACAGGTCAGGCATTTTGTTGGGGACAAGTTGAGTCCGCAGAGAGAACAGAGTGATGATGCATTCGGCGGTTTGTCATTCGACGCGTAAGGACGGTCAACTCCGAATTCCGAAACGCTTCCATGATCGACGCCTACTGATCCAGCAATTCATGTGTGATTCAACTTAGTCTACAACCTTGCACTCCCCCGACGAACCAGCATGTGCGCATCCAGATCATCTACAGCATATAACCAGCGTGCTTATGCGCGGAGTAAGACAGATATGCGTTTTCTTGTATTAAAAACACGTGCATATCTCGCTTGACACAGCACTCTATGCTATGGTCAATCAATCCAACAAGAAACATGTACGACACCGCACAGTCTGTCTCTCCTTGACTGTTCCGAATACTCTTTGCAGTACTATCACAGCTTACCTGCTTGGTTACCCGCACCAAACATGCTCGATACGCGCGGAATGAAGGCGCATACAATGATACTTTGAGCACGTGAGGGTGCGGACTTCCAATCTCGTCAGGCCACAGGAACATAAACCACTCTTAAGTTCCGACTCCTTCCATCATAGCCCTCAGTCTCTCTCCTTCCATCTACTTGCTTGTCGCCTACCATCCACATAGCATCCGTACTTTACTTACTACCCACAACATGCCTAAGACAACATCATCGACTAAGAGAGGCTCAGCTGCCAAGAAGGTGACAAAGCCTTCTGCTCACCCGAGTTGGGTCGATATGATCAAGGTGAGGCATCCACAAATCATGTTTAGAAGTTGTCTATTTTCAGTAGTATATGGCTACTCCTTTTGTATATACAATTCAATATCTGACTCGACCAGTATTGTCTGGTGATGATGTGGTGGGCATCGTCACGACGGCAGCCACAATGTTTCAGACACATAATTCTCATATACTTCAGCAGTTTCTCACACTCTTTTGAATATTCGACAGGAATGCATTGTTGCGCACCCAGAAGATGCTCGTATGGGTGTATCTCGGCCGACCATTAAGAAGGTCAGCCTGCGATCAAGCCTACATCAGAATCAGCTGACTCAAGGATGGCATTCAATTAGTTCATAGAGTCTAAGTACAAGATCACTATGGACGCCTTTCATACCTCGCAACTTTCGCGAGCCATCGTTTCTGGCTCCGAGAAAGGCACCTTTGTGCTCCCGAAGGGTGAGAATAACATTTTTCCGATCTCAGCAATTGTACTCACACGAATTGTAGGTCGTTCGGGTAAGGTAAAGCTAGCCCCAAAAGCCAAAGCAGACGCTATCAAAGAGATACACAAGGCAGAGAAAGAGGTTCGAACTTACAGAACTCTGAACAAGACTCACTGCTGATCCGGAATCGTAGAATAAGAAGGCTCCCAAGGTCAAAATAACTGCTCCTAAGAAGGCCGCCGCTCCCAAGAAAACTTTGACGACAAAAGAGGTAGGCGAATGGTTGCATTATATGATCAGATAAGTATCAATGCATTTATGTACAGAGTAACAAGCCTTCGCCAACAAAGGCCTCGAGTGGCAAGGCGCAGACCAGTAAGCCCGCCGCGAAGGCTCGATCCAGGACTGCCAACAAGAAACCAACTCCAAAGACTGTGAAGAAGCGAGCAGCAAAGACAACCGCACCTAAGAAGTCGACTGCGAAATCGACTGCGAAAACAACTGCCAAGAAGACCTCGACGAAGAAGAATGATACTAAGAAGGTAATCAGTGTCCAAGATTCCCTTGTCCGTCCACGTATATTAATGTTTTTATTAGGCTGCTGCGAAGGCGGCCGCGTCCAAGCCGAAGAAACCTGCCTCGAAAGCGAAACCAAGCTCGAAAACAGCTGCGGCTCCGAAGAAGCCGGCTTCCTCCAAATCCGCGAAGCCTGCTTCAGCGACAACGAAGGTGATTATTTCTTGGCCTGACAATCCGCCTAATTTTGCTTATGTTCTTGTTGAATAAAGCCTGCATCAACGAAAAAAGATTGATTGCGTCTCTTACTTATATTAAATTCCGTGCCACCGGGGCCTACTTTCAAACTTATTGCGACTATCGTTGTTTGATTTGGCGAGTCTTGTTAAGGGACGTTCCTTTATAAGTTGTGTATATCATATGATTTATATCCGCATTCTTCTACACTTTATGTTCTCATCATGCACATGTATGCTGTCGACTATCCATGTAACCAGTGCGGATATACGGTGGATCTTTCCGCTGTATCTCCCTTTGTGTTTGTTTCTACATTCTCAAATTCCAAAGTTTATTTCAAAGTTAAAACTGAGATTGAACATACATCTCACGTGATATGCACGTGCACGTGTCTATTCCGAACCTTTGCTCAACCTTCGACTCTTTAACAAGCTGGGAATTAACACAAAATGGGTGACTCTATGCAAGATGCTATGTAAGTTTGTACATACTGTAATTAAAGGGAAAGTTCTGACTAGATGCATAGTAAAGTCCTTCAGAGCATGAGCCCAATCTTCGACCCAACGGAAGACTATCTTAGCATCGTTAGTGCGGAAGAACAAATGGGCTCCGTCGCGACTCAACGACAGAAAGAACTCGACGATGCGAATAACAATCTCAAGGGTCAGTTTCCTTCATCTTCCATTACCAGTTTATTCACTCGTACTAATCCCTGTCGTTGTTTGGTGCTTTAGACCTCCTGAGAACACTAGACACAGCCCGCGCGGCATGTACTCGTCCACCAACCGTGGCTTCCGCAGAAGCCCATGCCGAGTCGCTAAACGCACTCGATGGTGCTCGGTTAGGATTCATGAAGCGAATCAACGCTACGGAAAGTGCGCTTGCTGAGAAGGAGGCGGCGTTGGCGCGATTACGGGAGGAATGTGCGAAGTTGGAGGCGAGTGATCCTGCGACTGAGCATGAGTTGGATGCGTCTACGTGAGTCTGCGCTGAATGCAGCTTATTGACTCGATTCTCCTGGCTGTTCGATAAATTGGCTTGGCTGACATGGTTGTGTTTTGAAGACTGAAACTTACGTTCATCCGTGGTCTGGGATTCACCCCCATTACTGACAAGAATGGTCATGTACAGAAAATCCTCGTTCGTAAGTCAACAACCGTGCCAAACACCATGGCATACCATCGCTTACTTCCACAATTAACAGGATCACAATCGGGTGAAGTTCACAGCGTATCTTTTGACGACGATAAATCCAACGAGAAGTATGCCAACCTGCTGTGGAACTTAGCATCATCATGACTTCCTTCCCTTCTCTGTTTCATTATGTCCCATTTTATGACCTTGTTTCTGTTATGCATCCCACATTTGTGTATTCAGCATCATGTTTATTTACTCATAAGCTAAGGTTTACGTATGTACTTGTTAAGCTAGGCTCGCGTTCTCCAAGATTGTCAGAAACAAAGTCCAATGACTCAATAATTACAGACAGAGTTCGGTCCAGGAAGATACATATAATAATTAAGACACTGTTAGGATTTATGCACTAGGCAATGTAGGCGGTTCTCTGCCTAGTGACCGCTGGGATTTGGCGTTAGTACATTTACAAGAAAAGGGCTTGATTTCTGAGATACTCACGAGGACATCCGCTTTTACAGCCCAGACTTTTCGTACAGGACATTTCTCGCAGTCCTCACGAACTTTCGCCTCTATCGCATTCTTTTTGACCTTGTGAACCTTTAGGTCCTGGTACAAGCTCTCGACAAGCCACGTAAGATTCCCACTGTTCAACGATGCCACTTTGTCGGCGAAATATGGAAGCAGTGCAGTTGGGAACGGATATTTCGGCTGTAAAGATACGCGTTTGATGTTACCCGGAGTTGCGGAGGTTGAGTTGGTAGATGGACCAATAGCTGCAGTGGTAGAGGTAGAGGTTGAGCCATTCGCATCTGCACCTGATGCCTGCACGTGCGGCGGAAGTGCGGGCACAGCGAAGACTGGTTTTGAGGGAGCATGTCGTTCCTTAGTAACAGGAATTGAGACGAATGAGAAAGGGTCAATAGGGAAAGGGGTATCTATGAATATTGCGGGTGAGTGAAAACAGATAAGAAAACAGTCGAAGAGTATGTTTCCTACCATTAAACAACTGAATCCGGTATTGTTTGAAAGGTTCATCGCATTCGCCAATGTCCGCTTCCACACATGGTCCCTTCGTGTACGGTACCAGAGGCATCACCTTTCGTTTCTTCGGCTCTTTGGGATCTCGATCGGGCTCAGCCTTTCTTTTTGGTACGAGTTCCTGAGGCAAGAGGGGAAAGCCTGGGGAACCGGCCCGTTCATCCAAAGGCGTACCAGGGTCAATTGGTTCGTCATCTTCAACGAGCCAATCGTCGAACTCGTCAGTTCCGACGTCACTTGTCTCCCCAGCATTACTCCCATTCAGACTAAGCAGATCATCGGCACCTTCTTCCTCTTCCTCCCACTCCTCGCCTGAATCATAGCTATAGTCAATCGCTACAGCATCTTTCGCGAATGGCGTTCGCGGTCCAATAACTGTGGAAGATTTGGTAAAGGTACCGAAGTAGCCCGGACGTGTGTCTTCGTGAAAGATCAGTACTTTTGCCGGGATTTTATCTCGTGATGCCAGTAGGGTATGCAGTGACCGGACTGTAGCATCGTCACCCAAGACTTCTGCCTCTGATAGCTGAGCAAAAATCTCGCGAACACAGTGAGCCGAGGATGACTTGTACTTCAAGCCGTCTTGACCGGAAGCTCTTGGTAATCGTCTCAGTTTAGACGACAGACTTGCGATATATTCAGAAAAGAGCTCTAAGGGTGCATTTGAATTATGTTCGTAATCACAGAAGTACAGGAATAATTTCACCTTGTGGGTCTCGAGACTGTGACACCAAATCGCCGGGATTAGTTATCGTTGTTCGCAGATTGCTACACGGATCTTCGTCGATTTCGATGACCTCTTTGGATTTCCGCCGCTCATCAAAGTAGTTGACAGCGGCCAATGTCGCATCTTTCCTCAAGATAAAAGGTTTGAATGTCCTCTCAAATTCAGATATCAAGGAACAGGGGTCACTAGTCAGAGAAGTGCTTGCCGAAGCTGGTCGAAGTAGCTTGTTGTTGGTCGCCTTTGGTTTCGAGAAGAAAGAAGACAGGATTGATCGAGACTTGTTCTGGGCTTCTTGCTGTTTTCGCTCCTTCTCCTCTTTGGCTGCCTTTCTCTCTGCCTTTTCTTTTTCCTGGATGCAGTCATTAAGTATATGTACTTTCAATCGAAACAAGACGAAATGATATCACCTTCGCCAGGCGCTCAGGATCCACAGGTTTATCCTTCTTAGGTCGGGCAGCAGGTTTCTTCGTTGCGGACGCATCTTCCAGCGAGTCATTTAAAGTCTGTACATAAATTGGATTAGGGACACAATTTTAGACAAAACAATGCAGCTTACCGTTTCAGACTGAGGGTCTGCTATGGGCTGATGTACTGGCTTGTTCTCGTCTGTAACTGATGAAACATGCCCTGTCTCTGTTTTCGTCTTCCTGCCGCCTTTCGATAGTGCGTCTTTTTCTGTTTGTGGAAGGGCGTCATAGAACGATCTGAGTATTTGCTTTGCCTAAACGAGGAGTCAGCGTCGAAGGCAATGAAAAGACGAGAATAACGAACCTGCTTTCTCTCGGATAATCGTGCCTCGAACTTTTCCCTAGAAGCCTTCGGTAGAAAGTCATAGTTTTGCTCCTTAACCTCCCACCTCCAAATGCTTAGAGCAGCGGGTGCCTTTTCTATCCAATCTATCCCATAATTTACACGTTCGCAGGCCTTCAAGGCTGCGACTTCGATAGCAAAAGCAGTTAAAGAGGCACCACTAGAGTTGGCACCGCCCGTTATGTCCGTTTCCTCGGGTTTAAGGGCCTCCTGGATGTGTCTTGCAAGAAAACCAATCGTTTTATCACTGCATAGCTCGTCTTGAAATTTGCTCGATCTTATGAGATTCAAGTTGCACGCACCTCTCGTGTACGAGCTTTGCAATGAGGGGTATGTGCTCATCTGGTATTTGCTGAAGCGGCGACTGTTCCACTTTTGCACGTTGCTGTAAAAAGTCACGGAACTTGACGATTTCTGAGAGGTTATCGTTAGCTGTAGTCAGTCCTCATGATGGCCCGGGCAAACAAAGTTCATACCTTGCATAGTCTCCGTCATTTTCTCGCAAGAAAGTGGTTTTTGGCGAAACACGACCTTTCCATTCTTTAATTCTACGAGTGCTTGTTTATCCACTTTAACGGCTATAGATACGGTCAGGAAAAGCTCGAGGAAGCATTGACAGTGAAAAAAGCGACGTACGTGAAGTCGGAGCTCCATGCGGTTTCATTTCTGCTTCGGACGCGTCAATTCGGCAGCATTTAGTAGTGTAAGACAGTATTCATACCTTTCTGCGCCTCGATGTTTGACATGTCTGCAAGGAGCATAGCAGACTTCGGTAAGATCTAAGCTTGTCGACGTCGTGGATGAAGAGCAAGTGGTTGGCGGTGCTCTAAGCTAGTGTGACTGACGCGTCGGTCACAGGTCAATAAGCTGCAATCATGTCACTCATCGAGAATTGTGGACGCGACTCATCTCATCACCGCAGTGTACTCCTGTCGTCATGTTCCTCAAACCTCAGACCACGAAATCCGCACAAAAACAGGCAGGTGCTGATCCTGCACTGCAGCCCTGGGTCGAGAAATAGTGCGTTCATTGCTACTTAAAGAGAGTTTCCGCTGACCAAAGCTCTAGTCGTCCAAAGACAATCGACGATGTCTCCTCTCAAGAACATATCGTAGCTGTGCTTCAAAAGACGCTGACGTCGACCAATGTAAGGAATCTTTCCCTGAGTCTACTGAGAGGTCTGACGGAGACTCTCAATAGCTCCCTCATATGCTATTCTATGGACCTCCTGGGACAGGGAAGACCTCGACCATCCTTGCACTATCTCGTCAACTCTTCGGGTATGTCGCCTGCTATACGGAAAGCCATCAGGCTTACACTTTTTATAGTCCAGACAACTTCAAAAACCGCGTACTCGAGCTAAACGCATCCGACGAACGTGGCATAACGATCGTACGAGAGAAAATCAAGAACTTTGCTCGTCAAACTCCTCGTGCGCAAGCCGTCGCATCAGACGGCAAAACCTATCCTTGTCCACCATACAAAATCATCATACTCGACGAGGCAGACTCGATGACACACGATGCCCAATCCGCATTGCGTCGTATCATGGAGACCTACGCACGAATCACGCGCTTCTGTTTAGTGTGCAACTACGTGACTCGCATTATCGAACCTCTCGCCTCGCGTTGTTCCAAGTTCCGCTTCAGACCGCTTGATGACTCTGCTACCAAGCTACGCCTCCAGCACATTGCTGATGCTGAGAGAGTTCCGGTTATCCCAGAGGTTGTCAGCACGCTTATAAACGTTTCAGGCGGTGACCTCCGACGTTCGATAACATATTTACAATCGGCCTCTCGACTTTCATCATCAACAGATCCTCCAACGGAGATCACATCTCAAGATATTCAAGAAATCGCAGGAGTAGTACCAGACCGAGTAGTGAACTCCTTTGGCCGTGTACTCGGTGTAGATATCAGCGATGGCGATGAAATGGATGTAGATGACGCTAAGAAACGACGGAAAGGCTTTGAAGCTGTCAAATTCAAAGTAAAGGGTCTTATACGGGAAGGATATTCAGCATTTCAACTTCTTTCACAAGTGAGTCTTTTTGTGTACAACAAGCATCATGAGCTAATAAAGGCGCCGATTGCAGCTGCACGACCTAATCATTTTACACCCGACGTTGACTGCTAGACAAAAGGCGCGATGTGCGATGGTCTTTGCTGAGGCAGACAAAGCATTATGCGACGGTGCGGATGAGGAACTCCAAGTACTTGAAGTTGCCTTACAAGTGCACCAGGCACTGAGTTAACCTAGTTTTCAATGAATTCTCTCATTTCCTGTCATGTTGTAATTACTTCATACTTTCAAGGGTGATAATATTGCATATAATGAGGAAAGCAAGAATGAAGTGTAAGCAAAGCGTACACAAAACAATACAGTGCAACTGATTTGCCTGGCAAGTTTTGTTGGGGCAATACAAGCCTTCGTCTACGGGACACCAAGGGAAATCGTACGTATCGTATCGTATAGAACAGAACGAATTATCTACTTTTTACCGCATCCCGGCCGTTGCCTTCTGCAACGCACGCTTAATACCGAGTTGCGCCTTCCTTAGTTCATCAGATGAAGAGTCCTCAATCTCAAGCTTCTCGAGTGCACGAGCGAGCTCAGCTTCAACCTGCTGCTTGGCACCACGCTTGAGCTTCATGCCGATCTCGGGGCTCGTAATTGTGTTCTCCACTTGGTGGATATAGGCCTCGAGGTCGCTCTTCGCCTCATGGCGCGCGCTGAAGTCCTTGTCAGCCTGCTTGAACTGCTCAGCGTCCTTAATCATCTGCTCGATCTCAGCGCTCGATAAACGGCCGACCGAGTTCGTGATGCTGATAGACGCCTTGCGACCCGAAGCACGGTCCATAGCAGACACCTTCAACAGACCGTTGGCGTCAACCTCAAAGGTCGTAACAAGCTCTGCTTGCCCACGCGGCATCGGTGGAATGCCGTTGAGCTCGAACTCGCCGAGAAGACGGTTGTCACGGCACTGGGTACGCTCACCCTCATAAACGGGGAACGTGACCGTCGTCTGGTTGTCCTCGACTGTCGTGAACGTACGGCTCTTGTTCGTCGGGATTGGCGTATTACGTGGTACGACAACACCGAAGACGTCGCCCTGCATAGCCACACCGAGCGAAAGAGGGGCAACATCGAGGAGTAGGAGATCCTGTGTCTTATCCGAGGTCTGTCCAGTGAGCACAGCGGCCTGAACGGCAGCACCGTATGCGACAGCCTCGTCGGGGTTAATAGACTTGTTCAGCGGTCGACCACCAAAGAACTCAGAGACAAGGGATTGAATCTTCGGGATACGAGTCGAACCACCAACGAGGACAATGTCGTCTACCTGTAAAGTAAGGTGGGGCGTTAGACCGGCATTTGAGATTGCAAAAAAAATTAACTTGCCTTCTCACGCGACATCTTTGCATCCTTGAGCACCTTGTCAACGGGGTCAATAGTAGATTTGAACAGTGGCGCATTGATCTCCTCGAACTTCGCCCGAGTTATATTGGCCGAGAAGTCCTCGCCCTGGAAGAGCGAGTCTACTTCAACGGTGGTTTGCGCAACGGATGAAAGAGTACGCTTGGCACGTTCGCAAGCAGAGCGAAGACGACGGAGCGCACGAGCGTCGTCAGAAATGTCCAGCTTAGTCTTACGCTTGAACTCATTTTTGAAGTGTTCAAGGAGGTTGTTGTCGAAGTCCTCTCCACCCAAGTGAGTATCACCAGCAGTGGCTTTGACGGCGAAGACACCACCTGTAATGTTTAGAAGAGAAACATCGAAGGTTCCTCCGCCAAGGTCGAAAATGAGGACGTTGCGTTCGGTCTTTGACTGTTGATCGAGACCGTAAGCAATAGCGGCGGCGGTCGGTTCGTTGATGATACGCAGAACATCAAGCCCAGCAATTGAACCAGCATCCTTGGTTGCCAATCGCTGAGAATCGTTGAAGTAAGCCGGAACGCTAGCAAATGGTGAAATAAATTTCTTTCCATGAAAACACATATAAGGAGAAAGGCTGCTTACGTAACAACAGCCTTCTTCACAGTTTTGCCAAGCTTCGCCTCTGAAATATCCTTCATTTTTGTGAGGACCATGGCCGAAATCTCTTGCGGCGTAAAAGTCTTTTCCTCTCCGAGGTAGTTAACGGAGACAAAGGGCGAGCCATCTTTGTCGATAACCTTGAATGGCCAATGGGACATGTCCTAATAGCAGTAGAATTCTTGTTAGAAGGGATGAAATAATATTAAGAACTGTGTCTACTTTTTTGACATCTGGGTCGCTGAAGTCCATCATCGTCAGATATCTCGTCAGAAAGGGCGAAGCTGCTGAGGGTATACTCACTCATAGCGGCGACCAATAAGTCGTTTTGCGTCGAAGACGGTGTTGGCCGGGTTCATGGCGGCCTGATTTTTTGCGGCATCACCGATCAGACGTTCCTCAGCGGAGAAGGCAACGTAGGACGGCGTCGTACGGTTTCCCTCTAGAAACACAGTTAGACGAGTCGTCGATGACTATATGCGCGAACATACGGTCATTGGCGATGATCTCGACCCGGTCATTTTGCCATACACCAACGCATCTGCAAGAGGCGATCAAAAACTGAACAAGCTGCAGGACAAGAGAAAGTAGCTCACGAGTAGGTGGTTCCAAGATCGATACCAACGGCACCCTCGAAGAGATCATCCATTTTTGAGGCTTTTTGTGAAGAAAAAATACAGTGAAAGAGTGGTAGAGAGGATGGAGGGTCGGGGTGAAGAAGCAGCGGCGGAAGGGGAAAAAATTATGGTGGGCGTTGCTGACAAATAATTCAAAGCCCAAATTTGGCACCACACTCCTCGACCTGCCTCAGTGCCTGCTCATTGCAGAACAGCAAGACGAAGCCATGCAAGCAAGCTTGAGGTCATGGCAGCTCGGTAAAAGCTGTCTGCGGTCATGGCGCAGCGCTTCAGACACGAGCGTATGTACCGCTTCATCGTCACTGCACAACTCAAAGTACCTTAGTCGTCGATGTATGAGTAATGCAATCCCTCATGGCGCTTCTCTGGCAACACAAGACGACTGGACTGCGTTTCAAATCGAGCGTGCTGAAGAAAAACTATTCCGTACGTGTTATGTCCTGCTACCGTATTGTTCTCTGTTTTCTTACAGCGCACCATTTAGGTGACCACTATTCACAGTACGGTTCAGAGCAAAACCGTGATAATACCTGGCAACCTCACCACTCCTTACACCGACCCCCTTCCCCCGAAAATCTTACTTTATCCTCTCTTCTGGCAGCTGGAGCGCACCTCGGTCACTCTACCTCGCTATTAAACCCGAATTTTCTTCCGTACGCTTATGGCACGCGAGCAGGAATCACAATTATAGACCTCGACCATACTCTGCCCATGCTACGGCGCGCTGCAAACCTAACACGCGCCATTGCTTCCCAAGGAGGCACTGTCGTCTTTATCGGTACTCGCCCGGACTTACGACCAGCGGTGAAAAAAGCGAGTGAACGCATGGGCGACAACGCCTACTACGTCGGTGAAAAGTGGTTACCCGGCACGCTCACCAATCGCCTTCATCATTTCGATACTCGCACCGTGAAGACGACCAAAATCATCCCCGATCTTCTCGTAGTCCTTAACCCACTTGCAAATATGTCTGCCATTCGTGAAGCTGCAATCGAACACATCCCGACAATTGGTATCGTCGACTCGAACGCCGACCCACGCATCGTCATGTACGCGATCCCTGCAAATGACGAGAGCACGCGGACAGCAGAGCTTATTGCCGGTGTCTTGAGTATAGCTGGTCGAGAGGGCGTCGAACTGCACATGGACGCACAGCGAAGGAACGCACGGAGACGAGCAGATAGACGGAGAAGGTTCGATGCTTTGCAGGAGCCGCAAGAGGATACATCGGGAAACTCTGATAAGGAATACACTCCTGCTTACATGTAGCTGTCGCTATTATCTCTCGCTTGCATAAATATAAATGATACATTTATGAATTTTCCATTAATAAATATTTCCAAAGACATGGAACAGTCAAACTACGACGCTGCAGTACTGTGCGATTGTGCTTGTTGAATTTTCAGCCAATAAGCTGTCAAGCAAGAAATAATCAGTGTGGGATTGGCACTGTACAGAGAATACTGATTTACCTTCTGCAGCCTCTAAGGCGCTCAAGTTTCCCTTTAACTTATTCACCGTCTCAACATACTCGTCTTCCTCCACACTGTCAAATACGATGCCTCCTCCCGCCTGCAAGTAGGCAACACCGTCCTTGAACAGCATCGTACGAATCGCAATGCAAGTATCCATTTCATCCTGTGCGAAGTCCCAACGACCAACAGCACCAGCATATACACCTCGCTTTTCTCGTTCCAGCGAGTAAATAAGTTCAATTGCCTTGATCTTCGGCGCACCTGAAACTGTGCCAGCAGGGAAGATGGAGCGGAAAGCATCAAACCTATACGTATGCTCGTCAGGCCAATTTCCTCCTTGGTAAGTATAAAGAGACATACCGAGTCAACCCATCTCGCAGAATACCGGAGACCTGCGAAGTTAAGTGAATGACATGGCTGAACTTTTCCAAGCGCATGAGATGGTCCACTTTCACGGTCTTCGCTTGGCATACGCGATTTACATCGTTCCGCGCAAGGTCAACAAGCATGATATGCTCGGAGCGGTCCTTCTCAGACGATTGAAGCTCGTTCCCGAGCCTCTCGTCCTCTGCATCAAATAGTCTGAATAACGGGAAACTTATACAAGGGAAGCCAACTCTACTTGCCTTCAGGAGTTTTACCTCGTTTCGTCGTGCCAGCGATAGCATGATTGTAAACCTTGTTCCGTTCCACCTTACAGAGTGTCTCTGGACTCGCGCCTACGACTTGTACATCCCCGCAATCCACATAGAACATGTATGGACTCGGATTCACTTGTCGCAATTGACGATATGCATTGAAAGGATGCAGGGTGGTTGGGCGCGCAAGGCGCTGTGAAGGCACTGCCTGAATGATATCGCCTGCGACGATGCGCTGCTTGAGCTTCGTTACGAATGCCTCGTAACCATCTCTCCCAACGTTCGATGTCGGGTGCTGGCCAGTCACAATCGGTGGCTGCAGAGGTTCGGGAATGGGCGCGGTCGAAAGCAGGATACGTGCAATCCTTCGGGTTTTCTCCACCGCTGAATTATACGCAAACGAGAGGTTCATTTGCGGTGAATTCGTTGCCGAGAAGACGTGTGAGACAACTTTAATATTCTGGAACAAGTGGTCGTATATGACGATCGTATCTGCAAGCATGAAGAATGCTTCGGGAATACCGAGTGGATCCTTGACCTGGCATGAAGTTTTTGGTTCGAAGTATTG
Source organism: Fomitiporia mediterranea MF3/22 (assembly GCF_000271605.1). NCBI lineage: Eukaryota > Fungi > Basidiomycota > Agaricomycetes > Hymenochaetales > Hymenochaetaceae > Fomitiporia > Fomitiporia mediterranea. The sequence continues at coordinate 2,507,765 of NW_006760388.1, forward strand.
GATGCAGTCGTAAGAGACGTATCCAATTGCACCACCCGTAAACGTCGGTACTTCGGGTATCTTGACGTAGTGATATGCTGCAAGCTCTTTCTGCAGGACATTCATAGGATCACCAGTAGCCTCTTCCCTAGGCCCTGTCTTGATGACCTTTATTGGGTCTAACACAGTAGCACAATAAATTATAAGAGACCAGACGGAAAGGAAAGATGGAACCATTTACCAGCGCCGATAAAGCTATACCGTGCAATGTTCTCCCCTGCGATAATTGATTCGAGCAAGAAGCTGTATTTCGAGTCTTTTGCAATCTTCAGATAGGCGGTACATGGTGTGAGCAAGTCTGCTGGAAGTTGTACAAATATTGGGACGCAATTTCCGCGTTTCTCGTTCAGAATGAGTTGCTCGACTGTCGCGAGGGGCGGAAAAGGCACTAAGCTCTAGCATAACGGACAATGTTTACAAAGTCTGTTTTCTTCGTGGATGTTGAGTACTCACTTGAGGATCCATGGGAGAGTCGTTGTGTGAAGCAGTTGCAGGGTAGTCTATCGGAGTCATTTGTTGTAAACTGTATTCAATAAATATGCGGCTAGCACCGGTCGATCACTCTAATTTCTACTTACCACGAAGACAACGTAGAGACGAGGAGCACGGAACAACGTTATCTGGCCGAGTTGGCTGTTCGATCAAATACGCCAGCGCACAAATCAAAGCTGAACGGATCTGTTGAAGACCGAAACTTGGACTGATGATCACACCGCGCTTCAGTTGCTCGCAAACCGCGGACGCGGTCACTATACGCATACACGCACCTGCTATACGCGTGAGTTTCATGATTCTTGTTCTGTTCGCACTCATAAATGCTAAATTATTCCCTGCATAGGCAGGCATCTGACGTGGAAATACATGTCGACGAGACACTCTTCTCGGTTCACATCAATCCGTATTTCCTACGATTAGCCTTTCCGGCACCTGTCGTTGAGGATGACGCATCTTCCGCAGTGTACGACCCAACATCGGGTTATTTGACCGTATCCCTCACCAAAGCGATGCCAGGTGAACACTTCAAAGACCTAGATGTTCTCGCGAAACTGCTAGCTCCGCCTAAACGCGATGAACCGGCACCGCATCCGATCATTGAGGTTATTAGTTCGCAGGACGCTGGAACAGAAGAACACGTCTCAGACGATGATATCAGTGAAGTGACACGGGATTTGAGCCTAGATCAACGCGAAGTGTTGGAAGGTATTATTATTTTCCACCTTTCTCGGATTTACTTGACTGAGTATTTCGTTATCTTATATAGCAGTAGAAAATGATTGGCATCTTCCTCAGCAAGTACCGGAAACTGCAGTGCCTTCGTCGGTTAGTTTGTCAACCGAAAGGCGATACGGATTTTTAGATGCATACACTGGTTATTTCAAACATGTCGGTCATACCGAGAACGAGGTGAACGAGCTTGGTTTAGATGCTGAAAGCCTTTCGCTAGAAGAGCGACGAGCAAGGCGAGTCAAACATGAAGATGAGAAATGGGACGAAGAGTATTATATGTCAGTATCCCCTTTTTGGTACAATTTACACGAGGCTGAAGTAGGTGGACTGTATGCTAGGGCGGACTATGTTGACGAAGAGAATATTCGGGAACATATCGTTTACAAGCCACCAGCAGATGCTTCATGTTCGCCAAACCTTCCCGATCCAGTGGTATTCACTGAGCAAGAAAATATGGAGATGCTGCGACTCCCGCGAAAAGAATGTCTGTCTTTGTTACCTCTATTCCTACCTGCGAATGTGCTGATAACCATCTGTTATACAGACCTGGCGACTTCACAACAGACCCACAATCTTTACCTGACTCTCCTCACCATTCTCTTCTCGTATGCCTACGATGCACGAACTACTCAAAGCGACCCCACTCCCGAGAGTGCATGGACAATTTGTTCCCTCACTCCGGCCTTCTCCGCTCTCGACCCTCCGCCATATGCTTTCCAAACTACCACTCCACTAAGATTCACCCAAAGGGACCTTCAAGACGCACTCATACCATCTCTCAGACGTTCCCTAGCGTTTCCTCTCTACCGCTCCTTCGCACTAGCGGAGAAATGCTTGGAAGACGTGTCCGTTGTTCTTCAGCATGGTCGTCGGGCCGTGCTACGAACGTTGCTTGAAACGAAGAGAATTCTGGACATGCATGAGGTGTATTATGTCTATAGCAAGATCTGGGTGGATGACTTTTGCCAATGGGTCGCTAGTGATGTCAGGTTAGTCGTCACCTTTCACCTGGCTGAATATATCTTTTGTTGACCTGTCTGACACTGTTGTCATCCAGCGAGGAGATACTCAAAGCACTCGGTCAGACTCTCGCCTCTACGCGAATCGAAAAGCAAAGCCTGGGATGGGACATCCCTGCTCTCGAAGCAGCAGCACTGCAAGAACTCGAACAACCACGCGAACCAGACAGCGACGACGAATCCGATCCAGGTGGGCCCAATCCTCTCTCACCCGACAATTCTGGCGAGGAGGAGAACGGTATTACTGAAGAGGACCACCCTTCATCAAGTTCCTCCTCAGCAGCATCGACTCTATCTTCCTCATCGATGTCAGATTCCGCCGAGGGGTCCGAGTCCGAGTCCGATGCGAGTGATGCGAGTGATGTCAAGTCCTCCCGTTGAAACTATTGTCATCCTGTTGGAGTAAACCCGTCATTTTCCAAAAATCAAATCGAAGGTAGACAAAAAGAAATATGCTGTCACAATAACCATTACTACAAACAGTATCTTTTGATCCTCGATTGGATACTTGTTGCTATCGCGTATCTAAATTGTATAAATAACAACCGACCGTAGCCAGTCAAGCAAATTTATAATAATAGCTCATCAAGGGATGTTTGCATATATATATCAAGATAATGTCGCACTTATTTTGGTCAGTGCAATAAATACCTTGATCTATCATCGATCCGGGAGCTTTCAAATCCTATCACCTCATGTGCAATGTTATCACACATTCAAGAAGGCCAGGTCAAAGAAAGAAGAGTGCGGACGGAGTCGTAAAACTGAAACACCTATCTATCATTGAGATCATCACCACAATTCCACTCCAACATACACAACACGACATGTATACAAAAAAAAATTATTCTATGACCGCAAATCTCTCTCTAGCATCAAATATCAAATTTAGATCAAGGTCAAAGTCAGACAATAAGAAGTACATATGTTTTTTAATAAATAACCTTCACTACAAAATAGTATCTTATAAATCTGAATGTATAACTCATTCCCATTGACTTCTGTCAAACAAATATGCCATTGCGTATTCAACTTGCATAAATAGAAACCTGCAACCACTTGGGTATATTTATAATATTAGCTCACATGGAGAGATGATTCTACAAATAAATGTCATGGTAATACTATTCAGAGTCTTAACCTGTGTTGACTCGGATCTATCACCGATCGAGGGTCTTTCGAATCTTATCGCCTCATGGCCAATATCATCACATTGAAGTAGACCAGGTTAAAGAAAGAAGTTAAAGAAAGAAGAGTGCGGACGCAGCCGTGAAACTGAAACACCTGTCGTAGAGATCGCTATCACCACAATTTCACTCCGACATACAACATAATAGACTCTACATACCTCAAAAATGTATTAACGAACGCAAATATCGCTCCAGCATCACATATCAAATTTAGATTACCCTGTTATGAGGTCGGGTCTCGCACTTAAAGTCTGCCTAGCGGAATCCATACATATAAATTATAGTTCCTCCCATGACATAACAAATTCAAGAGCTTGAGCTTATAACGCGTTTGCATCATAATGAAACGACTTCTCAACATATCTTTACGGCTATCACCTTGGGACTTCCGGTCCGGAAGGCCAGGCGCCGCGATGTTTAGTTACTTAGCACCCTATAATGCGACCACCGTACATCGCATCGCATCTCATCTCAGAAAATATAGTTCCGCTAATACGTGGCTTCGATCGGTCCATTTTCTTAGCAAACGAAACGATCAGACCGGGATACGGATACTAACGATACTGATCAATAGAAGAGAAAGTTTAGCACTTAATGTACGCAAATTCAATACCTAACACGCAGACTCCAGAGACACAGAACCAAGGACTTGGTGCACGCGCGAGAAAGCAAAAGTACAACAACACAAGCAAGAAGCAGCGAATCTTGCTCTGCGTGCCACCTCTCTCACTCCGCCTCCCGGAGAAATCGCGGAGAAAAGCTATAAATGTCCGACTCGGACTAGGAGGCTCAGGTTGGTCAAAATCATGCATGCAGATACGGAAGCAAGCGAGAACGTTACAGGAGCAGGAGCATAAGAAGCCGTGCGGGATTTATTACGCAATGACGTGTTTGGGTGGTGGAACCAAATAGTATTCCAGTTTGGGTGGACAGACCTGGTGCCGAGAGCAAAATGAAGACCACAAGCCACTATTGGCAAAATACATATTTGGGAGAGCTTCTTTCGCTCCTAGCATGGCTACAAGGGGACGCCAAGACGTTCTGCAGGACGAGAAAACCAAGACCACTTCGAAAGCCAGAGCGCACATGGCCGAGTGAACGCCGGATACACAGAATACCCAGCCCAGGCGGTCCGCGATGGAAAAATGCATGTGGGTAAACGATTGAAATTCGCCGGGTTCGGGAAATTCAAGGCCGATACTGATTATACATTTTCGATAGCGATAACCTCGTTCCGGGATCCAATATTGACACCTCGGGGAAGTAAAGAGAGAAAAGAGAGAAAATAAACGTTCGCGGGAGTTAAGGATAATGAAATCTCCGGTCCCGAATGACTCGGATGCCGGGTTATTTACGTTGCTCTTCCGAGGTGGCCTTAGACGCGCCCGGATCTGACGTAGTTGCCTGTTCAGCAAAAAAGTTCTCAGCGACAAATTCGTAGCAAAAAGGATTGAGCCGCAAGTGAAACCGGAGAAGGAAAGAAAGGAATGGTGTCTAAATGGAGCTTTGCTGAGGAACTGACAAAGCGCCCGAGAAGCAACGGAGCGTAGGGATAAGGTGATGTAGGCTCCATATGCTTGGCATCTAAAGCAACGGCATGGCGAAAGCAAGCGAAACCCGATAATAACGATATTCGTCGTCAATGGTATGACCTGTATCTCACCTGAGCCTGGATAGAAGCTTGCTGCCGTGCCGCGTTTTCAGCCGCCAAGCGCTGCATGCGGGACTCGTCCACCTTTCTCCGCACTGCAGGCGACATTTTCTGATATTTCGAATAACATGACCAGCGCATAATAGACCGATGTTAGTCAATCTAATTACGAATCACGGCAGTCTCGGTCTGCATGAGAAACGCACCTCATAGAGTTGTTCCGGTGTCGGAGTCACAACTATAGGAGACAAGAGAGAACATAAGTCGGAAGCATGTGGGTCATTTACAAAGAATCAGACGGAAGTGTACAATATTTACCTCTCATAAGCACATACCCGACTCCGAGGCCTTTGGAAACAACCCATATGCATATACGCACGACGGAAACGCATTCGCCGTTTGAGTACGATGGAGTTAGAAATCACAAGAATACATCCATCGCGGAAGACGTGCGGGAAGTCAATTAATAACGAAGCGGCATAAAGAAAGACAAGTCAGTCTTATTTCACGCGATCACGCAAAGAAGTGGATGAAGAAACATGAATCATGTGGTGAGTCTGAACAAATCGTTCTTAGAAATCTTATGAACGATCTTGTATGCCCGACGAATACATAAGAAGTTGTGAAGACAATGGAAGGGAGTTATAAAACAGGAAAGGTAATGGCCTTTCCAAATTAGAAGTAAAAACACATGGAGAACTCAACGTACATCCGCCTATCGCTGCAGTGACCTTCAACCATGGAAATCGACCCGACATGGCCGAAAAGTGGACTGACAATGTACGGTAGCAGTTACGACTGAGGCCGACGAAGTGAAGTCTTTACGTTCAGACAACTTTCTGAACTGCAGAAGCGCGTTAGAAACACAAGCTGAAGTTCTTGCACACGAGAGACGAGTAAGATTCACGAGTCACGAGGCACTTCGTTCTTCGTAGTACGTGCAACTCGCTTGCTCTCCAGATGAAGTAGTCAGAAAGAACGTTGTAGCCAGGGGAGGAGAAAAGAGACGGCGACTTGAAATCTCAATCTGCAACATTCGAGATTTTGCACATGACGCAAACGCGACGCGTCGGAGATCGTCCATCAAATCACAGCGCGCGAAAATCTTGGTAAAGTAAAAACCTTTTCTCTCTCTCTTCAACTCAGAAAACACGCTCTAATTCTCAAATCAAGCTAGGCTCGGGAATTCCATGCAATTAATGAGGCCGAGACCTGTCTTTCACACTCCATATCTTATAGATCTCATAGACTACCGTGATGAATTACCGTTCAACTAAAAAAATAACCGACTAATTGACGCTTCTGTCTGATCTGGGAACAGCTTCTTCATCTCCACCTCGAAAGCGGGCCACAATATTACACGGCAAAGAACCCAACGAATAACTTCCCGCTTAAAGAACTCTAATATGCATTTTTTCATAAGTAATAGGAAGGAAACGAATGAACAACCGTAAACTCCATTCCTTCCCAGCTTCTGAGCTTCTGGTCGGTGTGTTTTCCTAGTTGGCGAAGAGCTATATAAAAATTCATTTCAGGTGGAGATGACCCGACGACAACGGCATTCCTTCGCCGTGGCAATTTCCCAACTCGTCCATTTACTCTCATTTTGCATATACATTCATCCAGCCAGTTTGCAGGGTGAAGCTACAAAGTGATGAGATGTTCCCAACTTTTGTTTCTACAGAGCTGATAGTCCCGGTTGTCATAGTGAGTTATTAGTTTTATTCCTTATGCAAGAATAGCTTTTCTCCAAATGGCAAAGAACAGAATACAACTAGGCGAAGTCTCTGGAATACGTCACTGCTAGCTTGGATACCAAACACATAGTCCTATGCGACGTTGCTCTGGCCTGACCGTGCATACAAATCCGAATAGCGCATGCAATCATTAGCCAGATAGAACCGTACTAGGCTAGAGTAAACCAATGGCAATACTCTTGCCACAAGTAGTAAAGGTGGCAAAATGGATACAAGACACAACGGACGGACCAACACCACGAGTCGGTTATACACACAGTAGTCATTGACAAGTAACATGTAATTGTAAGCCAATTATACTATACACGTAGATGATCATCAATGTGTGTCGTTATTCGCGTCGCAACGGCAACGCGATGCAGATAACTCTACCGATCAAGAAACAGGTCTGTATGATACCATAACAAGTCCAATCCCCATTCTCCCTGTTCCTCCTCATCACGCATGAGGCAGACTAAACCACCTTCCATACTAGTGCTAATGGATGAACGAACGCAAGGTGGTGATTGTGACAAGTTGAAAGTGAGAAAAAGAAACGAGAAAAAAAAATGAGGCGAAGGCGAAGCCGAAATTCGCAACGCCACTCTATTAACTACTAACCCAACCACCCAACCAACCTGCTTCCACTCACGTACTTACTTGCTTCTAGGTTACGCGTGCCCATCTCCGGAAGTCGTGCCGGCGGTAGCAGCTTGGTGCGGATGTTGGTGGTGATGGAGATGCGGGTGGTGCGCATGCTCATGCGGGGGGACAACATCATACCCACTCGTCCCCAAGTCCGCGGGGAGTATCGCAGTATCCTCAAGCGAGTCCCTCACAAGATGCGCATGCTCTTCCGGGTCCCTAAGCTCGGGAACTGTTTCTACCTCCGAACGTTGTTGTAGGAACTTCGGAGGGTCGACAAGCCCGTTAAACAGGAACTATTTCAAAAAATATTTTTCCAATATGTTTCAAGGTGAAAATCAATAGTCCATGTGGACGCGGATGCAATTAAGAAACAAAAAACAAGCACATTAGAGTGTGACAGATGGAACGGAACGAACGAACGAAACTTACCGTTCCATAGCTAAAGGGTAAATGGAAGAAGGGAAGGGAAGAATACAAGTCAGTCAACATGTGATCGCCGGAGATTTTAAGAACAAGAAAGCAGAACGCCGCCTCCACATCGTGCAGCGCGTCATTTAAATTTGGGGAGAAAGAGGAAATACATACACAAGAAGAGCAAATCCCATTACTTGCAGAACCGAAATCGGCCAAAGGAGGCGTTCCCAGCCAAGCGCAAGCGAGACGATCCAGATGCTAAGTGTTCGGCACGTATCCGTTAGACTACGGGCCGTTGCGGAGACATGTCGCGTTACGCTCAAGCCGAAGAAGTTGAAAAGCGCTATACTACATGCGATTGCAATACCAGAGTACAGCACAGTCGGGGTATCAATCATCTGGTGCCATCCGCGCGGAAGGTCGAAGAACGCCGAACGGTCGGCGAACTGCGCGAGGACCGGCATGAAGATCAAGATCGTAAGTGCGCCAAAAAGACCTTCATAGCCAACGGCGACAAGAGGCGCGACAGAATATCGGCCCATGATCTTCTCTTCTACGACAAATTGTGTCGCCGTACTGTTTGCGTCATGAGCCGGTAAAACAGATTAGCAGTTTGAAAATTTGCGACGAAAAAAAGGAGCGAGATGAAAGTAGTGCTTCATCATTGGACTAACAATATTTGTGCGAAAAGGATGAAGAAGACGCCCACGAGGACCTTTGTGGCTTCGGGTGCTTCAACAGGATCCGGGCTCGGAATATCTGCGGACCGCCTGACCAACGATGACGGCGAGGTAATTATGTTGATAATTTCCGTTGCAGTCTCTTTGACAGCATCTTTGATCATGGACCCACTAAGTCCGACAATAGATACACCTGAAGTAGATTCATCGTGAGGATCTAGACACACCGATACATTTAGAGTAAGAAGCGGAGGGAAGTTGCCGTGGGGGAAGCCGAGCCCCACCAGATGTCGTGCGCATGCGAATGCAAATACTCATGCGATATGACTTGAGAAAGATACGGAAGGTAAAAGAACCTTAAGTGAGAGGGGGACGAACCTAGCATGACGGTCACGAGAGATAGCCATCTGAGGGAAGCGCGGTGAAGATCAGCTCGGCGAGAAGCTAGAAAGTACAAGGAGCGACAAGTCTGTACAAACGTACTGGTAAAACCAAAGCCGGCGATGTAGAAATAGGACGCTAAGGATTCCCACAAACAGGACGAGAGCGCCGCGCGTCATTTGATAAATGGAGACGGGTGTGTAGAGAAGGCCAACATTCATGAGCTGATGTGTTTACGATGGGTCGAAACATTTGAAATCTGCATAAGTGAGGGAATGTAATAGGAATGAACAGAGGGCGCGGACCGTTGTGCCGGTAAGGTCGCATGCTGCCGGAAGCCATAAGAGGAGAACCTTGTAACCTCGCAGCTGCTGCGCCTTGAGCGAGTGCTTCGTGTGCGAGTCATGCGCAGGATCGTCATGGGTATCGGGCGGAAGTTGGACGGCTGGCTGGAAGCGGGTTTGGACGAGAGAGTAGATGACAGGAAGGAAACCTGGAGCGGAGAAATAGGAGATGAGAAGAGAGTAGTGGCACTGTAGATGAACGTTAAAGACGGACAAAGCATTTCGCCGACTGTCACGGAGAAAGGAAAAGGGTTAGAAGAGGTAAGATAGGAGCCATTGAGTGCGAGAACGGACGTACGGAACATCTGGAGTGTCTGCCAGACGGGTTGCTCATAGAGAACGTGATGTCTAATAATTCGATCATCACAGTTCTCTACACATTGCATGTCCTATTTGGGTAAGGCGAGAATTAGAACATACAGATAGATATGATATGCGACATGCCTGCCATTTGCTCCAGAGTGAATTAGATGAACCCTGTCGAGTGTTACCATTGATTAGCTGGTGCTTCATTGAGCCATAAAAACCAACATTAATTAACTACGAACAGTGATGATCATGCCCGCAATAAGGGTGGGCACATAGAGCTTGCTGACGGCCATGGTGGACGTCGACTCGAAAGAGAGAGAGAGAGAGAGAGAGCAGAGAGCAACGCACGACAAGCGCGAGGAGGCTGAAACGGGCAGCTGTGTGACGAGACGGGGCTACTTACCGGATATGGCTGTAATGATCCACGCCGGAGAGATCAGCTTCTGTGGACGCGAGTGCGCAAAGGACGCTAACCTAACGAATAGTCTCTCCAACAAATAAAATGCACAGTGCCCTTCTTAGAACCACATCTCGACACTTCAGCGCCCCCATCTCCTCTCCCCCCATCCCTCCTCTCCCGACGCCGCCTCTCTGACAACCCCTCTGCACGTCTTTCCTCGGCGTGCCCCTGCCCCGCTCCCCGCCATCGTTCCCGTCGACGCGCGCCCCAGCCCCGGCGTGGCAGCATGGTCAAGATCTCCATCCTCTCCTACCGGGGCAACGCCAACTCCCGCTACTTTCCGCACTCAGGCTACCTCGGCCTCACTCCAGTAAAAATTGAAGGCGGTGAGTGCTCTTGCTTGTCGTTTGTCTTGTGTGTTTTAGCTTCCGTGCTGATCATCACTTGCTTGCGCGTCATCACCATCCTAATATCCAGTCGTCCGCACAGCACTCGAAGAGGACCGCAAACCCCTCCACGCCAGCAGCGTCGTTGCCTCCGTCCGATGCATCGAGGCCCGTCTCGGCCGCGTCGGCGTTGTCCATTCCAACGTCCTCGTCGAGTACACTCAGACACTCTGGAATAAGCCCGACAGCGTCGAATGGGCAGACCTTGGTGACGGCGAATTCCCCTTCAAGATCGTCATTCCCGCAAAGTCCCCGGGCTTCACCTGTGCTAATTTTCAAGACTACCGGGTGTTCTGGCGAATTGAAGCAGGTGCGTCTGCACCCGAAAGTTCGACGGGGCTTCCATTCGCTTACTGACGCTTCGCAGTTATCAATCATGCTCCCACTTTTGGCGTCGGTACCCGCAAGCTCAAAATGTATGAAATCCCCCTTGTAAGATACGATACACAAGTCCTGCGAACCGATCCGCTTCCTTCGCCTGCGCGTATCCTCGCCACCCGTAAACCCCGAGCACCTGTCATCCAATACCAGCTCTTGCAACCGACCACTCCCGTCGGCCCACTCGACATTGTCACTGTTGGCTTATCCCTCCGCCCGGTTGATCCGTCTGTAGTAGTACGCAGTGCTTCTATGGTCATTGAGCGGCGCATTGATCTCTGCGAGGCACGTCAATTGCCAACTCGAGACCGACAAAATTCCTTGAGTCCCAGTACAAGCCCTAGTCCTAGTCCGAGCCCACATCCGCCACCTAGGGCTGACGATGAGGAAAACTCTGGGTCGGCGTATCGAAGGTCTAATCACGATCGAAGTCGTGACCAGGGGCGTATGAGCGAGCCGTCGACGAGCTCGACTCGTCTCCTCAGTCCACCTCAAGATACGCACTTTACGTCCACGTCTCTCACGTCACTCTCGAGCACGTTCACGACCGATTCGGCAAGCTCGGCAACTGACGAGCGTCCTCTTCTGAGCCCTATAATGACCGATCTTCCCGCTAAAACGATTTCGCTCACCGTCGCGCATGTCGATAGTGCGGGCGCATTCACAAAAGATGCATCCGGCGCATATACAAAGACGCTGACCTTGCAATGGCCAGCGAATAAGTCGAACAGCCATTGGGCCATGGGAGAAACGATGCAGACAGAGATGATCAGGCTGCGCTTCTTCGTACATGTCAAGGTAAATATCGATCTGTTCGGCAATGTCTATTTAAGACGAACTGTCACTAACTAAACTCGACTGCTACAGATCATCGTTTCCTCGCCGTCAACGGGCACTGAAACGATTGAACTGGAAGAGCGCGAGCTCCTGCTCATTTCGACTAATGAATCCGAGAGAAAGCTAGCGATGACCAAATATACCGATGCGAGTGCCCGCTCCAAGTCAAAATCGCCACGCCGCAGTAAGGCGCCATTTTCGGAAAGCCCGGAGAATCAACTACCGTCTCCGGACCCGATCCCACCTGTCCCGCACAGTGCAAGCCCGTTCGAGACCCCCCAAAATAACTTTACCTCGCACCACGCGACGTGTTCGTCTCCCACTGCATCTGTAACGCCGCCGGCTCAGACTTTGCGGCGTCCACACACATCTTCTGGCCTGCGAGATAAGCTGAGCAGCCGCACGCACCACCGGCACCACGAGCACCACCGTGAGCGCGATCGAAATAGAGACGATGAGAATCCGAGTAGATACTCGTCCAGCTTCCGTGCGTCACTGCGACCAGAGACTGCTCGGCCATCATCCACTACATCCAAGGAAACACTGACGTCTGCACCTCCCTCCGCATATCCATATCCGCCTACACATGCCCGACGCAGCTCGCGAGAGGCGAATCCAATGGCCGTGTCGGGTTCGGGACCGGGCGGGATTACGAGCGACCCTAGGACTGTGCGTGCGTGGGAAGAGGAGCTTGCGCGAATCGAGCGAACGTCGCGAAGAGTGAGCGCGGACATGCTCGGGTTCAACCTGAAGCGGTTGCGGATGCGGGCAACAAGGCCGAAGACAGCGTCAAGCTCGCTGACGAGCGAGTCTTCCTAGACAGGACATGTAGAGCGGACGAGTGGATTACTATTCCAAGGCGTCCTTGTTTCTAGTGTGCTTCTCGTCTTCCCGTCTTCTGAGCGATGCTTCCCGACTTGGCTGCTTCGCACACAGGGAGAAGCTTCCGAAGGGTGGAAGTCATGCTTCCTTTCTGCCTTTCTTCGGCTGGACCCATCTATATTTGCGCACATGCGCCGACCCCTATGGGAAAGTGCTTATGTGCTTCCGGGCTTCGACTGGGCGGACGCAGAACCTTCTCTGTGCAGAGTTTGTCCTCAGATTGGGTTCGCACGCGTCTATAACCGTCTCTAGGTCGCCGGAGTCTCGCACGCGTTCCCAAAGTTCCATCGCCGCGCTCACGGCCGTTCCGTAACCGCACTGTACTGTGTGTGCTCTCTTTGGGCGGACGCTGCCACGATCGTCTCTCCGCCTTCCGTTCCGGGTGTTGTTCACGAAAACATCACCGTGTGTTTCTGTGGTGTGTTTTCTTCGCTTCCGACTTCCCCGCGCCACCATACGCACATACACACATGCAATGTTTCTTTCTTCTTTGCATGCACGGTTCTCACTAAACCTGTATCCTCTCTCCCGCGCATCCCGGGACGGTTTGGGATTGGGGGTGCTTATTTTCGACCCCTTCTCATCTTCGTTGTCTACAGATCTTCTTCTGTTGTTCATTCACGGACCCTTTGACATATCTGTCATATCAATACAGTATTATCATTCGTGGCGCGGCCAAGCTTCTTCCTTGTCTCCGTGCACGCATCCTGGTATTCTATACGTCCAGTCGGGTTTATTTCCCTCCCCTCTTTCCCAGGCCTTTTCTCTTTTTCTTCCTTTGAATCTCAGCATCATAGGTCGAAGACCTCCATGTACTGATAGCCCATCGCAACCCTTTCGCAGCATCGCATACAAAGTACAATGATACGTACAGTCAATCAATCCATCGATCAATCAAAGAATCAATAACTTCTCTTCGTTGACTTCTCAGTTTCATGTCGGAACGTATTGATGAGTATGGGTGTGGTGTGAATCAGATATCATTTACTTGGCCACGTCGCTCGGTCAGTCAGTCAGCTGTCTAGCTTTCCTATCTGTTGAAGTCGACTGTACGTCATTGTTGGATGTTCATCAAACTGATTTTGCTGTCGTGGTCTAGACCATCATGATGCAACGATCCGACTCGAGGCCTGCATGTTTCATCCATCTCATCACTTTGCTACAGCAAAACTCCGAAACTTGTGGCATAGCTTTAGCTGAATTGTGGCCATCGCATTATGATAAGTGTCCTGGATGGTAAACTAGTAATGTAATGATTAATATAACTTTACTAGTGGAAGTACTAGGACTAATACTATAGATGATCACATATAATATTAGTGTTAACTAAACACTAGTCCCACCTTTACCATCTTTGTCAAATTAACGGTATGAAAACGTTACAAGCTCAAAATCCTTATATTAATCAGATTTATATGTACAGTACAAAGTTCATCAGTCTAGTTGTTTACACAGCCTCTCGGAGGCATTTTACATACAAATACTGCAGATTCAGATTAGCCTACATCTGCGTAAATACAGTTATATACAACCCTGTTTTGTTCGCCCAGATCAAAAAAGAAGACCACAGTTCGGTTGTCCTTCTAGTCCCCGTTTTCTGTTTTTGAGTTTTTTTTTCTGTTCTTCAACTGGAGCGGAGTAGTGTTGTGGTTCTGGCGTAACACGTTCCCCTCCTCCTATCAGTGATCACCTAAATCACTTAAAAATCACTAAATCGCGCAGGATTGTCCGTCCCACCGGCCCGTCTGTGTAAGTAAATAAAGAAGATCATTCTCGTAAGTCTACATGACTATTTTACACTTTGTTGCTTTGTCGTCGAATACATGTATATATACGATACGAATCATCATAAAATGCTCGGATCTCAGTACTGTATGCATGCATTTAAAGTTTTTCCATCTCCTAAATTCCCGATTTGGTTAGCGTATTGTATGTATGAGGATTAGTGAGTGCTGGTGCCAAGGAATCTCTATACGGGCATATCGGCAATGCTGCATCATCCAATGTCGTTTGTTCAGGAGATTTCCTGACATATGAACTTCCCACTCCTCTTGGCTAACCACCATATCAACTGGTGTTCCAAACAAGAAAATCGATCTAGGACGATAAATCCCCTTGGCTGCAAGAGAAAATAATTGCAGTACAGGAAAAAAGGATCATCCTTCACGATCATCAAAAACAACGTTAATACTAATAGCACCGAGAGCCACCCACCCAACTATCTCGTCCTCCCGCATCAAAAAAATCCAAAATCAGATACTTACTAAGACAGTCAGAAAAATGACATCGGAGGATAAATAAGAGCGACGCGGCGATCACCATGTTCTGGCGTGCCGCCACTTGTAGTCGTGGTGATGGTGGTGGTGGTGGTCCTTCTAGCGGGTTTTCAGTTTACGCTTTTGATTTTGATTTTTCGATATGCGTTGTATGTAAGCCCCTTGTTTAAGCGTTAGAAGAAGGGGGGCTTTTTGAATTGGAAGACCCGGACATGAGGCGGAGGCGCAAGGGTTGAAGTGTTGAGGTGTTGGACAGCAATTCAAGAAGAAGCCACCCGCGTAACAATTGGGTTTTTTTGACGAGCCTCGTTGCGATGGTTGCTGCCCTCTTGCGTTGAACCGTAACGTTGAACCGTTTGACGGGTGGAACGGATGTATCATCGCGAAGTTCCAGTTTAGCGCTGAGAAGCTCTCAGGGAAGTGCCGGAAGAACGAAAAGGAGGAAACTCAAATAGCAACGCGGTCAGTTTAACATTGAACGTCAATTAAGCGACCACGGTACGTGAAACAACAGCAGGTGGGATACATAGCGCCGAATGTCATACATCCTCGTATACATTCATCGCTCATTGGTGGTATAAGCCATGATCCGCTTTTTATATATAAAGGAATTACACTGGGCGCGGAAATGTGTGAATGTCAGTTTCGTGCAGAATGGATGCGAGGAGTTAATGTAATATAAACTTACGCATAACTACTATGTTCCATTTAACTTCCAACAAAAAGAAAGCCAGCGCGTATCATTCATATTCTCAACCTTAAGGCAACCTAGCTCTTCTCTTCCTCAACTGCAGGCGCCGTTGTGCTTGGTGCACCCCAAGGATCATCGGCTGGCACAGCGCCCCATGGATCCGGGTCGTTCGTCGTAATCGCAACGCCAGTCTGAGGTGTGTCAACATTCGTTGCTGATCCCCATACCTCTGCACCAGTTCCCCAGCCACCAGTATCATCCTTGTCGTCTGACTTCTCGTCCTTGATATCTGATGTCCTTTGGCCTTCAAATCCACCTCGACCGCGACCGCCCCCTCGTACACCACGTTGACCTCGGGCGCGAGCTCCCCGACCTGCTCCACGTCCTCTTCCACGTCCTCTCTCAAATTCTCCACCCCATTCCGCTTGATCCTCTGTCGTGCCTTCATCACCGGCAGTTAGAGTGTTCCCTGGTGCATACATCGAGGCGTTCGTCCCTCCCCCACTACCCGGGCCGGCACCCACACCCTTCTTGAAGCTGTCCCACTCCCTCACAGCAACCCTCTCCATCTTCCGCTTCGCATTTATCGCGCGCTTCTCATCGATCCCTGTTTGGATCTTACGCTGCGCAGCATTCTTAGCGCGTTCTGCTGCTTGTGAGGCTTGGAATGCTTGTTCGTCTGCTTGGACGGCCTGGTTTGTTGTTATTTAAAGATATTATTATGAATAAGAAATTGGTAAGTAATACGAATAAGATGCAGTCGAGTAAATGTACGTACAGCGCGTCGTTCCTTAATCTTTTCGTTGTTCAAGCGTATTCGTTCCATGCGAGCTGCGAGTTCTTCGTCGGATGGTTTTTCCTGTTAATTTAGGAAGTTCAATAGTATCCGTACCAAGCGAGATGTAAAGATAACACGGAGAACAAGTCTGTCAGCGAAAAGCGCGCATAACTCGTTAAATTGAAAAGACACACCCGTTGAGGACCCCCAGTCTTGACTCGTTCTTCATTAACATACGGCTCCGTACGTTTAGTAGGCGTAGGCTTCCCTTCAGCAGCTTGTCCATCATCATCCTTTTCCTTCTCACCCTTCTCCTCGTCTTTGTCCCTGTCCTTATTATCCCTTTCTCGTTCCCGCCCGTTCTTCTTCCCTTTATCCCTGGGTGTACCAGGCTTAGAGGAGTTACCCCGTTTAGCACCGTCTTTCCCGTTCGCGCTCCTTGACTTTGACGCGTCTGTACCCTCCTTACCAGGCGACTTCTGGTCGTTGGGACCTGGACTTGTTGCCTTCACATCATCTTCAGGTGTGGATTCGGCCGTTACGTCTGCATTTGCATTCGTGTCTAGCAAGGGTGCTGATTGAGCAGGCACGCTCTCGGTCCCGCTCGTTGGCTCGGTTTCCGTCATCACGGCCAGTCGAGCGTAATGAGCGGTAGTAATCCACTGACTAAGTGACTGTACGCGTCTCTGTCGTGTCGTGTGTGTACGTGTATCCGCGTCGGATCCAATTTCAATTTCAATTTCAAGTCGGAGTTGGTAAAAAGGTATTCGCCAAGAAAGGAAGTGCTTCTACATAGGCAGTGGCCAATAATATTAATAAATCTACAAGTCATATTTTCATCATCTCATCTCACTTTCAGTAAAAGGAACTTCTTAAATAGGCTTGTAACAACCTAGGTAGTAATCAAATTTGTTACTCTACTCGACAAACACAATCACCAGCGAGCGACAACACGTGGAAAAAAAGAAAACTTAGTAGATAGATAAAAAAAACGAGAAAAGAAGGGGAAGGGAAGACAATTAAAAGACAAAACGTCCTTTATGTAAGGAAAGGGTATACGACAAGAAAGAAAGTACGAGAACGGTCAGAAACCCAACTCCGTCAACGTTCCTTAGCGCCTTGTTGATACGATCGTCCCGCTGCACAGCACGCGAGACGAGAAGCGACGACCGCGAGCGAAAAAGAAGCGGAACACTAAGCGAGAAAGGAAAGGATGAAGTGGGTTTCAAGGGGGGTAAGCAAGGGAGGAGAGGAGAGAGCCAAGAAAGCCGGAACCACATAGCCTGTTGTTAACACATAAATTCCACCGGTATAAACGAGATTGTAACGTAGTAATAAGAACCAAGAATCTTTGTCCCATTATTAACAGTAGGGGGCACTAGCCCGGTATCAATCGGTGAATGAGCGCAAGAGACGGACTAACGGACTGTCGTGACAAGATTGTGCTGTACGACCATCAAGGACATGCAACATAACATGTCACGGCGCCAATAGACTCGTCAAGTCGTTTCATGACTCAGTGAGCATGTCCGGCATTGATCAGTGCACCCATTTCAATAATGGCGAGGTTCATATCGTAAACGTTGTTGCCTGCTGTACCCGTCGGCTCTGGCGCACCAGAACCAGTGGCAACAGCAAGTCCAGATGCTGCACCGGAAGAAAGGTTCAACGTTGCAGATACAACAGTCGAATTCGAAGACGTCGAGCTCGAGCTCGAGCTATGCGACGAACTAGAGCTTGATGACCACGTGGAGCTGGTAGAAGACCAAGTGCTCGTCGGCGTCCACTTCGAGGAGCTCGTCTTAGGAGGTTGCCAAGTTGAGCTCGGCGGTGTCCACTTTGAAGAAGAGCTCGATGGCTTGTCATCTCCACCTCCGTTGTCACCACCATCGCTGAACCACCAGTCACCATAGATCTGCAAATCAAATCAAATTGCGTCAATGAAATGAATAGGAGCCTCATTTTTTTAGAGTTATTCTTGAACACTTACGACACCTTCAGATTCCGAAGCGAAGAAATCAAACAATCCTCTGGAAAAGTCGAGACCACGGTATGGGCAGCCGGGGCACTAAAAAGATCTTATGAGATACAGACTAGAACGGACAATGGACCACCCACCTGGTCCATAATTTGTGCTTGAGTCTGCTTGCCTCCGTATGAAATCGTGATCATCTTGAAGCATTGGGGACCAGGAGATCCACCGCCGTATTGCTACCAAGGCATCATTTTCGGTCAGGCTGTTACTTCAATCTGTACTCTCGACTAAAACTCACAGGTGTGTTCAAAGCAACGATCTAATGGAAGACTCTATGAACAAGCCAGAAAACAACTAGGGTACGAAAAGAACTCACGAAGTCAGAGGGGACGTTGGTTTTACCGCACGCACCACTATAAATCGCAAATAAATTCAGTACACAGTTCCTCAAAACACCACGACCAGTATTTCATGATCCAGAAACAAAACAAAAAGGCACTCACAGGCCAACATCATAAAAAGTAAACCTAGCATCATTACCACGTTTCTCAAGGCCGTGACCAACGATAGAGTCAGTGATGTTTCCTACTTTCTCCCCAACGGGCTCTGGCTCTGGCTTCGGCTCACGAGCAGCAAGTTCGTGATGGCGCTTATTATGACGTGCATTATGGCTGCCTGCACTAACAGAGGCTGCACAAGCTAGAAGTGCACCAACAAGAGCTGATGAGGTTGTCAAGCGCATCGTCGTATCGATTTGTTGTTAATCGGCTGGTCGAGGCCGGGATCGGGGAGGGACAGTCGGGTAAAGAGTGTGTCTGAGCGGAGGAGGCTCGCGTTATAAATGAAGGGGAAATTGAACGAGGGGACGGTGTTCAAAGGACAGAGAAAAATGAGGACTCGGCGTGTCGTTCGTCGATGAGAGCGGAGAGGCTGAGGCGCAACAAGCGTTTGATGAGGGTGCCCTCCCTCGTGACGGGAACCCAATAATTCCATATTTGGCAGTGTCGGAGTGGTGAAATTTTTTATTTAACCCCTTGCAGATACACGCGGGCTCCACGCTCCGGTTAGGTAGAGAAAATACTTTGCAAGAATCTTGCTTGCTCTAGACTACGTTACATTGTCAATGGTAAAGAGAAGAAAAAAGGCAGAAAAATAAATCTCTGTGTATGCGCAAAATAAACCTCCTGCAATATTTTGTCAGCAGCCATCCTCTCGTAAAAAAAGCTCATGGACAGTCGTTCGTATCATGGCCGCACGGCACTTCACATCATTACTCCGGAACATTACCCCGAGCACTCTCACCCGGATGAGGCTCGCTGTGAGATTCTAAAGTCATACCCGGTACTTCTGACACGGGCGTCTCCAACAGAAGCGGACGGTGCGATGGCGAGTCGGGAGACGATGGCAACTCATCATACGACTGGCCTTCAATATTCCCAGAAATTAGAGAGGATACACTCCTGTTCGCCTCCGCCTCTGGCACACCTTTTGGAGCATTCGTCGCCGCTAATGCGGGTGAGTCTTCTCCTTGGGGAGATGTGGGCTCCACTACCTCAGGCTGGGAATTCGGGAGCTGTGTCGCCGCGGAAGTAGTGCAAGTCGAAGGACCACTCGTGGGAACACTATCGGATGTTCCACCACCGCTTGCAGCCAATACAGCTGATGCGGCTCCATGTGTCGCTAGAGCAGCACTAAGTGTACTGAACTGTGCCAAATTAGTGCCCTCTCGAGGTGTCGGTGAGCGCACACTGGGTGTTGCTGAACCCGACCTTGAGTGTGTTCGCGATCCAGAATGTGCTGAGGAAACCCCCAATGAAGCCGTCACTAATGCATTTAGTGAGGAAGGTCCTGATGGGCGAGAGCTTTGCTCCGACTCTGTAAGGCTACCTGGTGCTGGAGATGACCTGGGGCTTAATGACACGGAACGGCCACCCGGAGAAGGAGAAACTGTTGAAGTCAAACCTCTGTTTGATGATTGGGCTACGTTAATTGGAGATGTCGTGGGTAGTGGCGGAAGCTCTAAACCCGGTGCAGAGGACGACGGTCCCGCTTCGTTCTCCCCGTTAGTATCATTGCTAGGTGCCTCGCCTTTCGCTATACGCTCGGCTTCTTTCTTCCGCTTCTCTTCAGCCTCCCTTCGCTGCTGCTCCTCGTGCTCCAACAATGAAAGTCGCATGGCTTCCATGACCATAAGCTGGAAATAGCAAGTATAGGAAGATATCAGATAATAAAAGCCAATTAGCATTAGTCCATGTCCAAGTTAGGCTTAAAGCCTGATGAACGTACTTCTTCAAGGTCTTGACCTCCCAACCCCATTGTACCAAGTAACTGATTGATGTCTTGCGGATGCTGTTGATGCTGCCGCCGTCTTGAGCGTCGGCTTGCTCGACCCTCACCTTCGTTGGCATTTTCGGTGCCGCCTTCACCGCTACCAGCACCAGCATCACCATTCAATGGATGGATTCGACCACTTGTCACACCCACGGGGATCAGGCGGTCCCCAACCTGACGCATAATGATGCGCCGGTTAGCCCGACGGGCTACAGCCGCACGCACGGCAGCGAGTTTCGCTTCCCAATCTGGCCGTATATGGTCTACGAGCGAGGGAGGAAATGCAGATAACACGTGCGACATGAGTAAAGCCATGCGACACATGCAATATTGTCATGCCCACCTATGGTGACCACCTCCGCGCTGTCCGCACCAAAGCTCTTGCGGCGGCTCTTCTTCGTTTCAGCGGTCTGCTGCCGCGGAGACATCACAGTGATTGGAGTCTGCTTATAAATAGCCATATGTGTCGTACGACAACAAAGCAACGGAGGCCTTGGTGTCAATTATCAGTAGTAGAAAATAGTAGACATAGGCGCACATAGCCATCAGCACCGATGCCAGCTCGCCAAGAGGGTGGATTATATGTGACGCCAAAGTTCTCTTGGACACAATATGGACAGGCAGCAGGCTCAGAGACAACATGAGTAGTCGTAGGCTCACTCCTCTTTATCTGCACGAAGCATTCCGTGCATATTGCCTGATCACAGCAGCGAGAATGGTTGATATTAGGAGGATAGTACTAAAGTGATGCGTAATGTGATGAGTCAGATCAACACAGCAAGCAAGGAAGCGACATACTAGGAAACAGATGGGACACTCGATAGCACCCCTGTAGACCATTGCTTCAGGTATTCTGCTTGGCTCTTTGAGCGCAGCTGGTCTTCTTGCCGGGTGAATAGATGAATGTACTGAATTTGAACGCGAAGCACTGCTATGTAAACTTCCGCCGCCGTCCGATCGAGAGACGGATTCTGAGGTTGCCACATCTTCTGGCAGCGATTTGCGTGCCGCGAGGATCTGCTCGTCATCCCAGTTGTCATCGTATTCCTCGAGAGGGCGGTAGAAGGGAGCGAGGCGGCGGTCTATGATGAGTTGAGCAACGACCTGCTGATTCCAGTCTGGGTTGCCAGTGTAGACTCCTTGCGGGGTGAGGAAGCCATAGTCGACTGTGTCGTCCTGGTGAGCGCGGGAGGAGGAAGCGCTGTTGCCCATCACGGGCCGGGGCCCAGTAGATGCTGCAGATTAGGGTAGGAGAGAAAGAGTGGGTGTGAGAAGAGGACGCTGCCGGCAATGCTCGTCGTAGATTGCGTCGACTGGCCGTGCTGAAGCGCAGGCACTCAAGTCTAAGGCTAAGGTAAGCGCGCGTCACTGGTGTATTTCCTAATCGAGAATGGAAGAGATTACATGAGTCAACTGGGCTCTTCCAGTCTCAGAATGTCGTGATCAATATATTCATTCCCCCGCGTTTACTCTTGCCTGGTCACAACACAAGCAGGTACGTAACTGCAAGAATGCGCCTCTTCCTGTCCCTCGAATAATGTGCATCCTATTCACACCGCTGGGAAAACGCGCACCTGCTCGACGGCATGCTCTCACACTCAGCATGGTCACGTGTGGCAATTTTGGACACGTCAGTGCAAGGAGATTTTCAATTTAAGGACAAAGTAGTGCGCGTCTGGTATCCCATCCATCTAGTTCCCCATGGACGCTGCCTGGACACAGTCCCCCGAGGACGTCCTCCGCCACTTTCAGGTAGACCAGAATACAGGTCTTACGTCTGCTCATGTCGTCAAGAACCAAGGGGTCTATGGCAAGAATGGTACGTTATCTTACAACGGCAGCCGAATTCCCGCTAACTTCATATCTTCTGCACCGTAGAATTACCTGAAGACCCTCCTACACCATTATGGGAATTAATTCTAGAACAGTTCAAGGATCAGCTGGTTCTTATCCTCCTTGCCTCGGCACTCGTTTCATTCGTCCTTGCTCTGCTCGAGGAATCCAACGGAACCACGAGTCGTGCCACTGCGTTCGTCGAACCCCTCGTTATTCTCTTGATTCTTATTGCGAATGCAACCGTTGGAGTAATCCAAGAGACAAACGCAGAGAAGGCTATTGACGTCAGTGACTTAACGATTCTCCTTCACGTTCGTCCGAGTGCTTAACCGTATTTGCAGGCTCTCAAGGAGTATTCGCCGGACGAGGCTACCGTTATTCGAGACGGTCAAGTTTCGCGTGTACATGCAAGCGATCTTGTACCTGGGGATATCATCTCTGTAGCTGTTGGTGACAAAGTCCCGGCCGACTGCAGACTGTTGTCTATATCTTCAAGTAGCTTCCGTGTCGACCAGGCAATCCTCACAGGCGAAAGTATCAGCGTAAATAAATACGTCGATGCAATTCCGGATCTTCGTGCTGTCAAGCAGGATATGACGAACTTGCTCTTTTCCGTACGTTAACAGAACGTCTACTGACCATTTGGGAAACTCACAGCATTACAGGGAACTACCGTTGTAAACGGTGCAGCTCGTGCAATCGTCATTTTTACTGGTCAGAAGACCGCGATTGGCGACATTCATTTATCCATCACGTCGCAAATTAGTGAGAAGACACCGTTAAAGCGTAGGCTCGACGATTTCGGAGATATGCTTGCGAAGGTCATCACCGTTATTTGCATCCTCGTTTGGATTGTAAACATCCGCCATTTCGCAGATCCATCGCACCACGGTATTTTGAAGGGCGCTATATATTACTTCAAGATCGCGGTTGCTCTAGCTGTTGCAGCTATTCCGGAGGGACTGGCAGCAGTCATCACAGCTTGCTTGGCACTGGGTACGAAGAAAATGGCACAGAAGAACGCGATTGTCCGTAACTTGCCAAGCGTAGAGACCTTAGGGTGCACGAACGTTATCTGTTCAGACAAAACAGGAACTTTGACGACAAACCAGATGAGCGTATCAAAGGTAAATGTCTTTATATTCACATACTTTCATATGCTAACTCAGTTACTTTGTAGTTCACTCTTATAACACCCGAAGGTCGAGTCCGTGAATATACAGTTGAAGGAACGACTTTCGCGCCGGAAGGCCATATTACTACAGCGGATGGCAAAGACGCATCCACGGAACTTAGAACAGATCCTATTAAGCGTCTCGTTGAAATTGCAGCTTTGTGCAACGACGCAAAGGTTGTTTATGACGAAGTTAGTTAGCACGTCTATTTCAATAATCAAATCGATTGCTGATTACCTATTTGCTTCAGAGTAAGCACGCTTACAGTAGTATCGGCGAGCCAACAGAGGCGGCGTTACGAGTCCTAGCAGAGAAACTCGGCAAATTTGATGAAAGAAATGGCGCTCTCAAGGAACTTCCTCCCACTACCCGTGCCTCTGTTATCTGTACCGGGTTAGAAGCGAAATTCCCTCGTTTAATGACATTCGAGTTCTCCCGCGATCGCAAGATGATGTCGGTCCTTGTCAACCGTTCGGAGACGTTCTGCCTTTACGTTAAGGGTGCTCCCGAATCCGTACTGGATCGTTGCACCTCTATACTCGTTAACGGCCAGACGATACCGCTGAACTCAACCTTGCGTGAACGCATCTTACAACAGACGGCGGCATACGGTAGTCAAGGCTTACGCACTCTTGCTCTCGCATATACGGAGGAAGCCGACCACAATGTCTCCCACTACAAGTCCCAAAGTACTGCAGACTACGCTCGCTTCGAACAAGGTCTTACGTTCGTATCTCTCGTCGGCATGCTTGATCCTCCTCGTCCCGAGGTGAAGCTTGCAGTTGCTAACTGCAGAGCCGCTGGAATTCGTGTCATTTGTATTACGGGTGATAACAAGGGTACTGCAGAGACAATTTGTCGCGACATTGGCATATTCGGACCGGACGAGGACCTGACTGGGAAGAGTTACACTGGGAAGGAGCTTGATGCGCTGTCCCATGCTGAGAAAGTCGAAGCGGTCCAAAGGGCAAGCTTGTTCAGTCGGACGGAACCTGGACACAAGAGTCAACTTGTTGACCTGTTACAGGGTCTGGGTCTTGTCGTAGCTATGGTTAGTTCTCTTGTTATTCTATCCGTGTATGAAAAATACTGACAGGCTTATCAGACCGGTGATGGTGTCAATGACGCTCCGGCTCTTAAGAAAGCGGATATCGGTGTTGCAATGGGTAGTGGAACAGACGTCGCGAAACTCGCCGCCGACATGGTGCTTGCGGATTCTAACTTCGCAACCATTGAGAAGGCTGTAGAGGAAGGTCGCTTGATCTACAATAACACGAAGCAGTTTATTCGCTATTTAAGTGAGCCTCCATCCTTCTTATCACAGTGATTGATGTTGACCCAAGCGATCTAGTTTCCTCGAACATCGGTGAAGTCGTATCTATCTTCCTAACGGTCCTTCTGGGTATGCCAGAGGCCCTCATTCCGGTCCAGTTACTCTGGGTGAACCTCGTCACCGACAGTCTTCCCGCTACTGCACTTGGCTTCAATCCACCCGACCATTCGATAATGCGCCTGCCACCACGTAACAGTCAGGAGCCGCTCGTCGGTAAATGGTTGTTCTTCCGGTATCTTGTTATTGGTATCTACGTCGGTTGTGCAACTGTCTTTGGCTATGCGTGGTGGTTCATTTATTACTCTGGAGGCCCACAGATTACCTTCCACCAGTTGGTGCGTAAAAATCCATCACCTTTCTTACCTTTTCTCTGAAACCAAAACTAAAACTAAAATCCCCTCCTCGACGACACTTCAGACGAACTTCCACAAATGCGCGACAGCATTCCCAGAAATCGGCTGCGAGATGTTCACAAACGAGATGTCACATCGCGCAACGACGATGTCTCTCTCTATCCTCGTAACAATCGAGATGTTCAACGCTATGAACTCGTTATCTGAGAACGAGAGTCTTCTACGCCTGCCTGTGTGGCGTAATCCGTTCCTTGTTGCGGCGATTGCTTTGAGTATGGTGCTTCATGTTGCTATTCTTTATATCCCGTTCTTCACTGTGAGTTTTTTCGCGATTTCTTCTTTTGATTGGGCTCATTAGTTGGGAAACTAACGCGTAATTTCTTGAAATTTTTTGCAGTCGCTATTCGCTATCACTCCTTTGAACTGGACAGAATGGAAAGCCGTCCTCTACATTAGCTTCCCAGTCATCGTCATCGATGAAGTACTAAAGCTCTTCTCAGTAAGTCCAGTCCATCCTACCCTCAATGAATACAAACATTAACTAATGTAACCTAATCATCCTACCCTTCTAACTCTCTAGGCGACTTTCGTTGCGCCACCGACTAAAATCAAGACTGAATAAAATGCTCCGTATATATACATAGATAACATACATACAAACCCGCTTTTTTGTGTATCCCTAACTGATGCATTTTTTATGCCTTACTGTTTGCATTTGATTAATGCTAAATATATATCCCAGCTGCTGTTGTTTCACGGTTCTGGTTGAACTAGACAACGTGTATGGAAGGAGAGCGTTCATTGTTCATTAAAAGATGCAAAGGTGGTATATAAGGAGTTGGGTATGTATGAAGATATGAGTTAGGAAGAGAAAAATACAATGATTCGTAATTGTCGTATAATGCCGACGTATTGTCGTAAAGTCATGAAAACCATGTCAAGTCGTACCAAGACAGCCAACCTAGATGAGAACCAAGCCGCACAACAAAATACTAATAAACGTCTCCCAGCGCAGGCTCCGTATAGTGGCGCTACCGCCAGAATGGAAATACCCAGCACCGAGGTCTGCAGCAGGTTTAGGGACAGTCGCACGCGCCATGCTTGCCTTCGCTAGCGCACTTGTCCGGGTTGAATCAGCGAAAGTGATGTTGTTGCTTGATGCTGGCGATGCCGCGTTCATGACTGGGTTGAAGAGCACTGCTACTGGGTTTCGGGAATGGGTAGGCGTAGGTGCGGGTATATTCGTAGGGCTGGGGGAAGAAGTGGTGGTGCTCGTGGATGCACTCATTGGTGAGGTGTAGGCATTGTTGTTCGCGTTGTTGTCACCCTGCGCATGCGGTGCGGAATCGACCTGGGGCTGGGACTTTTCTTGCTCCTGCTGAGGTGGCTGCCATTGCCATTCCGGTTGCGGCTGAGGATCGGGTTGCGATACAGGAGCTGGAGCTGGAGCTGTACTATTTTTCAGAATATCCTATCATATTGTAATCCTCATATGCGTTCTCACCTTCATCCACAAACCACCAATCACCATAAATCTCTCCTACATCCAAACCAGCAAAGTGAATGAAGAGACCTTGTGTAAGGTCGAGTGCGCCGAATGGACATCCCGGGCACTACTCATTATTTCCGTTCCATTCCAGTAAAGAGAGATGGTATTCAAACAAGCGTTGAGTTTTGGAGATATTTTGCGAAAGGCAAGGATGAAATAAGGACGCACCATGTCTACGATTTGCGCCTCTGTAGTCTGGCCGCCGTACGAAAGCGTGACCATCTTCCAGCAATGTGCACCGTTATCCCATTGCTACGAGTAAATCAAAGGGACGCAGTCAGCTTTTATTGCAACCTCATGGTAGCAAGCAGTGCGAACCTGATCATTCAGCGCTACGATCTGCAGGTCAATTACACAAAAAATAAAATGTCAGTCGGTTCCATATACACCAGTCTGGATCAGAGAAGGAAGGAAGAAAGGGGGCGGGGATGGGCTGCATGAACGTACATAGTCACTCCCACTGTTCCATCCGCCACACGCTCCTTGTCCAGCCTCATAAAACGTGAATCGCGAATTCTGGCCATCTCTCTGCGAATGAGGCGATGATGAGTTAACCTTTGGCCCAGGTCCCTTCTTGATCCTCGGCGAGGGATCTGTGTCGCCTAAAGTTGCGGCTGACACTAGGGGCGAGAGAATGACAGAAAGTCCGCTTGCCAGGAGAATAGGCCGGAAAGGAATATGAGCGAGCATCGCTTTGCCTGTTTTCGAACGATGGTATTCGGTAATGATGGAGAGTGATGCAGTCAGCAATGCCTTAGACGAGTACTAACGTAGCCAAGTAGGAGAGAAGAAACGAGTGCAAGGTGCTTCGGAGGTAAAGACCAAAGATCCACAAAAACGAGCGACTGAAAAGGAGAGTAGTAATAAGCGAATGGGAGGAGTGATGGCAAGTCTTGTCCAATGGATGGCGGAGTAGTTATACTCAAAATTGAGGAGGCTGGCTGACAGAACTGTATCATTCCCAACTCACGCCGTCAGGCCAGTATTGGCGTTGTTGTCGTCGCGTTTCGAATCATTCATACAATCCACTCCTTTGAGGTCTGACTCTTGTCTGGTTGCTCCGGGATGCCCGAGAGGCCAACAGTTGCAGGACCAGCCGCACCATGGTGCAATGGGATGACATCATCCAAAGGAGAGAATTTTGTTGGAGTTTGAAGGACTACCGACTAGACTTAGCCAGAGACACAGCAAACTGAGATAAAGAAGCTGGTCTATCGGGGTCCAGACCATTCCAGTATCCTCAGATCCAGAATTCCAGACTACAGTCCAGACTGTAATGCTGTCCAGTATCAACACTGAACATGGGGGTAGAGATTGCTCTGAGCAAAAGCATCCAATCACTGTACAAGAGAACAAACCAAAGGAAACATAGTCAAAGTTCACAAGTCGGTTGTGTTGTGAGTTTGTCCTTTATTGATGCATTGTTTGCACTATTCCCGTGACCCACCACCAAAAATAGGTATGGAAATTCATAGTCATTAGTAATGATTCGTCAAATCGTGTAATACAAGACAAGTCTATACTACTAGTTCATATATTTCATCTCGTTGCCCAAGTATCAAACAACCTCTGCCAAAGAAGCACCAATGATTGGACAACCAACCCAAAAAGAAGCGAGAGAAACGATCGATGAAGACGCATAGACTAAAGTACAAGGTACAGACAGCAAGAACGAAAGGAACGAAAGAAACCAAGAACGTGGAGACCTATACGCCCCATGTCTTTGGCCCAAACGTCTGCCCATCTGGTACCGTCTTCAACGTGATATCGTTCCAATCTCCTGTGTTCTTGAACACAGTATTCCCCCACCATGTCTGGATTGTATGCACCCCAATCGTCCCATTCCTTGGAAATTGTAAGCAGAAGAAGACTAGGATCAGCCCAATTGCAACACCCGAGTCCATTGCCGCGGAAAGTACATAGTTGTACTTCGTCCACCAGCTAAAGTGTCTTCGACGGATAACGTATTGGAAGATGAACCCAACAATTGCCCACGGGACGTAGTTGATTGCTGTTGCAGGAGGAACTAAAAATCCAACGTATTGTAAGTGCTTTGTCTCGACTATGGCCTGAGCAGGTGGAAACGTACTCAAACCGGTACCCGTAAAGATGACTGGGAAGTTCACATATTTGATGAACGAATTCGGCCACTTCAACGAGATGGCGTACGCCACACAGGGACAAATAGCGCCGATAAGGAAGAAATACAGAAGCGGGTAATAAAGTTGGCCCTTCGAGAACTGTAGCTTGGGTCCAATAACACCCCAGATGAATGATGCTGTTCCGAATACCTCCGTCGACGGGCAGATGAAACCATCAGTCTGGTGGGACGAGCACATGTCACTGCAAAGACAAAGTCAGAATGAGTCCTTATACACGGCAGGAGGACAAAACGTTAACGTACGTGATGTTGCTGAACATCCAGGACTGCACACCCAGCTGCACAGTACCAGCAATAATAGTCGCAACAACTTGTCCCCAGAACATCGGACGAGGCGGGATCTTCATGTAATGGCCAAGCTTGAAGTCTGAAGTAAATACCAGGGCCTGATACATGGTAATGTATCCCCATGTCTTGAACAGCATCATTGCAATTGGATGGCCGGGAAGCGCATAGCCGATAATCAGCTCCGTAATGACATTCAGGCCGACCTGCTGGTTCGTAATTGCCTGGATCATACCAATAGGAATGATGTAGAAGAACGAGACGAGGAGTGCAAGTACGAAGGCCCAGACGGGGAACTGAGTCGGCCAGGCCTCGATGGATACGATACCGAAGACAAACATGATAAGAAAAAGTACTGCATACCACCAGTCTGGTACTTGCGGGTACACAGACATGAGCCGGGCGTGAATATCTGGTTGCTCATGCATTGAACGACGGGCCTGGGTCCAGATTTGCTTGCGGAAATACAAGAACGCGTGTGTCAGAGTCGCAGTGATAGATGCGAAACTCAGACCATACTAAACGAGTTCGAAACGAGCCAAATTAGCAACCAAACAGACAAGGCCAATCTATCCATTTAAAAGCGACTCACCGTAAGTGTAAATGTCGTAGAAAGGAACAGAGGCGAATACGCTGCGTACTTCTCCGCGTTGAACGTCGAGTCGTCATTCAGAATAGCCGAAATGTTGTATTCTTGGCCCGTATTATCAAACGAAGTACGGGATGAAATCGGCATGTACTGTGCAAACCAGGTGTTGCTATAGTACAGTGCTGGAGTAACAATCCAGAAGAAGAAAACGAAGCCTGCAGCAACATTTGCTTCTGCCCACCTATCAACATTTGGATACGACGAGGGTCAACGAGGCGCGAAACTAGCGTAAATAGGAACAGTGGGACTCACCATGGAGTAGCAAGCGGACTCCCGATATACGCAATCTGTGCCCAATCGAATGTCAAGAGAGACATTCCGAGACCCGAGTTAACACCGAACAACTGGTTGACCACGGCATTTTCAGGCAAAATCCAGCAGAGCCAAGAGAACGTGCTTAGAGCCTAGAAATGAATTGAGTGACGGACTGTAGAGTGCATTGGGTGCGTATATTACCTGGAAAATGTAACCAGGGAAGAAGTACCAGCAAGTTCCGGCAATGAGCGCATACGTGAAGAACCGTTCACGGGAGATACCGCCACGATGTCCGACACCAGCATATTGCTGCTGATGGAGCGTATTGAATAGCGCGCAGTTGACAAGGTCAGCAGGCCAAATCATCGACGGGGGCTGTACAAGGAATCGGCGGGCAATTCCACCAATGCTGAATCCGATCATCTGTGTCGACATCACAACGAGCCATTGGTAGCTAAAGTTATATGTCTGGTTGTAGTACACTCTTTGGACGGCTATGATGTCCGTCGCGTATGCGGAAGCAGCTCCGACAGTGGCCATGATCGTTGTGAGTACCTGTGTATATACGCAGTTAGACTTTGCTCCGCTCCGAGATCGACAGCGTGCCGATCAATTGATACCATGGACTCACATGTTCCTTAACAGTGTACGGGCCAGGATTGACTGCCAGACCAAAGATGGAGACATTTGGCATGAACTTCGCCCAAAGACGGCCGAAGGGGAACGACAACAGCTGCGCAACCAACTAAAGAAAATTCAGTTTCAGTATTTCCGATTCGTTCGGTTCTGGAAATATTAATATTTAAATGTGCGAACTCACATTTCCGATTGTTACTGAGGGATATCGGAAGAAGAAGAACTGGTTGAGCCCGGCCATGATAATAGCGAAGATAATGCCTATTGTCCAGGAACGCAGTGTTGATGAAGGCATACTGGGGTCATCAGTGTTGGCAACAGCCGAGCGGACCTCTGGGTAGGGCGAGTCATCCTCGAGCACGACGGCATCTCTGTCGAAGTTTGGATCGTCAAACTCCGGTTCGAGAGTTTGGGCAATGTGGTCGAGGGCCACCTCCTTCTCGATATCAGGGAACTTTTCCTCATCGGAGGAGTAGCGTGCGAGTGCAGGAGCTGACATTGCTAGTGACGCCGACACTGGGCCCGTCTGCTACACCTAAGGCTACGGCAGAGGGATGGGGGGACGTGATACGTCGACCTGGAGAAGCCATCTTGCTGGGAAAGAAGGACATCTTATATGTGGTCCATAGATAGCACAGGAAGGGGGCCGGAGAAGCACCAGGACAACATATGGATTGCAATGCATTCTGCATATGGTAGCATAGCGAGTGGAGCACATGGACCACCTCGAACCAATGATAAGAACATCCCGCTCTCGTTCATACACTGCATTCGTCTCGCCATCTCCCGCTCTGTTGCCTGCATGATCATCTCACGCCAGAAGGATGTGCCCTCGACAAGTATAACTGCTTCCGTTATTCATAACCAGCGCCAGACCGGGTGTACATCACCCGGAAGCCAAGTCTTGGACCGTCAGATTCTTCTCGTCTTGTACCACATGTGCATCTTCTAGAATCACTAGGATAAAGTCCACACGCCGATTCTGTTCCGCACCGTGACCCGCCACACGGATGACGAGCCTCTCCGCACTCGCCGTCCATTCAGCTCTTCAAACTCCCATCATTTATCCCTTTTTCGTGGCACCAGAAGAAAAGACAAACCTAGATCTCCATACAAAATGTCCGGTATTCAAATAGTTTGACCGGTGCTGGGAATCCCGACAACTCAGCATTTAGAAGTCCATGGAGATTGGAAGCACACGTTGCTTTTGCCGCGATTCTGGGCGTCACGGTCCATCATGGCGACCGACAGAACATGAACATGAACATGAACGCGGAAAGAGCGGCGACCTTCGTGGGGTATTTGTGTGATGGTTGTGGGAGTAATAGGATACGAGTAATAGGATACCAAAAGACTTTCTATAACAGTATTGATCGTCCGCAGCAACAAAGTCTATTTTTGCGCGATCGATTTCCTTTCCAAGACAAGACTTACTATCTTTGGGAACGCCAAGGTGTTTAATCGCTCGGTCCTGCACACGATTCTTTTCCTCCAACCTTGTGTCTGTTCGGTCTAGGAAGGACATTCTGATTCTGTGTCGACGCCGACGCAAGATTTATTCAATGGCGGGTCGAGTTTCTCTGGTTTGATAGGTCTTGGGCATCCCTCTCTTCAACCTGATCTCTATATATCTGGATCCGTCAATTCACCGACTTGCCACGATAAAGACCCTTTCAGCACCTGGCTGATAAGAGCTTCCCTCTCTAACTAAACCTTCCTTTCCCTGCACCGAAGCCGGCACTCTCGTGATATCTGTGCCGGGCCCTGTTATAATCTTCTCAACCATGCATCTCCTGTAATCGCTGTAGTCCGTACCCGATTGGTACGATCCTCCAGCTGATACTCCAGATCTCTGCCCCACTGAGTCCATACCTCTGCTCGATGCGACCGCGTGTGCTCAGGGCACAAATAGCGGCTCAAACCATACCCAGCCTGCTACGACCCTCATTATTTCTCAACGTCGTTAGACTAGTTGAATTGAAGTCGGTGCATGTGCAACTCTAGCGCATGGTATATTGTCTATCGGCAAATACATTGGCATTGGCATTGGCACCGGCAAGGCGCAAAACGTCTTAGAATATGCATACATTGCATGGTCCCACTCCGCCCATGAGATGCATATTGTCTGTCCCTGTGCATTTCGATTCGGTTCCCACTGAGTGTCAGCTTCTCCGGGACTATGGAAGCAACGGATCATGTGGACGGATCCTCTCGTGCTTGGAACGGGACATTAATATTGCGTTACACCATGAGCCCCAACGTACATAAATTAATTGCTCCATATTCATGTCACCACACTCTCTGCAATGGTAAATCTTGAGACTGTATATTGAATTCTCGGGAACTATTTGAATATAAATCTCAGAAAGATCAATACGGGCTCTATAGCACACAAAGTCAAACAATCCGGACTGAGAGGTTTGTACTGTGGGTTTCAAAACACCTCCATACGTATTGCAATTAATTTTGTCTGTGCCTTATCAGCTCCTTCTATGTGCCTAATATCATAACTATCAATCAAGCAGTTTTTCAGGAACTAATTCTCGCGGAGTATCAGTGAGCCCACTGATCCATTTTTTTCCTTCCCTCGGCATGTAGCCCACAGTTCCAATTAAACATGTAATATTTCGTTCGATTGCAACTTGAAATATATTGAAACGGAACTCAATTGTCATGAAAGCAGGTGGATGTTTCTTACTGACACTTGGACTCGTTCCACCGATTGCTATTATCCACATAGCTTCGGGTAAAATGGCTCAAAATTACCTGACCCTTACCACTTTGATCCGGACAAGAGAACAAGCGACCTATGGTCTCCTCTTAGGTCACTCACGGTCTATCCGAAATGTCAAGCCCAGCGCTTTATTGCGTTCCACAACAGATGAAAAAGGTGGCAACTTTGTCTGAAATGATGCTCCATGCGATAGAATTCTGATAATTGCTCTCATAACTGCACTTGCTATATGCGATCTTCATCGATGGATGTGCAATACCCAAGGTCCTCCACTAAACAGCGGACATGAATCTCTCATCGTGGAAGCTTGCGATTCTCAGGGTGCACCTAGCCTTCCGATGCTTCTCTGCTTGTTCTTTTCGTCTTCTCCTTCCTCCTTCTCCGATCACTCAGGCTTTTACTAAGTAGATGCTGAGGGGAGCACATGGCTCACCAGTGTCAAGTTCAACGTTACGATTTCCGACACAAGCACAAGCAGGATACATCTTCATGCATTTCAAAACCAATCGTGGGGCAAACTTTTCCTTGAATCGGATGGCAATTTCCAATGCTAGGGCCGTTAAGTATATACGCAGCATCGTCATACTCTCGTCTTCTTAAAATTTCCGTCTCCATACAGGATAAATATAGCAAGCAGCGCTGAGCCACATGGTAAGGAGTCTAAGGATTCTTTTGGCTGGTCAATTACTTCCGTGATGCAGGCGATGTGTTATACAAGAAACCTATAAATAAACGTTGAACGAAGAACGGTGAATAAATAAGTCAATGAATTTACTTCAGGGAACTCGATCCGAAGACGGAACGGAGACAGAAAAAGGGTGCCATGAATAACTTATTACCTCCTGTCAAGTTGGATCCTCCTTTGCAACAGCATCTCCTAGCCTTCTCATAGGGTTGATCATGGTCTTATGGGAGACGAAATCGGGAAGAGTAAGACGACCAATCTACTTTGTTCTGAAGAAGCTGTCATTAATAGATGAAGAATCAGGGTACTTCTCTAGGCACGAGGATTCCCAACATGCTGTCTTTAATACCGACCCAGCGCCATATTTCTTGCGCGAAGTAGATATGACACTGCAGCGTCTACATAGACGACCAAGAAGGTAGGTCGCGTCTAAAATGGAATGGAATACTGTACGCCTGTGATGCAACGTTGCTACCTTCAGATGCACGCCGTAAATAAGATCGGGACCCTATTGTCGCATAAAGCAAGCGTAAGCGCACTTTGCAGGCCAGAGATATATGGTTAGTCAATGCTCAATCCTCATATGTAACAACATCTGCGATCCGGAATGCTCGTGTTATAATAACCTTGTTTATTCGAAGAAATCTGGAAGCCGTGTACTGAGCGCTTGCGGCACAAATAGTAGCACAGACTCCTCCGAGAACCCCATATATCTCCCGAGTGGTCCAAAGATATAGCGGAGATAAGCAAGAAGATTATAATCATATGGTTTTCTTTCAACGCTTGCTTTTACTCTATGTATTTTGAAGGACCAGCAACATGGTTTCCAGGGCTCGTAATGACTACCTACACTCAAGAATACATAATTTCACGGAATGCCGCGAAGGACTATAGAGCCATCTATCCTTTGATGAATTCCTAAATTCTGTATCCGTCATGCCGTGGTTCTTTATATCGAACCCGACAAATTACAATTAGCTTAGATATCGGGCCAAGCAACGGACCGTCACGGCTCAGCAATTTAAGCGTCCATGCAAGACAAAGATAAGCACAACGAACGCAGAAATCGTCATCCCGCGCCAAGAATTGTGAAGTAGGTTGGCCACCATGCCTCTTCAAGGGACAGCATTGTTTGTACACATGATGAACCGAGCTCACGCCTCTTGGCTCGCGAAAACATCCCACGAACCGACAGCCCTTACGATTCCTCGGACTCGTGTGCGGATATTGACAGCAAACCTACCACACGCCCGCCATAATGGCGTAAACGAAGCCACATAATTTCCTTTCTTCCTTTAAGCTTTCCCAACGCGCCCAAGTCGGACAAAATCCAATTTCCATCACCACAAGGTCATTCTATGTTACGGGAGTTATAAACTTTTGGTACACTGCCCTGTAGTAACTGTGTATACAAGATGATAAAACACGACAACTTGAAGAAAACGATACTTAGTAGTAGCGCGAAGAGGACAGAGAGGAAGAAGAATGCGGAAGGACAATATTTAGGCATCCCCAGCGAGCTGACGCTTGAAGAGCAAAGTCCCATGCTGATCCTTAAGTCATATCAAATGAGTGGTGCAGAAAGGAAAGGCAAGGGTATTGCGAGAGGGTATCACATAATTCAACGAAGTAAAAGAGTAGAACAGCAAGGGTCCCAGTGCAAGACGAATTTTTGAGGGGGCGCGTGGAAGTGCTTTGATCGATCTTGTCATAAATGTCATGAAGCAGAAAGAGGGGAAAAAAATTCATAGGAAAGAAAAAGACATTTTATTGCTGTTCCATAATACCTGTGTACACGCCCTATCCTTTTCAAGCCTGGTATGCACCAATATTCGGTGAGCCTTGTTGTTGATACATTTGATACATGTAGGCCTGATAAACTTGTGGTGGTACTTGTTGCTGAGGAACGCCGTACGGAGCTGGCACACCCATCATGCCTCCCGGTTGGCCAAGATTTGGAGTTTGTGTAGCGTACTGCATTGGCATTGGCGCCGGCGACATCGAAGGTTGGGGTGCCTGCATAACTGGGGCATTCCCATTGCGACGTACGCCTTGACGAGCAGCATTTTGATCTATGGCAGGAGAAGTGGGTGCGAAAGGATTAAAAGAATCACCACCTGCTGGAGAGAAAGTTCCCGGAGAAGCGTTTGCCGTCCGAGGTCCTCGCCCATTAGTAGCTAGACCGGGACCTTGAGTCGGGCTCTGCCCGTACGTCGGATCGATCTGAAGTTGGGGCTGAGATGCTCCATGCTGAGGTGTCATGTGGGACTGACCGCCCATCTGTAGAGCAGCCATCATGGACGCGAGATTCTGATCATTGGTTGGACTGCCGTAGTAGCTGCCCTGGGACGATGATTTCTTCACGCCTGGGGCCTGATTCATCCCTGCCGCATAATTAGCTGCAAAGTTGGAGACAGGCAGCCCAACTTCTTCAATAAGCCGGCGATACGCCTGAGTCGCGATGACCTTGAGTTCGATCAGGACACGCTTCGTCGCGTCAAGATATGCCGGTCGCTTTGCTGGGTCGATGAACGGACTGGTGAGGATCTTGTGCACAACAGCAACGCCATTGACTTGATCCCCGAGAACATCGGTGAGGACGTGGTCGCCGGGTGAGAAGAAAAGCGAATCGACAATCTGAATTGAGGCATCCTGTTCAACCTTCTGGTTGACGATGCGAAGAACCGTTAGCGACGCCAACTTGTGCGTGCACAAGTGCGAGAGATGCGGGGTAAACCGAGGTGCAAGCAACCTGTAACGTGACGGGAATCCAGATGTATCCAGAAGCCAAGTGAGAAGAAGAGCTCCATTCGGGTTTGTCGCAAGTGGGATCGAATTGAGTATTATGGCTGTTGCGACACGACGTTGCTGACTAACGGTCACTAGATTGCTCTCCAAACACGCGCGCATGCTACGAGCACCGAAGCGACCTTGAGCGACCTCCCAAAGTCGGTCAATCATAGCATCAAAGATGAAGTCATTTCCTGGAGAACCAAAGCGAAGACAACATCTATGAAGTGACAGCAAATAAATCATATGACGCAACAGCATAAGTTATAATACCCACTGAACGACATAGTTCCCGAACTGATCGAGAAGCAAGGGCGGCGCAAACGGCCGTAAATTTTGTGCAACAAGAGACATCTCTTCAGGCGTCTGAACGCATTCTATAATCTTCTGGGCGGCCCATGTTCCATTTTTGTGAATCCCGATCATTGCGAGATGCGGTGCTAACCGCTCTAGCATAGCGAACTTAGGTACCGAAGAGCACTTTTCGAATAATTTTTGTACAACCTTCGAGGACAAACTATTTAGGACCATACACATAAGATAAGATTCGTTTGTCAACTTACGACATTGCCAAGCCAATCGGTGGCAAGGTCGACGATTTCGTCCAAGAAATCGGCAGCTACTTGATCAATCTCCTCAACGGGCAGGGTTCCAGAATCCAATCGTTTACGCAGCTCTCGAAGCTTCGAAGCGTCCCAGCGTCTGTTATTTGGACGCTCAGAAACGAGTGGAATGGTCGTGTAATACATGGTCGGAGGGCGGAAATCTTAAAAAGATATTCACTTGCTAGTTTCCAAGACGTCACAGACATTGACTTACCAGCTAGTGCCAAGATATCAGCCTCAGCATCAGGGCTACCTTCACTCAACAACTTCATGACCATCTGTTGTTCGGTTACTGAAGGCACCCATCCAGCTGGCTTCGCTGCACCGTCACTAGATGGAATGCTTGTGTGCATGCCAGAACCAACCATGCTGAGTAGAAGGTTAGAACGATAGTTCTCAACTGCTCCACCGATAACCTGCTGATCGGCAGGGATCGTTGAAGCGCCTTTGATGCTACGGAGTGCATGAATAGTAGCGCCTACACTCAAATCGCCCACACCCTGAACACTGGTATTCGCGGGTGCGGCGGATGTTTCGCCGTCATTAGCGCCCTCGCTGCCATTCTTGACTGGTACCTTAGCAAACCCGATGCGGATAGCACCCACATCACTTCCGAGGACGTCACGCCCATTGAGAGCTTTGCGGGCACGGACTGCATCATCCAAGCGCTCAAAGTTTACTGAGGAAAAACTCTTAATTAAATGCCTCTAGGGTCTTTTAATATTACTCACTGAAGCCGCAGTTCTTATGCGTCAAAACCCTCGCAGACTCGATTGGTCCGTAAGGACTAAAGACACTCAAGATGGTCGCAGGTGTTGTCGTGGAAGGAATAGAACCAATCCACAGCGCACGAGTTGGTGTCGACTGGAGCTGAGACTCAATCCCAGCCATATTATTCGCGCCATTTCCACTCGAACTCTTCGTTGGGCCAGTAGGAGCAGCGGTTGTACCTGGACCAGAGGCGCCCTTAGCAGGGGCGACAGGGGCGCTCTCAGCTTTGCCAAATCCGATGCGTACAGCCGCTCCATTCGGCATGCCAATCTGGCCACCAAGACGGTTCAGGACATCATCTTTGGCCCGTATGGCATCTTCTTGATCGACAAAGTTTACGAATCCGCACTCCTACTCTGCGTCAATCATTTCCCTAAGAAGCAAAGATGGTGAACAATACCTTTTCGGGCAGCAGCCTCAAGCTCTCAATCGCGCCGTAAGGGGCAAAAACATGGATAAGTTGCTCGCTTGTGACGGAACTATCGAGATTGCCGATCCACAACGAACGCGTTGGAGTTTGCGTCTGCTGTGTTTGGGCATTTTCCGTTTTCGGAGAGAGAGACCGCCCTTGCAGTGGAGGCGCAGCAAGATAGGTATTCACACGTCCAGCCGGCGTGTCAACACCCGCAGCATACCTATTGGCCGATGTCGCATTCGGACTGACTTTACTCATTGTCGAGCTACCGGCGGCCAGTGCGAGGCTGCCAGCAAGCGAGTTCTGGTCACCCAGAAGACCACTGGAATAAAGGCTTTGCTGAGAATCCGATGTTGGCAAACCGCGTTGAAGTGAACGGGACGGATCCTCAAGCACTCCTACGGAAATAGCACGAGGGCGGGCACTGGCACTCGTTATTCCGAGGTGCTGACCTTGCTTAAATCCCTTCGCAACATATTGAGACGAATAGTAATCCGAAGACATTCCATTGTCATAATTATCCACCGGCTGTTGGCCGTATCCACTATTGTAGGCCTCCATGAGCACTGCTTCTTCGTCATCAGCACTTGGTGTAGCTAAAAGCGAGGAGCTTGCTGCAGCAGGCCTCAAACGATATGGACCCGAAACAGTACTCGCTCGATGCCGAGGAGGATTTGCAAGATTACCAGCAATAGCAGCTTGTGCCTGCGTACGAAGTTCGGTAAGCGTTGCTGCCGGTGGAGGACGTAGATTATCATCCAGGCCAAGATAGTCCAGAGTGTGAACATCAAAATCATCCGCAGAGTCCATAGACGTCACCGATCGTAACTCGTCCAAGCCAGGTAAATTAGATCCATTGCGATTATTTGACAGCCAAGACGTGGAAAAGATGGAACTTCCTCCAAACACGTTAGACAGGCCTGTTGCACCGGGTAGGTTCAGAGACCCGGATCTCAAGCGGCTGTTACGTTCTGTGATAGCAGACGTTACAGCTGAGGATGCAATCGATGCAGAATGACGTAGAGCAGGCCTTGCGGATGCCATGCTCGAAGCACTTGCTGTCGCCGGCTGCTGGCCATAGGTGTCCAAGAAAGAATCTGTGGAGCTTGGAAGGTTCTGAAGTGTCTCAGAGGCAGCTGCAAATCGTTGAGCAGCAAGCTGGACATTGGAGGGTAGGGTACCAGCCCTTGCTCTCCTGTGACCCTGAGGGTAATTGGTCGGTGGCAGCGGAGAAGACTCTGTCGCGGCATTTGCGGAAGGCGGCAGATCATTGGACGGCGAACCGGTGGAAGCCATCGCCCTTAACTGAGGTGGCCTATACCTTGCAGCAGTAGCTTCTGCTTGAAGCTCCCTCGCTCTGAAGCATGCAACAAATAAGCCTCGTCTACGTGAGATCTTACGGAAAGTGAGAGGTCGGCGCACCTTTTAGCATATGCAGCAGACGGTGCCGGTGGAGGAGTCTTTCCTGACGATGTCCTCGGGTAGGCCGGATTTTCCTGTGCAGACAACGACATCTTGGCAGGCCAAAGCTAGAAAATTAGATATTATGACTGAGTTGAGTGATTTTCGAGGAGACAGCCAAAATCGTGGTGATGGACGGTGAGTGTTTTGCGCAAGACGTGGAGAAGAGAGAAGGGCAATGACGGGCACGACTATAAGAGCTGGATTACAAAGAAGACGTAGACGATGTCGTCGCAATAAATCCGATTTTATGTAGAGATGTGCCCCGGGCAGACGAATAGTTAGGAGAACTAAAAGGTATTGGGCCAGGTAGCAAACGCCAGACAAGGCCAGATCGAAAATCTACTCTGGTCACTGTGACAAGGTGGGAAGTTCACACAAACACCCATCAACATCGGCATTATGAAAAATATTCCTTGTTCATAAAATTTCCCCAATTGTGCAGAAACAAATCGGGTCCTTTGTTACTTTCGTCTTGCGTAACAAACATGCTGTATATATCTCAAAAATTTCGTCTGGTAAAATATCCTGCACTCATGTAACAAAGAGGCTACTTGGCACCTCAGCTTCAACCCTGGATGCATCACGGCCATCGCATTGGCGACCATCCATGTTCTGATCTCCCATGTCACGACTGCATTTGCTCGCTTTAGATACTTGCACTAGCGAGGACAATTATCCCCACCAAGGGATATCCCTATTTGATTACAAGGAGTACTGTCAGCCACACAGATTTTTATATTTCAACTGAGACTGGCTTACTTCTGGTAAGTCATTTATAATACATTCTAACGTCTCTCACATTTTCCGATTCTCTAATTCAACCATGTCAGACAGTCCATCGCCCCCTCGAGTGCATCGCCGCTCTTCTGCAAATCGTTTTGTGGGTGAGCATGCTAATTCGAATGGTCTCTATTTGCGCCGCTCGCGCAGTGGAAATGCCAACAACTCCGATCCTTTCGCTGTTGCCACTGGTATTAATAACTCTGTGTCCCGTACCACGTCTGCACAACGTGCCACCCTCGCAGTTCCACCTGGAGGGGTTCATCATCCTGAAGAAGACATAACTGCCTATCGTTCGTCGAGCGAGTACAGCCAACCAAGTATTCACGAGGACAGAAACCGTTTTAGCGCTGCTCGTCCTGAGAGGATGAGCGATGCCACACTTAGAGGTGGCGCGCCCGCGACGGAGGGCAGCAGAAGCAGCATCGCGAGTAAGAAGCACTATTCTTCGGGAGATTTTTCATCTCAACGCGGTTCTTCGATTGCGGGAGTGCCATCGCTTGCTTATGAAACGAATACTGGAGTGAAACAGCCTGGCGCTCATGAATCCTATGAACAAAGAAATGGTAACAACGGGGAGGGTTTCCTTGGTCATATCAAGCGGTCTGCTGCACAGCTTGCGAATGACACGCACAAGCCCGCAGCAAATAAGCTCACCTCTACTCGTAGTTTTAGCACCGCGAGTTCTTGGTCCGATGACTCATACCCTGATAAAGATGATAAGCTCGACAATTTTAACCGAAGTCAGGCTATCAATGATAAAGTTGAAGACACATATCTCATCGATGAGGCCCCTCAAAGGCCCCGACACCCACAAGAGGTTGCAGGCTTAGGCAACAACCGCTCTGCGTGGACTCAAGGAGATTTAAGAGATGATGCGCATAAATCGTATCGGGATCGTAGGAGAAAAGGAAAGCACGTCATCAAGTATCATGTAGAGTGTTAGTGGCTCACTGCGCAAAGTTGAATGTCCTCCGCTGATTTACACCGTTTAGCCCCAGAAGATTATCAAAAATTTATCTTGATATTTGCCAAGGCATTAATTGCGTTTGGCTCTCCCTCTCACCGCATTGAGGCGCAACTGAATTCTCTCGCTAAAGTGTTTGAGCTGGAGGCACAGTTCCAACATACTCCTGGAATAATCCAAGTCTCTTTCGGCAATCCAGAGCAAAAGTCATCCGAAACATGCTTAATAAAGTCAGGTGTCAGCTTGGCCCTTGGACATATCCACAGCACACACAGTGTTTATCGCTCAGTACTACACGATGATATGTACGCTTCCGACGGAGTATATCAGCTTCGGAAGTTGTTGAATTCCCCTCCCCAATATGGGCCGAAGACCCGCTATGTCTTGTCATTCATTACCTGCCTTCTTATCTGCGGTGTTGCCTTCGGTGGCAGTCTCAACGACATGTGGGTAGCCGGTGTCATGGGAGTACTTGTCCGTGTAATGCAAAACATCGCGTCTAAATCGGATTTGTCGGCGAGTGGATCGGAGGTCTTTGCAGCTGCGCTAGTTTCTTTCATTGCGCGAGGATTTGCTAGCTTTCATACTCAAATATGGTGTTTCTCTGCGATTTCTTCTGCCGGAGTAGTTTCTCTCCTTCCGGGATATCTGATTCGTACGTCGCAACAACTTATACTGTAATTCCTATTTTGACTTCACATCTAGTCTCGGGTTCCTTAGACATCGCGGGCAAAAGCCAACTACTAGGAGGACCGAAGATCGTTTCGGGTATAATGACGTCTCTATATCTGGTAGTGTACTTTCGGACACATCTGCCGTACGAATTTTACTAACATGCACGCAGGGATTCGGTTTGACTCTGGGTTCGGACGTGTTTCTCTTCGTCGATCGTCCTGCTCGTCGCGCTGCCCATGCAGCAGCTGCCAGACTCGCCAGCAGCACAATGATCCAAGGTTACTATCAAGCATACAACAGCACTGGTTCTGGGTTCGGCAACTCGGGCAATGCAACGTTCACAGGTTACTTCACATTTACGAACAGCTCTGCCCCTGGCCCTCCTAATATCGTACAGGGCTGCTTCCGCGACAAGAACTGGGGTTGGTACTTGCAACCTGTACCATACTGGTCACTATTCTTCCTTATCCCACTTTTCGCCTTTTGTTCTTCGATGAACAACCAGCAACATTGGTATAGCCGACAGATGGTGGTTATGGTCAGTATTGCTTGTGTTTCGTTCTGGATCACGAGGTTGTGCAACATCACGCTTGGTTTGAGTAATCATCCGGACTATGTTAGTTTGATTGGATCATGGCTCGTCGGTATTCTGGGCAATGGCTATTCGCGCAGGTTTGGAGGTACGGCGTTCACGGCTATGCTCACTGGTATCCTGCTTCTTGTCCCCGTAAGCGTTGAACATATTTGGATGCTCTAAAATTGCTTATCATGATTATCCCTTGAATATCTTAGGACGGCCTATCCGCTGCAGGTGGCCTTGCCGGGCAAAACCAGGGGACTGGTCAGGATGAATACACGCAGAGTTTGACACTCGCTAGAAAGAGTGCGTAGCTCTTCATCCTCTATCTCAAGTTATTCTTGATTTGCTTACGATGTGAATTAGTGATAAGCGTCATTATTGGTATTCTTGCTGGTGTCTATTCGAGTGCAGCTATTATATACCTTTTCGGAAAGAAGAAGAATGCTGCGCTCGTCACTTTTTAGCCTTGTCTTCCATTGCATTCCATGGTGCCCTTAACCTTCCCTTGTCATTTCTACTTCTAGTGTCTCCAGATAAAGTATGCCTTGGTCTCTTAGTCTTCACCAAATTATTCATTGATGAAGTAGATGCAAGTATTTTTTATTAATACCATTCACATCCGTGTAGAAGTCACGCTCGTCTGTAACTTTCCCATGTGCTAGAAATGAATACGAAATATGATGTGAACA
Organism: Fomitiporia mediterranea MF3/22; assembly: GCF_000271605.1. Lineage (NCBI taxonomy): Eukaryota > Fungi > Basidiomycota > Agaricomycetes > Hymenochaetales > Hymenochaetaceae > Fomitiporia > Fomitiporia mediterranea. The sequence continues at coordinate 2,551,784 of NW_006760388.1, forward strand.
AGCACTTCAGAAAATAAAATCATAACTTGCATGGCGGGCGTGCTTGCCTGTCCAGTTTAATCTTCAAACTCAAAATGATTATTATTCAGTGTGAAGCAATGCAGTTCTTATCACGATTTTGAAGTGTGTTCCTCTGTTATGGCATTTAGAGGAGGACAGCGCTTAACACGCGAGGAGCTAAGTTACTTGCGATACCCAAGTCAAGCCATGAAAGAACTCGGGCAAAAAGACAAAAAAATATGTGGTCAATAAACGAGTAGAAAAAGACAAATATGAAAACAGTTTCAAGGATACATCTCTACGTTTCTTTGAGTAGTAGACAAATGACAAATGACAAACGAGAAAAGGGACAAAGTTGTTGAATAAATTTATACAGCTACGATGTAATTATTTGTTGTACTTCTCTTTCGGGGGTTGGGCGTTCTGTGAATTTAAGTGAGGAAGTTTAAGAAGGAAGGTTCGTCGAAAAAACGGAAATCAAAGATGTCGGTTGATGTCTACGGGTACTTGGTAGTTGGTAGGGTAACGAGGAGTATGAAAATGGATGCTATAGGGGCATAGAACATAGGGCATGGAGGTTAAGGTCATATGGATGTAAAAAATACAACTGGATAACTGGGGAAATTGACTTCAACTATCGCGTCGATGAACAATCAATCATGTCGCGGTTCGCCGCCTAAGCCGCTCGCGATTGCGCTGCGTTGCCACCGCATTCGCGACGCGCTTCGAACGGCGTAATGGACCTTTACCAGCATTGCTGCTATCCTTACTGCTAGATTTCGAGGCGGTGTTTCTTTCCCGTCTCGGCGTTGGAAGATCGTCTTCAGATTCGGAGTCTGTATCGCTTTCCTCAACTGCGTTATCAGGTGGTGAAGGAACTTCCGTGGTCTGCTTTCGCGCCTGCTCCAACTCCGTCGTAAGACGCTTGCTTTGCCGCCTTTCACGTAACCGCATAGCTGGACGCCTTGCTGCCGCCAGAACGTCTACGAAGTTTGCATCCGATGAACGAGAAGCAATTGCCTCGGGTGCATCCGAATCGTCGGTTTGTTTCACGTCAGGCTCGTCCTCCCACGACATATCGGGGAATGTACATAGACTTTGGAAAACTGCCTCCTCCTGCGGACTTAACGGTGGCTCCGGTGCGCTTAGAGCACCCTCAATAGAAGGGGCAGCGCGTGCAGAATGCTTAATAGCTAGCATTTCCAGCGACCGCGCTGGCTCGAGAAGATGTTCCTCAACGTCCTCTTCAGTGCACATTCCGCGTTCCCATAGCGGGGGTCGTTCGGACAACGGAATATTAGGAATATCCTCTGATCGAACGGCTATGGCCTGCCTTGACGGTACTGTCGATCCAACCTGCCTTCCCGGAATCGTCCAAGGAGAAGAGCGCCCGATATCGCTGTTATTCGTTTGCAAGATCAATGGAGGATCATCGCTTCGCAAGACGGAGGGGCTTTCCGGCCCGGCAAACGAGGGTGGAGAGGCCGGTCCGACACTATCTATCTCTGTATCTGGAGAACAGACGGACCAAGCATGGACGGAACCGGCGAGTGATGGAGGCGGGCTTAACGACTCAAGCGTAAGGGCTGGTGAGTTCGGAATTTGAGAGGTGGGAACAGAAACGGAGTGTTCTGGTGATTGACGAGTACCAGCATTATGACCATAGCTATCAGCTTGTTCATGATGTGCATGACGATTTGTTCCCGATGAGCCATCACAATCATGTCTAGAAAACTCTTCGTCCCAGCCACCGTCCTCCAGGTCCTGTAGATCCACAGTGTCAGGACCCAGTAATTCGACGTTCCTCCAGAGCACATCGTCCCCTACTATTACCCGCGAGGTCGCATCACAATCGGGTCCGAATACATCGTCGTGGGTAAGATCTACAGGTTGACCCCAGGAGAAGCCTTCATTTAGATATGCGAAGTCATCTTCCTCTTGCTTGATAATCCGATCAAGTTCGAACGATGGAGCCTCCAGTGTCGGGCTTTCTCCGGCTGCCAAAGTCAATGAGCTAATGTCTAGCTCAACGTCCTCAAGCTTGATTTGCTTAACAGTCTGTGTCGAGGAGCGTTTAGAGGGTCCCGTCCCAATCTCGTCGTCAATATCAGGTTCAGTTTTGACACGCGCTAAGTCAATTGACGAAGTCGAGGGTGCCGCTTCCGGCCAAACATAACGGAAGTCGTCCTCCTCTCGTTTAAACCGAATCTCCGGTGACATCGAAAAGGAAGCGTCATCGTCGCCGTCATCATCAAACCCAAACTCATCATCAGAGTCTGGAGGTGGGGATGCAACACTATAAGACACGCTGGGAGCACGTTCACGTTGGGTCGAGCTGCCTTGACCGGATGAACTCTGTCTGGGCGGGGAATCCACGCATGCAAGCTCCAGTTTAGGCTTGGTAATCGCAGGCCATTCAGAGTATGAGGAAGCGTATGTTGGAGAGGTATAAATGGACGGGTATGTCTCCTCACACGGAGTATACGGAGGGATGGAGATGCGTCGTTGGATAGGGAAAGGTGGAAACGTCCACGTAGGCTCAGATTTGCGGGCCGAAGGGCCAGACGTTCCGGAAGCCGGTGCTACGAGTGCGTCAACTTGCATCGGTTCGTCTTGCGCATCGGAGTCCGAGTCCGAGTCTGAAGAATCTTGGGTATCATCTTCCTCAACCTCAGTCTTTTCCCGCATAGTCGTCAGACATGGGCGAAGGCGCAGTGTAAGCTTGATTTTCTGTGGCCTCTTTTCTTCTTCCGACGATCCCTCCTCATCGTCGCGTCGAGCCGCGGGTCCACTTCCCGCTCGCCTTCTCAAATTTCGCTCGCGCTTTCGTTTGATGCCTTTGGACAGATCTCCATCGATTCTCCTGCCTTCAACGCTACTGATCGCAGAAGCCTCGGCATAGTCACGTAATGCGATGCCTACTCGAGCAAATGGACAAGGGGCGCCCGCAGCGCGACTTAGATACCAAACTGTTGTTCCGCGACGGAAACACGTGATCCGCTCCTTAAGGTTGCCATTTTCGTCACGAGCGGTTTTGTCCTTGTTTGTCACATTTCCTCCTGTCCGTGAATATAGAGCAGGCGCAAGTGCGTCGTCCCGCTGAGTACCGGAAAGCACGTGACGAAGCAGAAGAGGGAAGTCCTGCTCTTCTTCACATCGATTGAGGTGAGATCGAATAAAGAAGGTGATGGCCTGCGAAGCGGCGGACACACTACGTGATAACGACGTCAACGTAAGAAGCGAATGAAGGACAATATACACGCATATACGCACTTTTGACAGACCATGCCATGTCGCATTGACAGTTCAGCGAGGTCCTTGATGGTCATAGCGCAGTTATTCTGCAAGGAGGACAGATGTGGATTAGCATACGAACGCAATCGCGAAGGTCCGGAATTAGAATGAGTAAAGAAAGACGCATAATGAATCATTCGTAGGGCCGAGCCCCATTCTTCCACGTGCGAAACTCATGTTGAGTTCAGCCCCTTTCTGTACAAAGGTTGCAGATATAGAAAGAACGGCGCTGCGCACCGGAATGGGGGGGGGGGGCCACCAAGGTAACAAAGGGTAGAATGAATGCAAAATAAAGGAAAATACTACTCACCACCGACATTAACGCCCGTCCAATAGCAAGGAAAACTTTATTGTTCACGTCATCCGGATGGAGTACAACATGCTTTGGTGGAAAGTCAATTATTGCCTGCGGCTGCGTGTCTCCCGCACTGGTCCTCCATGCGTCCGCCTTCCAAGCCTTCTCAGCAGCCGCACTTTGAGAGTTTACGACTGGTGAAGCCGTATTCACATTCATATTAGCGCTCGTGCATGCTAATGGGCGTATCCGTCTAACAGACTGCATAGGAGTGGGTGGCGGCGCAGAATGTTCAGCGGCATCGCGACGGCGTTGAGAGGGACGATTTACCGAACCCGAAGCTAGACGCGTTCGTGCACCCTGAACGGCACTGGTGAGCGGGGGTGAAGGCGAAAGGTCCGAGAGCGGTGAGAGAGGCTCAGGAACGGGAGTAGAGTTGGGCGGAGATTCGGTGACGGGAAGTGGCTCGAACGAGAAGCGAGCGTGTCCAGCGTGCATTAAAAATTACTAGAAGAATTCGATTATTAAGTGATATTCGGATTCGTCGTTGGTGCGTTCGTCGTCGATGTCGTCGTCGTCGGCCAGCGAGCGCAGAGGCAGGAGGATAAGCAGAGAGTGTGGGACGGAAGAGTCGCAAGGGGGAATCGAAGTGGGAGAGGGAGTGAGAGAAATCGAAAGGAACGAGAACAGAAAGAGACCGTGATATCTACCGCGCAAGGATGGAGATCAGGCTTCCGATCTAGTAAGACCCCTATCACCAGTCCTATTATTACCTGCTGATGTCAGTTGCATAATTTCCGAGTCCTAAATTTTCATTCTCCTTTTAGGGACATCCCTGAATCCCTGCTCAGTTGTCCAGACCTATTTCCCCCAGGATTAAACTCCCATGGCAAGTTCTTCTCTCCTAATCCAATGCTAAGCTAATCCTTTTCACCCTGCTCCATACTTAGATTGGCTGTCCTGGCATTCCAAATCACTGCAGTCAACGGTTCTCACGCCCTATATTTGATACGTATGGCTGTGCACGCGCTTTCGTTCTGTCGCTTCATTTTCTCCAGAGCCACCATAACATTAGCCGAGTCACCACTACCCTTGTGCCCCTTTCGGACATGCAATGGACCCCCGATCACCTCAAAGGGGAGCGATCGGCATGCTTCTTATCGAACTTTCCGGCGTCATCATGCCGTCAACCGATTGAGCCGATGGTGGTCCTTCCGTTTCATTTCCTTCCATACTTCATTTTCATGTCCTCCCCACAATGCCTCTTCCCAAACAAAGAAGGTGTATCGCACCGACAGGAAAATTCAAAATCGCATGTAAGTCAGAACAAATTACAATACACGATTGTAGCACAACAAAATACACGCTATACTCCGAAAAGACAGTATAAATGATCGTTCTCGTTTAGAGTGGAGAATGTGGGGCAACGGAAGAATCGAGTCAGAAACGCGAGCAGGCAGGAAAAGTTATCAAGCGCGTAGCGCGCTAATCACCATCACGATGCGGAAATGGCAATAGAAACGCTTCATGCGAACAACAAAGAAGCGGGAGTAATATACCCGAAGCCTGGATTCAATTAGTGCTGGCAGCTGACAAGCAGAACACTCAGCCCAGTCTCCTTTATCCAGCCAAGCTTCGCCCGTCGACCGCTCCTACCGCGTAAATCACGCACCAGTGCACCACGGCTCGGACGCATGGCATTTCGTAACGCGTCAAGGCCCTGCTCACGAAGGGATAGATAGTCCTTCACATTCAAGAATGCGTGTGACTTGAGCAACGCCTTTGCTGCGGTAAGACTCCCAGGCAAAGTGCGTTCGGGGCCTGTGGCAGATACAAGCCCGAGCTCTACGATAAGCGCCTGCAAGAATGTAAGGCGTGATGCGCGAGATGTGTAATAGTCAGGATTTTCGATGAATGCATTCATGAACTTTACTGCCTCGTCATACGCTACGTCCAACAAATGGCCCGTCTCGGATTGACGGACGGACACGGTCAATGGTGGAAGGAATGCATCTCCGTACTCCGATACATCGTCAACAATGGACCGCGTCCCAAGTCCACGAGGCGTAGAGGGTGCGGTAGAGGGTGCAGTGGGGAGTGTGTAATGTGCAGGTGCATCTTTCTTTGTGTAATTCCTGCCCTTCCCTTGTTTTGATTTCTTCCTGCCCGGAGACCTAGTCTTTGAAGGCGTAGAAATTTCAGTCGGAGATATTTTGTTACTTGTGGGCGATGCCGCAGGAGATGGATACGAATGAGCGGCAGTGATTGTATCAAGGGGCTTGGGGGTTGTAGCAGACGCGGATTTATTTGCTTGTCGCGGAAGGTCCTTCTGTTTCCTCGGAGATCTCTGCTTTCGCGGGGTCAAACTTTGTTTCTGAGGAGGCTGAGCACTCGATGGCGTCGAACGAGGACGAACAGGAGGTTCTGTTAAAACAGTGCGTTTAAGCTGCTTCTCCAAATCATCTACATCGTCAGCCCAGGACCCTTCTACACGTTGCTGCGCTGTATTAGGTTCAACGAGCTGGGGTGCTGGTATCGCTGACTCGCTCCTCGTTGAGCGGTGTCCTCGCTTGCGCGAGCGCTGGGTACTCGGTGGCGGAGTCCAAACCTTCGAACCACAATCGCCACGTTCGAGAACAAAATCGTCCAAGAAATGGTCGCCTAAGCGCTGTCCAACAACGTCCCGCGTATCATGCTTATTAATACTATTATCGTTAAGCTTCTCATTAATGTCGTTACGGAAAGATACTGCAGGAGGGGTCATGCTAGGATCTGGTATCCTATCATGTCGCCCCTCAGCTGCAGGGCTAGTGGAAGACGGGCTGGATTGTGACGACATCGGCCAGACGATTTCATCATCGTCATCTGACGAAACATGCGAGTTCCGAATGGGCGCAGCAAAAGTATCACCACGAGGTGTTATTGGTGAGAGAGTGGCTGTGTCGGAGGGTTGGATAATAGAGCTGAGCGTGGTAGTCGACATTGTGTAGATATGGGCACGTGTGAGAAACGAAAGGGTCAGGTAGCGTGCGGCCGTTAAAAAGGAGAGAAACAGGTCGACCGTGCAATTACGCTTGAATCGGAGTAATAAGTATCGCAGTAAAGTGAGTCAATTTGACTAGTAGTAGCTAGTAAATGAATGTTAGGCGTTGGCACCAACAGGAAGGACAGAGTAAACCGTACATATACGGTCCCAGGGCGATCAGTACGTCGAAAGCCTAGTCAAGCAGCAAGAGGTTCTGAAAGGTTACGCGACAGACGCAAGAAACCGTCGAGAAAGAGAGTCCTAACGAGCGAAAGTAGGAGAACCAGTGAGGGACTCAATCGTCGCACGATGTATGCAACTTAAGGGAAAGCGCAATCGGCGAGAGAATCAACCTGTGCTGGTGAGGTCAACCTGGTGAATTCGAGACAATTGTCGTCAGTAACCGTATACTAGTCCACAGCAAAAAGCGCGCCACCACAAGCATTGGCATCAGCTTGCAGAGAAACGGCACTAACCTATCTATACTCGGGCAAGACTGGTTTGAGTGTGGGTAACTCGCTTGTGTGGAGACTCTGCGTGAAGCAGCGTGCTCCCGGTCAAGTTGGTAGATCGGGGTTGATCCAACCAACGGACACAGTAATATGTGACAAAGATTACAAGAGTCGTCTAGCGGAGAAAAAAACTCGAAGATCGACTCGAGTCTGAATGGGGGGTCCACCAGAAAGAGCTTGTTTATGAAAGTAACTAAGTAGGGGGTGCGCGGTAAGCTAAGGAGCGGCTGCACTGGACCAGCTTGGTGCTGATGCAAGGGCCGAGGGCTGCAGGCAGCGGGCAGCGCTGGCTCTTGGCCACGACGTACAGGGCAGGTAGAGGTGCGATGAGGATAAGGGAAGTGGGCGAGACAGCCTTGGATACTCTTGCTTGCTGACTGTGTCGCTAAGCACGGAACTAGCCATGATTAGCAAATAATGCGGGGCGCCGAAACACTTGTCCAATCAAATCGTTGCTTGTGCTATGTTTACACCGAAGCTCTGTTGCTATGCTGTTACTACACTCAGCTGATTGAGATTTATTGTGCAGCGCTGCGTGGAGTGATTTTTGAGTACATAACGCTACAAGTACGTGCGATTTACGAGATCAAGTAGCCAGCATTGTAAGATTGTCAAAAAAACTACTTCTGTTTATGTACCATCTATCCCTAACCAAACAGCACTAAATAAATTTTATAACATCCGCAGTTAAGCTTAGGCCAGATTCCGTGAGAGACAATCTTCCCACCTCGTCGCCGAGCAGTCCGGATGATACAAGTTTCAATAGCGAGGTTACTAGGCCACTCGTTCCCGAAACTTCAGGTAGTGGATAGGAGACTCGTTGAACTCAAAGACTCTGTGGTGTGAAGCATTGACCCATGGCGCTAGCATCGCTCATCGGCATTCATATCTTCACCTCATGCGTGATATGAATTGGACATAGCACCCTTGATTAGTAGCCCCTATGATCAGTCGGATATGACACAGGGAAGTCAAAGACATCAATGCCTTGTATATAACCACTAATACGACACAAACTTTCATCCACAGAAGAAACCGGATGACACGAGTTATAGACACACGAAGCAAGCAAAAACAGCGAAGAGAGCAAGAATATCAGACGTAAGAAGAGATCTCGAGACTGTAAGGGAAAAACGACTTTGGGTACACAAATGGGGGAAAGAGATAAAAGAGCAAGATAGATAACAGAATAGAATTTTATGAATACAGGCGCAAATTAGATCCGGATGGTCATGAATGCCAATGCGGGGGTTGAGTGTCTGGTCAGTTGCGATGAACGATATGTAAGTCTTGTTGATAGCGTAGCATTCGTTGGCTCCAAAATAAGAAAAAAATGATTCGCTTGATCTCCGCGATTCAAAGTCACTTTTCGGGGAATCTTTTCAGTCGTCGGCTCAAGGGATGCATCTGTTTAGGTTGTCTGTTGAGGCAAGAGCGCAGTTAGCCTCGGTCCTCCTTCAGCAATCCTCTTCCCCGTCCTCATCCCCATCCTTGCTTTCCACCTCTGCCTCTGCCTCAGGTTCAGAGCTCTCGCTTCTAGGCCCTGCCTCTCGGACGTCTGATGAAGGTGCATTATTCACCTTTTCGCGATCTTCCTTCTCCTTCCTCGCCCGTTCTTCACGCTCCTTGCGCTCTTTCTCCGCCCTCTCACGCGCTTCACGTTCACGCTTCTCGCGTATCTCCTTCCTGCGTTGTTCCCTCTGCAGCATTACAGGTTAGCAAATTCACCAAAAAGTCGAACCGATTCAAGTACGATCTAGTCTCACCTCGAGCTTCTCCTTCATTTCACGGGCTTCCCGCTCTCGCTGGAGACGCTCACGCATTTCGCGCTCTGAAATCACCCAGGCTGCTGCTCCCTCTGCTGCAGCTTCGGGTCGCGACTTGTTTTTAAGCAAGTCTATAAAGCAATGAACAATGATTCAAAGGTACTACAGAACATGACACTTACAGCCTTGCAATGCCGCGACACTGAATTCGCCTGCCGGAATGGAATCCGCGAATTGCTTTGCTAAGCGGCTCAGAGACTCTGCGCTAAGGGGACGCGCCGAGTGTGATGCAGCAGCAATCTCCGGATCGGGCGGAGGAGGAAGATATGCGGTATTTTGGGAACCGAATCCGGTGCGGGGCGGCTGAGTGGCTGCAGCCTTCGATGGAGTGGCTTCGCATGATGAACCGCTGATGGAAAGTGAAGAAATGTCGGAAAATGAGCCGGATGAGGCAGTGGTCGTAGGAGTGCCAGGCACGCTCGGTAGACTGATGCCATCGAGTTCACCCTCGCGTTCAACAATCGGCTCTGATTCTTCCTCCTCCGCACTGGGGAAGAAATTGCGGAACAGAGCTTCGGCCTGCCACGGACTCGCATTCTTGAACTCGATCCACACATCCATCCGCCCAGGCCGAGAGAGCGCCGGGTCAAGTCGTTCCAGGTGGTTTGTTGTCGCGAATAGGATACGACCTTCCGAGGCAGCAACCCCGTCAAGCGCATTGAGCAAACCAGAGAGCGATAACGTATTGATTTCTGAGAGAGAATCATCCTTCTTCTTCTTCTTACTCTTGCCGTTTTCATCCTCGTTATCATCATCGTCGGAATCATCCTTGTTGTCCGACGAGTTTGACCCACCACGCTTCTTGCTTCCCGGAGCACCGGTAGAAGTAGCGTCACGAGACGTCGAACGTGTGAAGGCAGCGTCGAGGTCTTCGAGAAGCACGATACAACGGGCGGGAACACGACCCATGAGCGTCGTTAGTGTCGAATCATTCATCCATGACGAGGATAACGAAACGACATAAATGTCAAGCATGAGAGCACCAGCAATGGCATGGATCAGCGAGGACTTGCCAGATCCAGGAACGCCATGTAGGAGGTACCCTCGGCGGAAAGGAATACCCCGATCCGCATACCACTATACAGAGAAACAAAATGAACAAATTTGCATTAGCACATCCCGAGCAATATAAATCCAAGGAAACTAAACCAACCTTCTCTGATTTCAAGAAGTCCCGAGTATCAGCCAGGAGCATCTCTTTCACACCAGGCTCTAGAACAATAGATTCCATTGGACGTTTATGGCGAGAGTCCGTCCAACGCCAGGACCCATGTACGTCAGCAAAATAAATTTGTATGCGATGCACGGCCTCCGCCTCATATTCGCGCTTCGCTTGGAGCACAAGTTGCTTCAAGATGTTGTTATTCCGTGCAACGACACTGTGTGAAAAAGTACATGTCAGCACATGGCTCGAGATCGAGTGATGGCGAGTACAAGGGCGCCTGTTCGGTACCAGCAGAACCGAGCGGCCCTGATCGGGTGAGGCGCGGGCATTTCAAGAAATGGGAAGATGAAAGTCAGTGAGAGACAGGTGGCTCACCTGACCGACAGAACTTCCAAATCGCTGTCTTTGTTTCGCGATCGGCGTACTCGCAACCAATGGCCCCGGTAATAGATTGTGTGTGTACTATCAGGAGTCGGCTGAAAGACGACTCGTGTCTTTGCCATGCCAGGAGTAAGATCATCCACTCGTGAAGGCTCAGCGCCATCGTAGTCATCATCACCAAACGAGTTGTCGCCCATGGCACCGGACATCATGCCTGGCGAGATGGTGCGGGTCGTCGTCTCGAACTCGCGAGAACGCTGCCACTCCGGGCGCTTAGACAGCCAGAGCATGAGCCAATCATAGGGGTAGTCCTCTTCAGAGAAGTGGGCAGTGAGGAAGAAGGCTATACACGACTTTAACGACTGGCTATCAACAACTACATTCTAAAATGACATACAGTTGACAAAGGATGACCTGAGAGGGAAGGGTTGAGTTTGAGAGACTAGTCAGACAAGTGAGTCACCAGGAGGAACATACCATGCAGAGCTGGATATACGACGAGCTGTCTCAACCGTCCCACCGAGGACGACGAGTTTCATACCATCGACGAGACTATTGCTTGCGGCACCGCCGACTAAGGGAGATACGAGGGACTTGAGGGCGTCCATAGCAGGTGCGAGCGCTCGTGGAGCGAGAGGATGAATTCCACGGTAGTGAGTACGTGGTGAACGGTTGCAGAGGAAGTGGGTGCGAGAATGAGAGTATATGTATAGGAAGCTACAAGAGGAGTGATGGTTAGATGGAAGCAGTGACTCGAACACGGGAGCCCTAGCTGTGCGGTGGTGAAGGCTGAGAGCAAGAGTGAGTCGAACGCGTCAGCTATGGGATGGGAGGACTCAGGGCCGCGCGCTAGACGTGCCTTCTGATATCCGTCCGGGACGCGCCTCTTTGGCTTCTAGAATTTCTATCGCGTCCCGATATTTGTCTCCTCCCAATCCCCACTGCCAGCGCACAGCATTTATTCCAGCAGGCTCACAGCAGCAGAATCTTTTGTCGCCACGTATTTAAAAGACCTCACATCATTCCAGTGTATTTTGTGCACCCTTTGTTTTAATTTCAAACCACCCCCGGACCTTGGAGACAATCATACAGCCACACTTTATGAGTCAACACCGCAGTGTGGGATCAATTCTCGAGTCAATTGCTGCTCATTTTTCTTTCCGTCCGGCGCTGCTATCTTCCTGAACTGCCTTTGTCACTGTCGTCATTCTGGTGCTAGTGGTTATCTTCTGCCTCATGTTTTCCTGCTTCGAACCTTGTAACCTTGTGTCAACACTCAGTCACTACTCAGATTTGTGCCATCTAACCGCAGTTACCGCTGTTCGCATGTATCAAGTGCCGCAGAAACAACGCAGCAATCCAAGCTTACTATGCGCGTCATGCTATTCGTTTCGGGGCCCGACCGAAACAATGCAATCGTCCTACCGATTGCAGCCAGGTGCACACCTTCGGTTAGCCCATCTCTTTGGCTTCCACTCGTGCCGGCACTCTTCTCCAGCTTTTCGCAGCTCACTGGGCACATGCGAAGCAGGGAAGCACAGCCCGATATAGACTTGGGGGAAGTCGGTGTGCTGCGCTTCGCGATCTGGAATGGACTTCGCGCCGTCTCCGGAGTGCGGGATTTGCCCGGTTCAGCAGTTCATTTCAGACTCCATGTGCACGCATCTATGTGCAATTTGTTTTTCTCACGGGGTTTTTGTTCATTTGGCAGGTTGAGCCTTTCCTGGTGGACTTGTGCTGTGCCCAGTGATAATCGGCCTGTGCTCGACTCCACACTTTTCCTTGCTTTGGATGATCGGTGATAATTACTGGCCCCAGATTCTCGACCGACGGGACATGACGATCGGGCACCTAATCCCCACTATCCTAGCCTCGTGATCATATCTCCTCCCAAATGAACTTGAAATGACACCCTGCTTCGAAGTCTCGGACCTTCGATCATTCGATAGCCGGATATAGCGCAATCCTCGGTATGCGCCGGTAATACTTCAGCGCCTCGTCGAAACCGCGCCGCGGAAGACTCCCCAAAATGAATGTATACATGCAACCGCGGCTCGAGTAGAAGATAGTGGCGACAGCCGGACCGAATCTACGTCTTGTTCAAATCGACTCCGCAAACTTTGATCCAAGTTAGTCTTGTCATAACTTCTCTATCGCAGCCCATGTCATCTCCGTTGGAACCGGTGGGCGAGGATGCACCACGTTCTCCATATGGTCGGGAGATAGAATGTCGTCAGACTTTAATCTTCAAAGTTCAGCAATGTCAGGGTTCTTCGACGCTATCCGAAGAACCTTGGATCTGTCGTTGCTTCCTCCGTGACGCTTTCTTTGTTCTGTCTTCCAAAGTTTACTGGGCTCCTTGAAGAAGCTTCCTTGACTCCTCATTTCCGGTTTTTACGCATTGCGAAGAATCTTTTTATGCTTTGCAACCTCTGCCCGACATTTACACGACGCTTCAAGCCATTTTCCCGGTCGCTGTCCCCTGTGCGCTGCAAGAGCGACGGTATTCGTAGGTATTTAGCATTCAGCTGTCTAACAACTCCGGCACGTTCCGGAGTTACTGGGGTTAGTAAATTTTAATCCTAACGCCACTCCTGCAACCGATGAGCACCACAGCTAGGTATCGTCGTGTACCTGCTCACTGGCTTCACAACCGATTTTCAAATTTTACAGCTCGTGAATCTTTTTGCACAGGTAAGAAAGTCACGTTCAACTTGTGCAGTGCCGGTAGTGGCTCGTCCAGTGTTCATGAAATTAATGTATGGTTACGCCCTCTTCTATCTGATATCTCAGATGATGTGGGGATTGTCTGCTTTTATCTACATCAGTGGCTGTAAGTACTACGTACACTGTGCAGTTTCCTTTGACGGCCGCCCGAATATGCCGAGTCGTTAGGGGTCTGTTGTTTGGTGACATGTGTTGGGTTCTTGAGTCCACATGGATTCACTGGGCGACAGATATTTTAATTCTTGATTGGATATGAACAGTGTTGTACAGCGAACCAGCATGGGCCACAATCTGTACTTGCTCTACGCGTTCGCTATCTTGCACTGTAAGCGCTTGAGTATTGTTCAAGGCAGGAAATTTCCGATTAGTTCCGGAATCTCTTCAATATATAGCTACATACAACCGATAGAACTACATAGTACTCAACCTTCTTTCAGAATACACATGTGCTACTCTATGTATTCTAGTCATGAACTGTAAAGGAGGAAAGATATTTGTATATTAGTATTCAATTTACTTGATCGATTAAAGTCTCTATTATCGTACTGGTATAAGACCTTATATGAAATCGTGATTATAGTGCTGGATGTGTCTCATCCTGCCTTGTAGATTATTTGGCAGTCATTTGAAGAGTATTGATGTATACTTTAAGAAAGAATTGATTTTCTCCCGTTCCTTCGTCACGTGCAGATCGGCGCATTACATCAATTATCTTCCTGCTACATATGACGTTGACCAGACTCCTTCCATCTTAACAAAACATGTTCAAAAAGTAAGCCTTCAAATACATGTTTCCCTATATTCTATAACTCAACGGGTCCTCGGAAAAGATTCGCACAAAGCGACATCACAGGCAAGACGAACGTCAAGTCGTCTGCACAGCGCGCTATACGTGATACACTGATCAGGGATCTCAAAGTCGACACGGAGAAGCTAGAGCAGATCTGGCCGAAGAAAGAGGTACTCGTGCATGTTAAATGGTCATTATCTTATTTCTTTTCGTCTCTCTTCCTCCTGGTTGTCCTCTCCCTTCATTGCCCTTTCATCCCGTTTCACCTTATCGCGCATATACTCTGGTGATGCTGATGCTGACGGTGGTGTTATGATTGGTATGACAGCAGAGATCACATATCGATATATACGGTGAACGGAGACCCGTTGTTCTTCCAGCAGCATGAGGAACAGTTGTATCCCACTCTTTGGCTAGTACAAAAATGTGCGTTCCCTTCTCAAACTTCAACCTTCCCGCTGTCGCAACAGTACGAGTAGCTGACGTACTGCACGGCTGTAATGGTAACGAATAGACCCATCAATCCTCCCCCGTCTCCAAGTCGATCGAGGCGCAATCCGGTTCCTTCTCGCAGGTGCGAACATGATGTGTCGTGGATTCACATCTCCAGGTGGAGAGCTACCGCCGACTGATCAAGCGATTGAGGCCAGCAAGCCTGTTGCTATCTTCTGTGAGGGAAAGGAACATCCGGCAGCTATTGGGTTCACGAAGCTCAGTACGGAGGAGATCAAGTCGGTGAATAAGGATGTTGGTGTTGAACTGAAGATGTACCTTGGTGATGATTTGTGGAAGATGCAGCGCATAGGAAAATAAATGATAATAAAATCAATAGAGAAAGCTTCGTACAATTTGTTCTGCTTTTATTAATATGAAGGAACCATGCTTGAACTTTGATATATCCAACCCGTTTCATTTCCTTATACCATTTACTCATTATACTTATACAAAATGACACTGAAGCAAGGCATCTACTAAATACCAATAACTCTTGTTAACGCCAATACGCAGGCGAATCGAACCCAACGACCTTATACGCTTCGTCAAGAGTCTGAACGACATCCTGCGGTAGAGGGCCTTTCTCCGAATCTACACAGTTCTGCTCAAGCTGAGCAGCGCTACTCGCTCCGAGGATAACACCGTCACTTGGCGATAATGCAGAGTGGTGCTGCATCCAGCGAAGAGCGATTTCTGTAAGCCGTAAACCATGCTTATCCTGAGCACAATAATAAAATAGTTGGTATACTAAATAGTTGGAAAGGGTCGTGATGCCCATGGCTAGAGAGAGACGTACGGCCACTTCTTTGATAAGAGGTAATGCTTGGAAGAATCCGTCCTTGAAGTAACGGTTTCGGTACATTGTACCCATTGGACCTGCCGATGCATCAAAGCGACTACCAGGCTCGGGGGCATCGTTAGCGGAAACAAGCTTTCCTGCGAAGAATCCACCACTAAAGGGAAGGGTGGAGATTACTGATGTAGATACCTATTGGTTTAGAGGGGGTTAATTGACTTACGCCAACGGGTTGTACACAACGATGCGCAAGCCAAACTTGCGACAACATGGAACAAGTTCTGATTCCATGCTCCTCGTTATCGCATTATACATGCTACATGCAAAATAGATAAGCATACAAAGCCAGTGAGACGTTGGGTGTCTTACGCTTGGTAGATCTTTGGCTGCACCCAGCCGTTCTTCTGGCATGTTATTGCTATTTCCGCTACCTTGCAACAATCCATATACGAGTTTTATATACAAACTGAGAGGATATAAATCTCACAAACCTCCCATGCAGCATAATTGCTCAATCCAAATATCTCACTGATAGGAACAATAGTTTCCGTGAGTATATATATGAAGTTGGATATATGCGCTCACAAGAGGCCCTCGTTGTACATGTTATTCATCTCCCGGAGAGTATCCTCGAACGGCACACTCCTGTCCGGAGCATGGAGATATAGGACACGCACCTTCGGGCGTCCGAGTTTCTCGAGCGACGTCTTGAAAGTTGCACGCAGTTTCTCGGGATGGTGGTCCCCAGGGTTGACTGGATAGACTCTAATTCCCGACTTTCACTATGCCACCCTGTGAACATAGATGAGTGCTACATACTTGGTATCAATAGTGCAATCTTTGAGATCCAGTTGAGCAAGATACTGAATAAATGCGAGTATATTTGTGGGTGCGCTATATCCGGATTCAGCTTATCTCTGGTTTATGTGCAACATACCTCTTCGGTGGTTCCGCCAGCATACACGCGAGCAGTATCGAGCTCTTTATTCCCGTGTTTGTAGAAAACATCGATTATTTCCTGGCAATCTTT
Organism: Fomitiporia mediterranea MF3/22; assembly: GCF_000271605.1. Lineage (NCBI taxonomy): Eukaryota > Fungi > Basidiomycota > Agaricomycetes > Hymenochaetales > Hymenochaetaceae > Fomitiporia > Fomitiporia mediterranea. Next base: position 2,568,120 of record NW_006760388.1, read on the forward strand.
GAGGTCGTGATTTCTAACTCCATTCTTCCCTTGCACGCCCATCGTCATGGTGCCCTACATTCACACAGCATAAGCAATATTATGATTTTCTATTGATAGCTTACGCACAAATATAAGGGGAACTCTGGTAGGAGACATCGTTGCTAGTAATGATAACAAGTGTAGAAGTGCCTTGATGCTATGATACTATGAGAAACAAGCTATTTATGAGATCTTGGAGTATGACTAATCAGCATGACGTCTCCCACCCTGCGCCAGAGACACTTTTATTTGTGTTGTCGTCAAGAAGCGTACTGTATCTTGAAATATACCTCGGTCTCTGTCCGCCCATGGGGTCAAAGAAGAAGAAGTCGAAAGCAGCTCCCATGCCCAAGCCAGAAAACCCGGCGCCAGAAGTCGACAATGACGAATTACTCGACGATCTCATGGCTCAGATCGACGAAGGGAATACTTCTCAGCAAGTAGCCGCAACAGTCGTCGAGCAGGTCCAGCTCAACAAGGCCGACGAAATCGAGGCAGCGGCTGGAAAGAAGGACAGTAGGGCCCGCTTCGAGGCACGCAAGGTTCGCCCCCGTCTGCTATGAAGCTCCGGAAGAGATCGAAGCTCATGGCTGTCATGACTGAGCAGCTCCGCAAGGCTGCAGAACATGCAGCACGCTTCACTCATGACGACAGGGAAGCGGACGCGCGAATCGAGCAGGAGGCCCGTCATGAAGAAAAGGTCATCAAAGCCGTATGTGATGATTTAGGGCTAATAATGTACGAGGCGAGTCTATTTTGCTGCGCATGGATCATTTTTGCACCACCTGACTTGCGTTTCCGCTCTCTAGATCAACCCCGACGGACATTGTCTGTATGCTGCTATAGCAGACCAACTACGCATTCTCAACATACTTCCTCCTGCTGTTGCTCACTATGGCACGACACGTGCAGCGGCTGCCGCATATATGTTTTCTCATCCAGACGCATTTCTGCCCTTCCTTCCTAGTACTGAAGGTGAAGACGGTGTGGGTGCTGGAAATGCAGGATTGATGAGTCCACGCCAATTCCACAGCTACTGCGAAAACGTACGCTCTTCCGGAATGTGGGGCGGCGAGCCGGAAATCTTGGCTCTAAGCCGTGCTTACCGTGTGCCTATTCATGTCGTTCAGTCAGGTACTCCGCCAATCGTTGTCCATGACCCTGATGGTGTAGATGGCGCTTCACTGGATGATAAACGTGTCGTACGCATTAGCTATCACAGGCGGATGTACGGACTCGGCGAGGTGAGACTTAATGTTTTCAGCCTCATTTTCACGTCTCACCCTTCGTCCTGATAGCATTACAATTCGCTAAGGCCGAAGTCCCTAACACAACAGATAAAGTCCATTTTTGAGTGATTGGATTGCTCCGGCTTCCGCTTTGCATTATCGCTTTCATCTGTAGCTGGTTTCCTCGTATCAGTGGGATGCTGTCTTGTTGAGGTTGAAACCTTGTCATAATTTTCGTGTCATCTAAGATACCTTTATCTTTGTCTCCGTTAGGCAGTTTGGCTATTCACGCTCACCCTGAAGTACTAATTTTCATCGATGTGCAATTTGCATTCTTTTCAAGATCCTTTATAATTTGTAGCAATAATTCTTCCAGAGTATGAGTAAAGAATCTGTCCTGTGCCTGTATATCTTCAGTGCTCTGAGGCAAGATAAAAATTAAATTAAATAAACGACTTGAAAGCAGTGGATAGATCAGCACGCATTTCAGTGCAATTGGTACACAACGGCATCTCTTACTATACGCAACGTCCAGATATCTTTGATAATAAACAAGATAACTAAACTGAAAGGTTCAACGTTGAAGACTCGAAGGAAGGAAGGCCGTAGAATTGTGTACAGCATCACGTGCAAACGACTTTCGAAAAGTCGCTACGCGTCTTCCTCAGTCCCAAACGTCCAGGCATACCACCATCATGTCAGTCTTCCAACGCGATCCAAGAGCCGGATTATTCTTTGGTGGTGATAGGGTATCCGGTCAAGAGATACGGGATCAAAATGGTGCGCATTTATAATCTCTTATTAAGAAAGAATCACTAAGCGCTGACATTCCGAAAAGTCATTGCTGCACAGTCGATCGCTAATATCGTGAAGAGCTCGCTCGGCCCTCTGGGATTAGATAAGATGCTTGTGGATAATATAGGAGTATGCGAAAACCCTTACACCGAGATTTACCTTTGCTCAATTTCCGATTGCATGTAGGAAGTGACAATCTCCAATGACGGGGCAACCATCCTTTCTTTGCTAGAAGTCGAGCATCCTGCAGGACGTATCTTCGTCGATCTAGCACAAAAACAAGACAAGGAAGTTGGAGACGGTACTACTTCCGTCGTCATCATCTCCGCCGAGTTACTCCGTCGTGCAAATGAGCTCGTCAAAGCTAAAATACATCCTACGACGATTATTGCTGGATATCGGCATGCATGTCGCGAGGCATGCAAGTTCCTTGTTGATCAACTAAGCATCAAAGTTGACTCACTTGGTCGGGAAGCGCTTGTCAATGCTGCGAAGACGAGTATGTCGAGTAAAGTCATTGGCGGGTGAGTTTCCTGTTCTACTCAATATTACGGGGAAGGACTGCGTTGACGACTTTGGAATTCGACAGTGATGATGATCTTTTCGCGCCCATGGCTGTTGATGCCATGCTTGCTGTGAAGACCACCAATGCGCGTGGTGAAACAAGGTATCCGGTCAAAGCAGTCAATGTACTCAAAGCACACGGCAAGAGCGCGCGAGAATCGCTCTTCGTAAAAGGCTATGCATTAAACTGCACCGTTGCTAGCCAAGGTAAATTTTTTTGTAAATGGGGTTTGTTTTATAGTTCTACAAATGCTGATGTGGTTAAATCAATCAATCTAGCAATGAAGACGCGAATCTTGAATGCAAAAATCGCATGCTTGGACATCAACTTGCAAAAGCAGCGCATGCAATTGGGCGTACAAATTGTTATAGAAGATCCGAATCAGTTAGAAAATATTCGTAGACGGTATGAGCACGTTTCATAGATACTGAAAAGGGGCTAATGATCGTGGTCATTTTTATAATAGTGAATCTGAGATCACGCTCGAGCGTGTCCGTAAAATCCTTGCATCAGGAGCAAACGTTATCCTCACCACAAAAGGTATTGATGATCTCTGTCTGAAAGAGTTCGTGGAAGCAGGTGCGATGGCCGTCCGACGGTGTCGTAAGGAAGACCTTCGTCGTATTGCAAAGGCGACGGGAGCAACGTTGGTTTCGAGTCTTGCCAATTTGGAAGGTGATGAGACCTTCGAAGCAAGCAATCTTGGTTTCGCAGAGGAGGTCGTGCAAGAAAGGATATCAGACGATGAGTTGATCCTCGTCAAGGGGACGAAGGTTGTCAACTCGTCCTCAATCGTGCTCCGCGGTGCGAATGATTACATGTTGGATGAGATGGAGCGAGCAATACATGATTCATTATCCATCATTAAGCGCACACTGGAGAGTGGGACTGTTGTTCCAGGTGGAGGTGCTGTCGAGACGGCACTGAGCATTTACCTCGAGAATTTTGCGCAGACTTTGGTGAGCCTCGGACTTATTCTGTTATTCGGAGAGCGTCTCGTCCTGACTCGAATGGTGACTAGGAATCTCGTGAGCAACTTGCGATTGCCGAGTTTGCAAACGCCTTACTTGTGATACCGAAGACTCTGGCGGTAAATGCTGCGAAGGACTCGACCGATTTAGTTGCCAAGCTACGCGCCTATCATAACGCTGCGCAAAACGCATCGGCAGGAGACCCCAAAAAGGTCCTGTCGCGATATGGCTTGGACCTGTTGAATGGCGAGGTGGTGGACAACGTGAAGGCGGGAGTACTGGAGCCGACCGTGAGCAAAGTTCGGAGCCTTAAGTCCGCCTTTGAGGCGGCAGTGTCGCTGTTGCGAATAGATGATGCGATCCACTGCGTGCCGGAGCAGAAGGGCGAACCTGACCCGCACGGTCATTAGCAGTAGAATAGAAGTGTATTGATTTCAGTGCAAAAAAATATAAATGTAGAGATCGGGACCTGATGAGATAACCGCCTGAACGGAAGAAAAAGTCGGGTGAAAGGGCATCACGTGGCTTAGCAGACGCGTTGGTTCAGCTGTTGAGTTGCGGCGGAGATCGTCGCACTCGAACCATCTGTCTCTGTCCTCCCACCGTCGGCGGCCCCGTTTCCCATCTCTGACCCGCCAAATCAGTGCGCCAATATCCCCCGCCGTCGGCCAACTGGGACTCCCTCCTTTGCCTTACTTTTATCCTTATTGCTCGAGCCGCGCGAGCACAGTATTCACACCTCTTTCTCATGCCAAACGCGTAATCCGCACTTCAACTTGCCAGTCCGCAAATGCAGCAACTCGCTGCCGCCTCAGACACATCTTGCAACGTCGCCCCCCACCTCCCAGCCCGGTTTCGCTCCCTCATTTGGGCATGCCTCGATGCTTCTCTTCCCAGATCTGCTGTTTTCTACGCCGAACGCTATTTTGCTCTCGACAATAAGTGTCACGACGCGCTTCATTTGTACTCGTGTGCACTATTACGTTGTGGACAGACACAGTCCGCTTTGTGGCTTGTAAGCCCACCCTATCAGAAGGAACCCTGCACAGGCTGTTACGTGGCTCAAGCGGAATGTCACACCGCTCTTGGCCAGCACGCCCAAGCTGGCGAAGCTCTTGAAGCGAGTTTGCGTACTACTTATGCAACTGGTTGTAAGTCAATTATTGAGTAAGCAACTTATTCACCCGGCTAAGTTGTCATTCCCGGCCAGCAATGCCAACGAACGCAACACGCGAAACACGCGTATTCCAGGAGGAAGCCGTGTTGCATTGTAAGACGGGGAAAGCCGCCCTGAAAGCGAATCTATTAGACAAAGCTGTAATGAGCTTTCGTCGGGCTCTGTCATTAAATCCAATGCTTTGGGATGCTTTTGAAGGATTATGTACTGCAGGTGTGTGATCACGAACTCGAATTGTATTCGGACGTTGACCGAAGCCCGCACAGGTTCCTTTCCCGAAATCGGGGAACTCTTCCCTTCTCGTCCGCCACCTGTGAAGCAAGGCCCGGAAGATTTTCATACTAATGTCGCTTCGTCCTCAAAGCAGCCCATCGGGGGCGGTCCAGTTACGTCTGGCTCTGGGTTCTTTACTCCAGCGCATGGAGATCAAAATGGATTTATTGGATGGAGACCAGATCTTGCCCCTCCTCAGGCGTTTCGTATGGGTCTGGCGCTAGGTGGTCGCGATTCAATGTCAGTTATAAGATCCGATATCATTATATGCATCTTCTTACACGAACAATGATAGAGGGACGAATGATTCTTTTTATCCTGAAAACTCAATTCTTGCGCCGTTGCGTACTGCTCGCAATCCTGCGGCTGGTGTTCCCTCTCGCCCGTTATCGTCCGCAGACGAGACGGGTCCCGTTCCAAAGAAGCCTCGCTCCCAAAGCCGACAAGCGGTGATGGAGAAGGACAAGGCAAAGCAGGGCACCGGCGGAGATGCCCGTTCCAAAAAGGCACGCGCACGCCCGGTCCTTGTGTCTGCTAACCCCATCTCATCTAAACCTTCTAATCCTCCTCGAACTGCCCTTCCAACCCGCGGAAAGCAGCCTGTGACCAGAGGCGGGAGGAGTGAGAATACAGTCTTACCAGCTCCTTCAATGGCCTCAAGGCGGAGTGCAAGACTATTATCCAATAGTGTTACTGGCGAGAAGCTGAAAACGCATAATGTGAAGGTAAGTAACTTCATTTAGACACAAGATTCAATTCGCTTATTCCCCTTCCTATACAGCATCCGCCACAGCGTAAACGAACCGCACACACTCGTTCAAAATCTACTGAATCGGACATGGACGAAGATTATCCACCCCTCGGAGATGTGGGCTCTCAATCGCCCCAATCTAATAACACTCATTCACCGCGATCGGATGAACTTCCAGCACCGGTCTGGACATCCGAGATGGAGCAAGCTGCACAAGAAGCATACAATACGGCTTTAGCAGACATTTACGTATACGACCTCATGCGACTGTTTGCAAGTTGTGTACGTCTATTGGCCATGTACGATTGTGAAGCCTGTCTAGCAGAAATCGACATGCTTCCTCGAAATCACCAGCAAACCGTTTCTGTAATAATTATGATTGCACGAGCACGTTACGAACAAGCCGATTACATGAAAGTACGTGGTTGGTATTATTGAGTCTTCTCGTTGAATTGATCCCAACCAAACAATTTTCTACATTGGTAGGCAGAACGCTTCTTTGATCATGCTCGGACCAAGGATCCACATCGAATATGGGACATGGACCTATATTCAACAACATTATGGCATTTACAACGAAATGCTAAACTGTCATTTCTTGCGCAAGAGCTGTTGAGCATCGACCCTAAATCTCCGCAGGCCTGGATAGCTGTTGGAAACTGTTTCTCACTACAGAAAGAGCGTTCTCAGGCATTGACATGCTTTCGTCGTGCGGCACAGTTGGACTCGACATGTGCTTACGCGTACACACTAAGCGGTCACGAGCTCACAGACGAGGACGTGGATAAAGCGGTGAATTTCTTCCAATCAGCACTGAGAACGGACCCTCGGTCATATAATGCATGGTGCGTTACTGTCTCCGTGTACTTTTTCTGATGTTCGATCTTCCCTTCTGGGGCGTCAAAACACTCTAGACTATTTGATACTAATGATCTTCGACTTGTTATTTAGGTATGGTCTCGGGTCGTGTTATCTAAGGATGAGCAAGTTCCGGCTGGCCGAATTCCACTTCCGCAAAGCTGCTGCCATCCACCCCCAGAACGCGGTGCTGCTCGGGTGTGTAGGCATGGTAAGTAGGGTCTGGCGGAGGTTTGATTACGTCGCGCTGACTCGAATCTTAAACACAAATAGGCTCTTGAGCGGCGGGGCCGGCAAAGCGAGGCGTTTGAATTGTTCAATCAGGCTGTGACTCTGTCTCCCGATAATGCGTTAGTACGATATCGGCGGGCTAAAATCCTTATCGCTACGAAGCAGTATAAAGTGAGTCGATTTTTATTCTGTTGCCAGGTACTCGGACCGAACTGAACTGATGCGGTGCACGTCGTAGGAGGCAATCGAAGACCTAGAACACCTGCGCGACTGTGCGCCAGAAGAGGCAAATGTCGTCTTCCAACTCGCACGGGTGTATCGACTGGTCGGGGACGAGACCAAATCTGCGCAGATGCTGGCCGTGGCGCGAGATATGTCGCCAAAGAGCCTGAACAAGATTAAGCGGCTGTTAGCGACGGAGAGAGACACGGAGAGCGTGGTTGGCGGAGATTCGATGGACGAAGGATGATGTGAGCGTGGCGATCTGTGTTGTAATCTGCCTGAAGGCGCAAGCATTGGCGGATTGCCCTGGCATACGCAATCGCAGTAGTTTATTTTTGTTACCCTTACTGCAAGCAAATTTCACCCCTGTGCACAATCTGTAGCATGAATTTTGCATGACTTGGAATAGAGACAGGACGATGTCGTGTGAGCGATGTCCCTGCGCGACTGCTCAGGTTAGGGTTAGGTAATGACCGGACGGGTAGCCGAAGCTGCCTGATTAGATAGACGAGTCATCCGAAGCCCGCCGCGGGTCACGTTTTTTCTATAAGAGCACCTCTCTCCGAAAGACACCTCTCCATCTTACCTCTTACCTCTCCCGACCACACTCTCCATGGCTATCTAATCGTCCTCCTGTTCTCCGCCTGTCTCCTGCCTCTTGTCTTCCTCTCGCCCACTGTCACCCAGTTGACGAGGTGTAGCATTTAAACAACCAACATGGCCTGCAGAGCCCGCACATCCAACTCAGGATCGTTGCTTTTCGAGCCCGCTCGAGTATTCCGTATACACTTCTGACACCACCCGCCTGCCACCACTCGCATCTCGCTTTTCACGCGTTCAACACGCTGTCTGTGCCCATGCATCCTACAATCGGTTAGTGAAAGCGCGTCATAGTTGTCTTCGTCGTCTGGCTGTTGCTCATCGTTGTCTTTCGCATTTTGAACACCAGCCCGCTTCGTGCCTCAGTCCGCTTCCACCACAATGTCATCCATAGCATCAAATCTTGCTACCCTCGCTCGCTCTAAGTTACGCTCAGCGTATACCGGCGGGTCGAGGGACAACCTCAGCCTCCACCGCTGGGTGTTGCTCAAAAACTCTATCACCACCCAAGATGTACATTCTGATCTAGCAACGCAAAACGCGGCGTTCGAAGTTGACGTCGCAGAATCACCTAATGAGATTGACACCGATGTGGAAGACGAGGAGGTGGACTCGAGCTTAGACAGTGTTAAGTTCATGTTTCCAGACCCCGGAGACGACGTAGTGGCACCTGAGGTGTCTGAGGTGTCTGAGGAGCAATGGCTTGACTCTCTTCTTGAGACCCTCGGTGATGAAGACAGCGATGACGAGGATGATGCCCGTATCTCGCCTGTGAGCATCGACGACGCCAGCTCTGAGCAGCTCAAAATCCACTCTCTGGTGGATCCCGAGTCTTTCTGCACATCATTGTCCGAGGAGTTCGCCACGCCCCAATCCATCACTGTTCCATATCCTGTACCATATCCCCCTCTTGAGCATGACTCCCACGACTGCTGTTTCGTTTCTGATTCTATTCCGTACTTGCCTTACCACCACCATGATATAGAAGACTCAGAGGGCTCTGTTCCAGATGCCATTGAGGACACGTCTGACGACGAGTCTGAATCGATCTCTACGCCGTTCTCTCGTTCCCGCGCGTCTCTCAGCCTCGTAGACCCCGCCTCTATCCCCCTTCCTCAAGACCAATACGAGCCGCACATCTACGACGGATTTAATGTATTCTTCCCCTACGAGGATCCACTCCCAGACGCTCACTCTGATTCTACCCCTGTCTATAGTCCCTACCATCAAAGCTGCTGATGTTTATTCATTTTTTGCTCGTCTCTTAGTCCTTATTTCTGCGCAGTTGTAAATTTATGGCCCGCCATGCATTGATTGTCTATTTCTACCCCCGTTTCACTCACTTTTCTCGCCTTTACTTTTTTCCGGTTATTTGTCTTTATGCCTCCGTTGTCATCGTGTCTGCTTAGCGTATGAACTCTTTTTATATGCTCGTAGTTTTTTGCCCTTATCGAGTGGAGCTGTGTGGGAATTCTAATGCGAGTGTCAGACGTTTCCCGCTTGTGGCTGGCCGCGTGTTTCGCGTGACAGAACTGGAAAACGCCACAGAATAGAACGCTCAAGCTCCGGGACAGACATCGAGCATGCAGGCGTAGACAATTGGTTATTTGCAACGGAATTTGACTTTATTCAATGCTGATTGTATTTCTATGGGGTACTCAGGAGGTACTTGGGTTTCCTTTGATGAGGAGACAGACTACTCGACAGGAGTAAAGGCCACTAATAGAAGGAGCATCCGAGTTCCCGGAAATGACGCGGACTCCGGGGTGAGTCGGAGGGAGTATTCATGGCAACTCAATTCAAGAAGCTCCTAAAAAATCTAAAGTTTATTCCACCCCGTTTCTTTCGCTTCCCTCCCCGTCGTTCCCTTCTTGAAGTCCTTCGCCGCCACGCGTACAGGAGAAGGAGTACGCATATGTCCGCCCGTCGCAGTTATGAGTTAACTGGGTGTACCTCGGGAGTCTCTTTTTTTTCGAACAGGGAGTCGAAGGAGTTCCGCTGCGCCCCCGTGGCTAATGATGCCGAGCTGATGTGCTGGACGGATGTGGTGCTGAACGCGTTTGGGAACGAGTGGTGCTCTGGCAGGGGCGATGAGACCAGAAGTGGTGCTACGACAGAAATCAACAGATGTACACAATGATGAAAAAGCCGACGGGTCAGCAAGAACAGCCTCGTCATAATGAGATAGTTCAAGACGACTACTGCTGCTGCTAGTTACTGCGCTATCCCGCTCACGAAGTGTAGCGGCGATATGTGGAGAATGGACGAATGGAAAATGTAGCGTACCTAGTCGACTTAGACAGGGGCTTTCTTTCCCTAGGACTCGCGCTGGGACGCTAAATCCCAAAACACAACAAGAAAAAAGGGCCAAATTGGGAATGGAAGGGCCGTCGGAAGACAGAGTTTGGAGATATGATTAATATATTTCTTTTTCACTTTGATAGTAAAAACAATTGCAGCAGGCACGACAACAACATCACACCACCATCACAGCCCCGAAAGAGCTGAAAGTGGTTGTGCCACTGCTTGTGTAATAAGAATCTTTGAGGACAAAAACGCACCTCTCGACGTATCTGCGAAGATCATTCCCGATCAGGAGAAAGTCCGTGAGGAGTTTAGCGGACCAGTTTGCTTGGAGAAAGTTCTCGTAAAGTTCTCGATCGCAGTGGGGCATGAATGCCAGCGTCGGCCCGTCAAACTCATACTTGCCTTCCTGGATCACTCAAGCAAAGACAAGAAGCCGAAGGTTCCAAGGCGGATAGACAAAGTAAGCATCAATGTATCAGTATCAGGATGAGGCACTGTTCCGTTACGCCCGGGCTTGCCTGAAGGGCTCACCGACAGGGCATAAGAAAGAGCCAAAATCACATACTTTGTTATCTGGCAATATTTGGGCGCCGAGCGATGTCAGAAGGAGTATGTCCACAGTCGAGAACACTGGATCGAACGCGCGTATCCTTACTTGACTCTATACGGAGGTTAGTTCACCACCCAGATAAGGAAAAAGGCGTAAGCACCCATCATCAGTTTGAAACGAGGGAGGAAAAAGAAGGGTACGAGCAAAGTGGGAAATGGGAGAAAATGCAGTAAGTGAAAACGAGAAAGGGTCCGTATATGCGACCAGTTTGCGTGGAAGAATATGGGGTCGTGGCGTTTGGCGTACCGAAAATATCTTATCCCGTAACTCGAGCAAAAAGCAGAACTGGAACCGTGCCTGTGCAGATTCTGTGGGACTACCGAGACCAAGACATAGTATCGTGTTTATCTCGCCAGGAAGACTTGTTATCGCATCTTGACAGATATCTAACGAAACAAGTAAAGCAGGTTGAATAAGGGTTGGATTCTGTTTCCAAAGACATGCAGGCCAGGCTGTGCATCAACGACACGACTACGTACGTGTACACTTCTCCATCCATACTGAATCAGAGAGCAATTCAGACTTGCTCCGCTCCAGCAACTCCGCCGGAGTACTATGTGCCTTGTGCTGGCGCTGCTTGCGCCTTTTCTTATTCCCGACGACAAGTGTGAAGGCATCATTTGTGTCGTTGTACTTGAAACCTACATCGGCGCCTTCTTCAACCATTTCACATGTAAGCCATACCCAAGTAAGGATCAGAGGAGATAGAAGAGGATGAAGAGATGAAGTTCTGAAAATTTGTTTGTATGCTTGATAAAGGATCATCCCTAATTCGGAAAGTGATGATCAGACTCAGACTCAGCTGTTCTCAAATCTTCTACCTTACTTCCATTCGTTTCCTCAGCTCAGGAGAAGCCGGGACTTAACTTTAGGCTCTTAAGCTCTTTTCGCTCAACTCATGCTGGAAGGTTCCTGCAGCCTTTCCAACTCAGCGTATCAATCCAGCGAACACAAGGACTGCGTTTCAATCCGGACCATAGCCGCCGGAACGCGCGCCTAACGCGTTCCCTCCCTACTTATGCTTCTCATGTATGCATCTAGGGACCTACCCACCCCGGTCTCTTTCAATCAATCGGTCTAATTGCCTGTATGCTGGTCTCGTGATAATCTTAATCTTAATACAGCTGGCTTCTCGTAATGATGTAAATTGGACAGATAGACTACTGTGAAGAGGCCAAGTGACGTTGTATTCGCGATGTGAAGGGATGAAATATGTACGTAGATTGAGTTATGTTGACTCAACTTGACGCCTGATCCCAACGTGCCCCTTGAAATGAAAGGTACCGAGGGCGCTTTCTTATGCGATATTAATGCTACTGATGAAGACAAGGTAAATGGATTATGGGGTAGAGGTGACTCAATGACTCTTTGGTCTAACCAGGAACACGTTTGGAACTTTCTGGTACTGCAAAAACTCGGTACCGTGTATTGTCTGTGTGCTCTCTGCACTGATACCGTTCTTTCTGCCATAATGCAAGGTTCGGGGCCGTACATTGTTTATGTGCTTCTCACACGTAAACGTTTCGTAATATACTTAAGTCGTCTTTCGGTGCCGTTTGTGGAAGACTGGATTGCATAGCCCGAGGTTTACTTTTTTATACGCAAGCTGTAACAAATTTTGCAGTAGTTCTGAATTGGCGACCGGTTAAGCCTTCTCTGTAACGGTCCAAACTGCTTGTTCATCCTTCGAGGTACCCTTGACGTGGAACTTGATAATTGGAAGAGTAAGATTGAGTTTGTGTGCAACAACCTGACGGGAGATATTAACGAGACTGTTGTACTGACTGAACTGAAGATGACGGGACAGAAACTGTGCAATAAAACATTGTTCAAAGATAGAAAGTGGGTAATGCCAATTGCCACAATGAAACGGAACATACGCAGCATTCCTACTTCTATGATCATTAATTAGCCTTCTCGTCTAGGGCACTATAATGCTTATTGTTGTTTAACACAGGAGCAAAGACTCACATACCACTTTAGTGAAATAGTCCCCTTTCCTACAGAAGAGCCAGTCAATGCGATAATGCTGCATGAGGTCAGGTACGAGCTCAAGCTCAAGCACAAGAATACCTTGAAGATAAATTACACCTATCCGATTTCTTCTTATTTCTAGCTCTCAGACATAGATGCGCATTCTCCTCTTTCTGCCACTCCCTTTCTTCCGATAAGGAGGTAGACAAATTCTGCAAGACAGTATTTGCTTTGGTCGAGCAAAAAATGATGAAACACGGGGAACAAGAGAGTTCATTTGCAAGGCTAGAGCGCAAGGAATTGATCGTCCTTAGATGAGCAGACCCAGCATGCTATGACTGTGAGAGGAAGATAACAGTGACGTGGCCAAGCAGGCAGTTCTGTAGTGGAGACAGATATGACCTGATCAATGCCGTCTCTGGCTATCTGAGGTAGCGAAGATAACAGAGTATCTCCTAACTGCGATGTAAGTCAGAAGCCTGCCTCCTCGAAGAAGCTATAGAGATAAGGATTACGTCGAAAACAATGCAGTATCCCTGCGTTGCGACTCACCACTTAACACCTTTTGAAAACGAAGGGTTATCGAATGCTTCTATTGAAACCGAGCAGGATAATGGGTTCAATATATGCGTGTGTTTTTACGAGATACTTACGCATATGCAATTTGAGTTTCCTGGTGGGTTTCAAGGCTCTTGACAGCAAATACGAAAGATAGTCTAGTTACTTACTAAATCAATGTGCGGGCAGAATGAAGTGTAAATCCCGCAAGTGTGTACGGATGACAGGAAACCGAGTAGCTTGTACAAATTATATTATGCACAATCTGGACATCGACTATCGAACATGTTCAGTGGCTGCGGCATCGTTCGGACAATGTGCATATCTGGTTTCCTAGATAGAAGACATGTGTATGCCACAATAATGTAAGGATGAGTGAGAGACCTTAGTGGCAGATGAGAATGAATACTACCTACGGCGATCTCGGCGAGAATGCGAAATTCCTTGAAGTAAAAACGTTAATCAATTGAAAAGTAAATAGATTTATAATCCATCATCCCATGAGAGTCATCTGCCAGTGTGTAGTATTTTGGTTGTTTGTTGTATAGGCGCGCAGATGTAAAGCAATTGATCGGCATGGTGTCACTGTCCGATCCGCGGTTCCGATGTCCACGCACGTGGAATAGTTCTGCCCCGCTATTGCCTTCTGTAGTGTCTCTACCTGCGAGCACATTGACCGAACTCTTCTGTGCAAATAGTTCTCTGAATAGGACAACAAATGCGTGCAGAAAGATGGCCGTGAACCGGCGTCCAATCTTCCTATGTTTGGGAATGTAGGAGGTCAGCAGATGCGAAGTGGATTTATTTAGGAGGACACGTTTGGTCCGGGAGATCAACTCGACGTCACTTGGCGGAGCTCTGGTCTTGAATCATACCGATCCGTACCAATTGAGGGGACAGAGTAATCGTGGGTAAAACACCTCAACAGTCTCATATAAGCCTCTCGGACGCTTTGGCCGACCCGCATTCCGACTGTGCTATGCTCTCAGCCAGGGAACCCAGCCCAGAAATCATCGACGTTCGCATTGCGGACGGCGTCCAGACACCCGACAATGACAGCGGAAGCGCGGATCTTCGCGAACAGATCATCCAAGGGTTGAACAAGCCCGAAGGCGCTAAGACTTTGCCGACAATGCTCCTCTATGACGAGCTCGGATTGCGCCTTTACGACGCAATCACGACAGACTGCCCTGAGTACTACCTTTTTGCGTCAGTACTTGTATCACGTAAGACGCAGACTACTTATACAAGTTAATCGTGTCCTTCACAGCGCCGAGGAGGAAATCCTCAAGGAGAACTCGGATGAGATCGTACGCCTCATGCACGCTCGCGATGGCGAGGCAGACGTGCATGTCAAGCCCGTCGTCCTTGAACTGGGAGCAGGGTGAGCATGTTTCTTGAGTTTGTGCTAATTACGTTGTGTGGGCGTTGTGGGTCCCACCGCGACGCGTCTCGACGCGTCTGAGTTTAAGTATCTCCGCGTTCATAATCATATCTTATCTTCGTCCGTCTGGCTCTCGGCCGTGATCATCCGCTCTCGAATCGGATAGCGCCAAAAGCCTCCGCTACTCATGTCACTGACTTCCTATGCAGGGCGCTTCGTAAGACTTCGCATATTCTCTTAGCCTTATCGAGGTTGGCAGCCTCTTCGACCAACTCCCCGATTGATAACGAGAAAGACCATATTATTTACTTTGCACTGGACCTTGAGAAGCGTGAATTGGAACGCACACTCTCGGAGCTCATGGAAAACTACGGCGATCAATTGTCTGGCAAGGTTGCCGCAAAGGGAATGTGGGGTACGTATGATGGTGGCCTGAAATTCGTCGAGGAAGGCGGCCTCGCCGCGAAGATCGAAATCGTGGACTCTTCCGAGGAGGGTTGTCACGATTATATTGACAATGCAAATAGGCACAGTCCGAGTGCCTATCATGATAGCAAACGTAAGTCGTCGGGGGATGAATCGCCTCATTCTTCGAGGTCCGATGATTGGACCTCTCGGAGCTTCAGTACGCATGCTACATCTTTTAGCCCACCCTCTTCGCCCGGTTCGGATGCTAGCCGCGACTCGAAGACGAGTACACCTCTGCATATACTTTTCCTGGGGTCGTCTATCGGCAATTTCGATCGCGAATCAGCTACGTCTTTCCTTCGCGGCCTTCCGTTGAGACCAGGCTCTGGCGATACACTTCTTCTTGGTCTGGACCACGATAACGTGAAGGATCAAATAGAATTGGCTTATAATGATCCGAAGAATATCACAAAGGACTTTATTATG
Organism: Fomitiporia mediterranea MF3/22; assembly: GCF_000271605.1. NCBI lineage: Eukaryota > Fungi > Basidiomycota > Agaricomycetes > Hymenochaetales > Hymenochaetaceae > Fomitiporia > Fomitiporia mediterranea. The sequence goes on from NW_006760388.1 coordinate 2,583,540, forward strand.
AATGGCTTGAAAAATGCCGGTCGGATGTTAGGCAAGGAGGACTTGTTCAAAGACAGCAATTGGGAATACTTCAACCGCTACAACGAAGCAGAGCGTGCGCATCATTCATATACTCCGATTAATTCTATCACTGATTAGTGTCTTGCACAGGTCGCCATGAAGCCTATTACAAGTCAACGACAAATCAGAAGCTCGAGATTCCTGGCTCTAACGAGGTCATATCCTTCCTAGCCAACGAGCTAGTGAATGTAGAAGTATCAGTGAAAGTCAGTCTGCTCCGATGTTTAGCTTGGAACGTGTCGTTAACTACATTCTCGAAAGTTCTCGGATAAGGATGCATATACTATGTTTACGAAAGCCGAACTCCGTCCAATGATGCGCTGGACAGACTCAGCAGGAAAATATTCTTTATGGCTACTTGAGCGTCCTGCCTTCACATTCCCACTCCTCGAATCGCCTCATCCATTTGGAGTCCCCACTCTAGACGATTTTAGAACGATATGGAAGGCATGGGATACCATTACCATTGGCATGATTCCGCGGTCCATGCTTTTTACGAAACCCATTGACTTGCGTCATATCTGCCTTTTCTATTTGGGACACATACCGGCTTTCCTGGATATTCATCTTAGTAGGCTTCTGGGAGAGCCGCACACGGAACCGGAAAATTTTAAGGATATCTTTGAGGTATAATTGTAGTTTTGTAGTTCCTCTGAGATGTCCTTAACTCTCGGCTCTAGCGCGGCATTGATCCGCATGTGGATGATCCTTCTCAATGTCATGTACGTATCTTGTTCTAATTCCTGATAACAAGCATGCTGATTAGATGCTTCGTCAGCCCCATTCCGAAGTCCCGCAAAATGAGGAAGACTGGCCTAGTCTCGAGAGTATTCTTAACTTCCGCGATCGTGTGCGGGCCCGACTTTCCCGACTTTATGATGACCTTGGGACTGGGAAACGTCAACTGACGAGGAAAATCGGACGTGTCCTCTTCATGACTCTGGAGCACGAAGGGCTTCATGCCGAAACCCTGCTATATATGCTTTTGCAGGGCGCGGGTAAACCTGGTGGAACTCTGCCTCCTCCGGGCTTCACAGTTCCGCATTGGGACGCGCTCGCGGAGCAATGGAGCTCTACTCCGAGTCCCGCTGAGCCGACAGTTACTCTTGGATCCGCGGAGATTACGCTGGGCCATGACGACCCGGAAGAGTTGGACGAGCATCCGGCGTTTAGAGCTAACCTTGATAATGTGGAATTCGGTTGGGACAATGAGCATCCGAAGCGAGAAGTCCATGTTGATGAGTTCCGGATTGAGTGGCGTCCGGTTAGCAATGGAGAATTTTACGAGTTCTATGAGCATGGCGGTAAAGACCTGGTCATGCTACCCGCGAGTTGGGTTGAGATTGACGGAGAAGTCCAGGTACACAATTTACATTCATCCCTCTCATATTTTCTCTAATTGGTTGGACGCATTTACTCAGGTCCGCACTCTGTTTGGACCACTTCCGATGAGGGTTGCACAGTCCTGGCCCTTGCTAGCATCGTACGATGACCTTTCGAAGTATGCACAAGTGAAAGGTGGACGCCTCCCCACTGAAGCGGAACTTCGCCTATTCTTTGACAAGTTTAAGAGTGGCTATGAAGGTGGTGCGAATTGCGGATTCAGGAATTGGCACCCGGTCCCGTAAGTATTAACATTAAATTATTTCTGGTAATAAGGAAAATAATGAGTTTATTTTCCTCGCAGAGCGACGACGGGTGGTGTGCGGAATGGAGGGAAGGGACACAACGGAGGTGTTTGGGAGTGGACATCAACTGTATTTGATAAATATGATGGTTACGCGCAGTCGAGACTTTATCCAGGGTTAGTTTCCATTGGAATCAATGAGAAATGATAAATCTAGCTTATTCAACTCCGTGATTTAATAGCTACTCAGCAGATTTCTTTGACGGAAAACATCGAGTTGTGGTACGTTGCTTTCCACTTCCCGTCTTCGCAGATGTTAACAACATATTTTTTGTGCAGCTTGGAGGCTCATACGCTACGATCCCTCGTCTGTCCGACAGACGTTCCGTGCGCAACTGGTACCAGCACAATTACCCGTACCCTTGGGTCGCTGGAAGGATCGCATACGACAAGTGAAGAAGATGGTAAATACTAATGGCAAACACGAGAACAAACTCTTAATTTGGAAAAGGAGAATATGTGGAAATTTATCTTCAAGTATCTTGCCTGATGACTGATTATGTAAAAATAGCTTACAGTTTTTGTACAAAGGAAATACGGATCTGAGACAATGAACTGATTGGATATTATGATCGAGAATAGTTACAGCGAGCGGGCTTAAGCACGATTTAGGAGATAAAAGTGATGGTTTATTTGATTTGAGACATGAGGTGTGATTCAATGCGTGAAAATTATGACAAATGTAAAACTTTGGTAATTGTTCGAGGTATCAAAATATGCGGATGCAGAGTCTAGAGTCCATAAGCTCTTCAGGACACACGGAAGATATGCGACATGATCAAAAAGGGAATATTGCGTAATGTCCATGAGCTGGAATCAAAATGAGACAACATGAAATCGTGTGAGACATGAACGGGTTATTGTAATTGAGTGGGGAGGAGTGCAAAAGAGTCCATGAGCTCGTAGAAAAGAAAAGAAAATGAATGAGAAAAACAAAGGTTTGAAGGGGAAATATGGTTCTAGTCGAACATCTTTGCGAGGTTACGGAAAACCTGAGGAAATTAAATAATTAGCACGATGTCTCAACTGCTTATGAGCGGAAATAACAAACCTTCTGGTGAGTGGGCATCCTGTGGAGAGCGTCTGAGCGGTGCAGGTGGCTCTCATCCGCGGGGATGTAGACCACAGGACGGTCGTTGTCCCTCATCGAACGGCTGCGCCTCTGAGACTTGGCGAGCATAACGGAGGGAGCCGGTGCCCAAGCGACTTCGTGCTCATGTTCATAAAGCGTCTTTTCAGATGCAAGCGAAGAGTGCTTCGAAGACGACGAGGCAGGGGATGCCTCATCAACCTGGTGGCGGGGGCACGGGCAAGAGCCACGACGAACTTTCTGCTGAGGGATGCGAACCGGTTCCGTCGGGCGGGAGTCACGGCGAACCTCTGAACGAGGTACTGGTACGCGCAACTCTGGCACAGGGCGGATCTGAGAAGACTGACGGAACTCGGGGTCCCTTGTGTTTATGGCGCGGTATGCAGCGTTGTTGCCGTTGTTAACACGGCGCTTGGGTTGAAGGTACGATGCGTAGTCCCCGAAGTAATCATCGTCCACAACCGACGGACGCCTGAGCTTTGCGGGAACCTGGGCGTTACGCTTGAGGGGAACTGGCTCTGGGAGGATCTCCTCACGCGTGTGCTTAGCGTTCAGTCGAGCGTTACGGATGAGGGGAACTGGCTCTGGGAGGATATCCTCCTCACGCATGTGCTCTAGGTTGAACTGGGCGTTACGAATGAGGGGAACTGGCCCCGGAAGTTGACCAGCAGCGTTGGTCCCTTGCACCTCCGCACGCATGGGTTTGACGTTAAGCTCAGCATTACGAGCGAGCGCAACTGGTTCTGGGCATTGATGCGCTGCCTCGGTCTTTTGAATGGTGATGGGCGAAGCACACGAATGTTCGGGCTTGCATGGCATGCCGGTTTCGTGAAGGCGCATCATGATGAGTCGTTGCCCAATCGTCAGAGGCTCTTCCTGTCTGAAGAATGCGTGGGATTCGTCAGGTCCCCAGCGGATGCGCCTGCTAGGAGGTAAAGACTGGGGTCTGCGACGACGCTGTTGTGCGAATGCGTAAGACATTGAGCTAGAGGTGATGATCGTATAAGACTTACACCGACGAACTGCTGCGGCTCCTTGCGCAGTATAGACTTCAAAGGAAGTGGGTCACTGACGGCTCTCTGTAATGAAACGTCAGTATATTATGCTATGCTGTGTTTCAGGTAGAACGCACGGGACGGCCGAAGTGGACCGCCGGGCCTGCGCCACTAGCGCGGCGTGCTTGAGGCTCGGGAAGTTCATGGTAGTTATCGTATGCCTCACGTTCACCTTTGCTCGGAGGATCTAAGAATTAAGGAAAATTAGGAAATTTTAAAGATATTATCGTTTGCTTTTTAACTCACAAGAGTTACGGTAGGCGGTCTTCGTGTGCTGTCGTTTAACGGACGACGGGACGTAATAGCCTGTGCTATCTCTGAAGCGAAATCCCATGGATTCTCTCAGCCTCTGTGATTCCTTGAGTAGTCGCGATTAGTTAGACAGAAGAATGTAACAGGATGATTAACTACAAACCTGAGCAGAAATCTTGCCTGCGAACTCCGTCTTCTCGGTGGGGGCAAGAAAGTCCATCATGTTAATCATTTGAGGACGAGAAGTGAGTTGTAGAGTGGTTGTTATAGTTTGTAGAGTGAATAGAGTTGATGATGCGAGTTTGTTGAATTTTAGCTGCTACAAGTGGTGGTATTTTATACATTTTCTTGAGGAATATGTCTCGGCAGAGAGGAGTTAGTTAACAATTAGTTGTAAGGAGGCTGTTCGAGCAGTGAAGGTCCAGACACGGCATCGTCCCGGCTGTCGATCCGCCGATCGGTTATTGTCCAAAATGAGACACTTCAGAAGACGCGGAGCGAGTGCATCAAATGCGTGGTGTACAGGCGTACTCCTACGCTCATCGAACTTATCACATCCTCTCGTGTAGTGTACACAATGTCTGGGTCAATATCGATGCTTGACCAAGTAAGCGGCATGGATTTTGTAGCTTTCTCTCGGAGTTCAGTTCACTAAGTCTATTGCTCTATGCAAACTGTCTCGACAGGGTCACGAGCATGCAAACAGCGCTTCCGAATACTATTCACGGGGTTTGCTCATTCCAGCAGCGGAGGAATACTACAAAGCCGCGGAGGCATTTCAGACATGCGCGAACCAGTCAACAGACGAGCACGTAAGTCTATCTAATTGTTGATGTGTGGAAACTCCTGTGGTGCTAAAGTGAAACTGCAATGACGTCTGGGCTTGATTCCTGTTCTGCTACTCCAGACAAAAGGAACTTTGCGAAAGCTGTGTACGCATTATTATTCCGTCGGAAAGGACCTACAGCGCCGTATAGCGAAGCTTAGGGAAGAAGGTAAAGACCCGTCATTACCGCAAGTCAGCCACTCTCCCCGTGGGGCAGCCAAGAGCAACGACAACGAAACATCGTCCAATCCTGGCTCGGGCTTGCATGTTCCACCTCGAGCCAGAAGCCTCGAATCGTCTGCAACGACATTCGATGAATCGTTTATGGTCTTGAACCAACAGGTGATTCGCCACCTTCTTTAATTGTTATTTGTCTCATTTTCTTATTTTTGGTGAAACATTATAATTATTCGCGGGAATAAGTCTGATAATAACGGAGAAGACTCGCCATTCGATTTATTTTGGAAGGTTACTGGCGAGATAATGTACAATCTGTCTCAGCCTATGTCTTTCCAAACAGCCGCCATGGCTGCGCTGGACGCCGTCGAAAGCCGCACGGCCTCGACTCAATCAGAATCTGGGAATAACGAGGCGGTTAATACTTCCATCCCAAGTGTGCGCAGAACAAATGGAATGCCAAACAAAGATCACCAGAAAAGGGCCGAGAGCGCGAAATCGGTTCAATTGTCGAAGACCGATGAGTTTGAACTAGACGATGACGGTGTGTCGTGCTCCACTAACAAAATGTTCGAGAATTAACGAATGTTTTCTGAATGTTCTAGACTATGATTCACTTGATGATTTTTGTTTCATACCATCAACTTCATCTTCCGACTTGTCCTCATCTACGAAACTGAAGAAGGAGAATGCAGAACTTAAGCTGAAACTTGAAAATATGGAGAAACAAATGGGTGCAGTACGACGGCAAATTACGCTAAGAAATGAGCAAGATCAGCACCTACGCGACAACATCATGCTCGCTCGGAAAGAGGTACGTTGCACTTGACTATCCTCGGCTTACTGACACTGATTCGACCGTGTGGGATTCTTTCACTAAAGGCACAACGAGCAATGGCAGCCTCAACATCCTTTGCTGTCCCCTCCATGCACTCAATGGCAAATCTCGGAAGTCCCAGTCCGGGTTCTAACTTAAATTTGCCTCAACCTGCTGGCGCAGGCGGCCGGGATAGAGATGCACCGCTCTTACGCAGGATTAGAGAACTAGAGGAGGAACTTCGTGTTGTACGCGTGGAGAACGAGAAGCAAGTAAGTTATCGTCTCCCGACGACTGTTCATCCGATACCGTGTAGAAAGTAATGTCCACTTACATCCCTCCTTCAACTTGCAGAAAGCGATGATTGCGAAGTTCAGAGAACGTTGGGAGAAACTCAAGGAATCTGCAAAGCGCAAGAAGAGTGCGAAAGCCAACGCTGCTGGGCAGACTGACTCCAGCGTAAGTGCTGGTGTACGAGAGCGCATTGACGAAGATCCAGAGGGCGAAGCCGCTGCTGCTGAAGACAGCGGTAAAGAGAAGAACTAATGCCCATTTGCATGCCTGATTTATTCCCTCGTTTCGTTTATCATGACCCAAGCATCGTACTTCTATGCATTCAAGTCGCTTCTTTCGCTGTCTTATTCTGTGTAGGATTGCTGTATCAGTAGACTCAGGTGCCCTGTATCGACAAATGCGCAGTGCAGTCATTCGTTGACAGCTGTGCGAGGATGTACTAATTATGAATAATCCGCTCTGATATATGCTTACTACCCATCCATTCAGAGTCGTTGCATTACATCTACCTATCGGTCGTAAGCATCTTACCCGCCAGCCTTCTTTCCTCGTTGAACGGGCGTGCACTTGCTCAAGAAGCAAAGGTAGAGCTTGGCGCACAATCACGAGATGAACGAGGAGAATGGGTGAATCGTACGACAGTGCGAGACGCGAGAAAGTCGGAGGACATACCTCGGGGGACGATCAGGAATGCCTGTCCTAACAACGATGAAGTTGGGGTATAAAAAGGGCTCTTGAGTAAAACATGCCAGGAAAGATGAATCACGAAGGAAAGATGAATCACGAATGCTGCTGCGTTAAAATCGCAGCACGGGACTTCCACTGTGCCGGGATTACTTTGGATACTTTGATGGGGACTAAGCCTGCCAGGAGTAGTTGATGAAAGCTACCAGGGTATTGTACGGTGTGCCGCGAGCCAATGCTGCGGAAAGGAGTGACACTACCATAGGATCGTGATGCATGGCCGATCCGATTAATGCGGGCGATTGTTTGCTTTGACAAGCTAGAACATCATGACGAGCTGCTTGTGTCATTCATATCAGACCATTTTCGAGACATCAGTGGACAACTAGAACATCTTGGGAATGAGAGATGAAAACCAGTGGAAGGTAAAGTAAGGATACAGTATTGAACCGGCTATGAGCTTATCTACTCACTGCAGCACAACTAGACCAAGGAGATATTTCTCGATATGCCTCAAGGAGAAATGCCCCAGTCTCAGTTTGAAGGAGGTCAAGTTTGTGAACGGTTTGTCTTTGGCTTGGCCACTTTCGAAGATGCGTATGAAACGGGAGAAGTGAAAATGGTCTGAATTGGCCTGATTTACAATGCCTCGGAGCTACAACTGCAGACTGAATTATCTTTCTTCGATCAGCTTTTTTCTCCCATCAATGAGTACACCAATTTGAATGAGCCGGTAAGGTCGAACGACCGCACATTTACAGACTCCATGCCACTTGCAAGATACTCTTGTATATTGGCCTGTGGTAAGAAAGTACGGCTCCGGTGCACTCCGCAGGGCCGTAGCAGAAATTACCGGGCCAACTCATCGGCGGAAGTCGATATGCGGGAAGTTCATGACTTGAGAAAATGGTCATTAATGAACCGAATCTTCATATATAATTTTGTTCTAGACAAATCGATGTCCTAGAAAATCGTTCCCCATTAGGCACTTGGCATTGACTTGTTTCGCAGCGGCGACAAACGTAGGAACAGGGTGGAAGAATTCGGAGAACAAATGAATATGGAATCGAAGCGTGGTCTCTGCTGGGAAAGTCCCCACGACTCGCCAAGTGTCCGGCCTGTTGGCACCACCTTCACGGTGCCGATATGGAATGAATATTTCATGTATGGATGGGGACGAACTTTGAGGAAGAAGAGTGTCGTGTGAATAAGGTCCTTTGGAAGGAGTGTTATACACTCACGACAATCGGCCTCCATGAAGGGCTGGAGGACGCGCTTTAGACACGAAAAGAACGCAATGAAGGCCTGATTTCTATTGCGGTGTACCACAATGATGTGAACGCAAGTAAAGACGGTCAGGGAATGCCGCGGAACGAAATAAGTAGTGGAGTGTGGCTGGAGCTCAAGGTCGATGAGCTTCTAAAGTTGTCGTCTCGCAATATTAAGTCCGCCGATTCAAGTTTAATTGCTCTGCCTTGAGCGGAATGTCCTATTCAATGATTTATATGTTCATTAAAATGAATGAAATGATGGGGATAATTAAAGAAGCCTGCCTTGTAGATTCTCAATTGAACAGGCCAAAGTCGATAATCTTTAGTGATCTAGCAGCGTTCAGAAATGCATCATTCGCGATATTGAAGTCTGCTTCTGTAAGGCCACCACCAGTCTCCTTTGCGATTGGGAGATTCGCGCTCAGAACGATGTCAACGCCTTTACTTGCGACCCTATAAACAGCAAGCAAGATGCGCACGTCATCAGGTGTCTGCCGATTGAATTTCGTAACCTTTTGAGAGCCATCGAGGAGGATCGGAGATGGAGTTCCTGGAGCATCTGGCTTATAGTCATCTGGAACAATGACGCTCGATACTGAGCTGGATAGCGCATCGTTATCATGGGCTAGTGAATCAAAGTGGAACCTGAGAGGCACCAGTGTCACTTTTCAGAAATTAACCTTGGTTAGAAACTAACTTGGCAGCTTCAGTTGGATCATCGGGTTCGACTCTTTGTAGTATTTCAATGATATAGCTGACATCGGAAGTTGGGGAGAAGAAGACTTCTTGGGTATCGGGAACTTGTCTTACAGTTCTAAGAGCTCGTCAATAGATGTAAACGACAACTACCTCAAAGAGAGACCTACGAGGCATCAACAAGGGCATCTGGCAGTTCAGCAGTGATGGCCCCGTCGAATAACTGTCGCAGTGTGGACATTGCAATGCAAATTATACAAGTATGCTCTGTGTGATGGGGTATTAAAGAATGACTTGGAACTGCATGGATGATGGATGACGGGCAAAATTAAATTGGTGCGACGCGAGTCGTCACGCGTTGTTTGTTTCGCAAGTTGTCACGGTCACTTATCCCTGCTTGAACCACGACTATCACGACGCGTGAGCGCAACATACTCTGCCATGGAATCAACGCGTCGGACAATCCGCCCGAGCATAGATCCGTTCGGGAATAGGCAGGCTGGTGCTTCTGGGATTCCAGCACCTTATACAATAAAGAAACCAACACCGGCTGCACGCCTCCGTCAGTCATTCGCTGGACCACAACAATTTCTGGCTGCTCCACGGAACTCGTTGTATCCATCTCAGAGCTTGAATGTTCCTCCTAGCGCATCAAAGCCGGGCCCGTCTTCATTTGGCCGTACTCCGATGCGCAGGTGAGTGCTGTTCGTTCTACGTTAATAAACAAGATTGTTTACCTTTCGTTTTGTAGTAGCGCACGAGGCGGTTCGCAGTGGAGCAATGGACGACAGTCCATGGTTCCCGCAACACCCCTAGCCAGCCATTCTCAAAAGGATCCAAGAAACATTCGCGACAAAGCATATCAGCAGACTCTGAGAAACACGATCTTTGCGTGGCTACAGGAAAGCCAGTTCCAGAGCACAATCTCACGTCAAACGCTCCTTTCTCCAACCGCAAAGGATTTTCGTGCTATCTTCGAGCATCTCGTTGGACTTCTTGATCCAACTCTGACGTTCGGAGAAAGGGGGAGGAAGTTTGAGGATGAGGTTATTCCAATCTTAAAGGCACTTCATTACCCCTTTGCCGATAGCATTGACAAGAAATGGCTTGCCGCACCGGCCAGTATGCACTCTTGGCCTTCGCTATTGGCCATGCTACATTGGCTTACAGAGCTCTCCAAGGCATGGGATTGACCATAGTGTCTTCCGAGAAAAGGGCTAATTTATATTCTTTAATTTAGGCTAGGTATGCTTATTTGGACAGCGCCGATCCTACTCTGCAAGACGTTGAGCAGGTTCCGGACAACTTTGATGATGAGAATCACCACGGAGCCCTAGCATTCAATTACTACGGTGATGCATATGGCAGATTCTTGTCAGGGGAAGACAACTTTAGTGAGCAAGACCAGTATCTCGATCAACGCTATGGTGAGCTTCATTCTTGTATTCCTTGGACATAGTCTAACTCCGGCCCTAGCTCGTAAGAACGAGAGTGTGTTTGCTGAGTTAGAAGCCCTGAATACCGAGCTCCAAGCGCTATCACAGGAGTACCAGAATTTGACAGAGAAGCCGGTATGTACCGTCCTTCAGCCTGTATAGCGACTTATGTCTAAGAGTTGTAAATAAAAGGCACCCATTGTAGATGTAGAGATCCAGAACGTGAACATGAAAAAGGATAAAAAGAAATATGAGGAGTATCTAGCACATTGCGAAAATCGAAAGAGGCGAGTTCTTGACGCTATCAGCAAGGAGGAGAGCGACATTGCGAAAGAAAGTAAGCATTTAGTACGGTTCACTGTTGTGTGAGTTCTGACCTTGGTGGAATGAAAGCCGCGACCCTACAGAAGCTGCGAGAGGAGCAGGAGCGCCTTGCGATTGTCGTCAGAGAGCAGAACCTCACACCAGAGGAAGTCGCTCATATGAACTCCGAGCAGGAGACTTTGTCACGAAGTCTAGAAGAGCTGCGAAGGAAAAATGCGGAGACAAGCAACAATATGCGCTCATTAGAAGTAGCATTGGCGAAACGAAGCGAGAATGTGGAGCAGGCAGTCGACGAATATACGGACTTTCTTGACAGACTAGGTCTCTTTCCAACTCCTCCACCTCCACTGCCACAGACAGACCTTCGCTTGGAGATCAACTTTGCGTCATCGAATCCTGCAGAGCTTGTGCGCCGCAGCATGAACGGCAAGGGAGCGGATCTGAAGAATGATATCAAGCCTGTTTTGGATGCCATTGCTCAGCACCTTCGGCAAGAGCACCAACGCTCGGAGAACGAAGTCATTACTGTTGAACAGGAACTTGACGAAGTTGGCGTTGAAACTGATAGGATCGAGGAAGATATTTTTGAGACTGATCGAAAAACTACGACTATCCAGGACGAGGTTGAAGCTATCCGAGTCGTGCGTGTCTTTCTCCCCAGTGCCTCCTAATTCCTGAACTGATAGACATACGAAGGCAACCCAACAAGAAGCTATGGTTACCAACGGCGAAGCAGTACGGCTTCAGAAGGAGTTAGCACACGCACGGACTGTGGCTCTCGCCAATGGTGTTGGAGTAAAGTCACGATTACAGGCACTGCAGATCGCGTACGTACAGCTTGACTTGTATAATGTTCTCGCAGGCTAATTCTCGCCACGCGTTATCACTGGCTAGTTACCAGGAACAGATGGAGCGTGTAGACAGGTTGAAGGAAGAGACTGTGCGGATGATCCTAAAAAGCAGTAGTGACATGGCTGCATTCCAGGAAGAGGTTTCCGGGCACCTTAACAATCTTCGACAATTTACGGAGGAAAATTGATACCATATAACTGGATACCGATATTTCAGTGCAAGTCAGTCCTCGATCCACTTTAATGTTCTCGGTTAGGTATCGATCTTGTGTATTCATATGATACTTCGAGCACGCCATTCTCGCACTCATGAGTACCCGTGTATAGTTATTATTATTTGTAGCAACAAGTCTAGAATGTGAGCTTACATTGCCCTAGGAGGTCTAGGGTGCTGTTCAATCTTCGGAATCTAGTGAGAACATGATGGTTCGGCATGCGCAACAATGCCCCGCACAACCCAGTTGACTGGGAAGCCCAAGCTCCATGTGCGATGCAAGCGAGACGGCAACGATAAGCGAGCCAGTACCAAGGTATTCGTTCCGCAACTGAGGTGCGTGTCCCGCTCCCAGATTTGATACTCAAGGCTTTGGTTCGTTCCTTTTGACGCGTCCACATTTGGCAAGTCACACAGCCTAAATCTGCTCTTGTACTCTCACCGTCATGAACCAGCGCAAGCACTCCGACTCAATCGTCTAATCGTTTCTTAACATTCTATCGACTGCACATCAAGAAGTGTCTGTTATCATACTGCTAGTGGAGCAGAAAACGGGGGTTGTCAAGCGCACCGCGCCCACCAATGAGCTGCTCTCACGAACCCGACCGTGTGTTGTTTCCTCCAGGGCAGGAAGGCGGCCAAGCCCATGCACGTCAGCGTGCCGCAATTTTAAAATACACGCACCGCTTTCCATCTCACGTACTGATTCGTCTTTTGGATATCTGCAACATGTCCTTGGTTCGCTCTGTGCTGCTATGGGATCTATGTGTGTCCGCTCTCTCCTAATCAAGTCTGCGTGGAAGCCTACGTCCCTCTTACGGTTATGCTCCGAACACATCTGCCAAAGGAGGTACGTGCACCTATAGCCGCCGCTTCGCATCATGTACCAATCAAATGTCTGGGTAATCTCGACCCAACCCCTTGACTTTACGTTCGTAAATACAAACAATATGCATTACCGGATTGCCAATGTGCTGGTCGCCATGTTCAAGGAATGGAATCCTAGTCTAGTCGAGAATATACTGTCCAAGAGGCAACTTCTCTTGGTATTTCGTCTTTTTTACTTATTGCTGACGTTCGCGGAATATCACACTATATCAAATTTCTCTCGGGCGAGGGAGTCTTAATTCCAGGTCGGATCCGGTTGCTTTAGGTACCGGTACTTTGGGAAGGCTTTCCACTGTGTTCTTTCTCTGGACATTCGCGCCGTGGTACAGGAGGCCCAAATCATCGCGTGGAGTGAACTCTGGATCTCGCACTCTCTGCTCTCACGGAATGGAGGTTTGTGTGAATGGATAAGGAAGAAGCTTTTGCATTGGGTATAAGAATCGGAGTAACCCATCTCTATCCCCTCGCGAACCTGCCAGCAGACACACATCCTGCAAGAGCGACTCTCCACAAGATGTCCTCTAAGACGCTAACAGAAGGAAGCGCGCCCGCATACAACGACGCAGAGCGGGGCCTAATTGACGTCCATGACCAGCGAACACGTGCAGTAGTCCCTGCTTTCACTTCACAGGCGCCATCGTACCCAGTGGATGAGAAGAAGGCCCTTGCAAATGCGACCTTCTTCCCTCCCCCGAAGGAGAAGGAAAAGGAGAAACCCGCAGCTGTTACTGTAGCACCCGCTCCCGCTCGTCCTGCCCCGAAGAAAAGGAAGAAAGTTTCGAAATGGATTCTCTTCAAGCTTTGGTTCAACACGTATAGGTACGTGGACATGTTCAATATATATGCACTAATTAGTTTAGGTCCTGACATGCCCTGTTCCGCAGAAAATTCTTCACTTTCGTTGTCACAGTGAACGCTATTGGTCTCGGGTTCGCTGCGTCTGGGCGCTGGCAATATCCACTCCGTTTTCCTGGTGCTCTTATTCTGGGAAATCTGTTATTCGCCATCTTAATGCGGAATGAGGTGTTCGGCCGCATTCTTTATTGGTTCGTCAACACGTTCTTCGCAAAATGGCCACCGCTATGGTTCAGACTTGGTTGCACATCTGTTCTCCAGGTGCGTGAAATCATGAGGTCTCTAATTATAAATAAATCCCTTAACAATCTTGCAGCATCTTGGTGGAATTCACAGCGGCTGTGCATTGTCTGGATTAGCTTGGCTAACTCTCCATGTCGTTGAAACTTTCCGTCAACACGATGTCATGCATGATTCCATTCTGGCTACCGGTGTTGCCACGAACTTAGCAGTCGCAATCAGTGCGTTGAGTGCCTTCCCATGGGTTCGAAACACCCATCACAAGTAAGTCACGGCTTTCTTCTTTCCAACGCGTGATCGTCTTATTTATCATCGGCCAGTGTGTTTGAGCGTCATCACCGTTTCGTTGGTTGGACCGGAATTGTTTTCACGTATGTGGATATGAAGCTTATACATTGTCTATCTGCCTGGAAATTGACTTCATTTCTTCTTGAACAGCTGGGTGTTTACAATCCTCGGTGATATCTATGATCCGAACACACGAACGTGGAATCTCAGCGGTATTCACGTTGCTAAACAGCAAGACTTCTGGTTCATTTCCGGGATGACTGTCTTGTAAGTTATCCGATTCGAGTTGTTCTCTGTGATATTAATGGTTATTTGTAGGGTCTTAATTCCCTGGTTCTGTGTTCGCGAAGTACCAGTCGACATCGAACTTCCGTCTCCCAAAGTCGCTATCATCCGATTCAAGCGTGGTATGCAGCAGGGCTTACTCGGCCGTATTTCTCGGTCATGTATCATGGAATACCACGCTTTCGGAATCATTTCTGAGGGAACACACGCGAAATATCATTATATGGTCTGTGGTGTCCAGGGCGACTTTACCCGCAGCCTCGTAAACGATCCTCCAGCGACCCTGTGGACTCGAGAACTAAAGTTCGCAGGTGTCTCCAACACATCTACCCTATACAAGCGAGGGGTCCGTATTTGCACTGGGACGGGGATTGGTGCAGCGCTTTCCACATGCATCCAGAGTCCTAATTGGTACTTGATTTGGATCGGCAGCGACCAGGAGAAGACATTTGGACCAACCATTTCTGGACTGATTTACCGACACATGCCACCCGAAAGGTAGGCATAAGTTGTTCTTTGGAGCGCCAGAAGGATTGTAACGATCTTCTTTCAGGTACCTTCTGTGGGATAGCAAGGTACGAGGGTAAGCATTATCGGCGAATCTACTCTCGATGGGACTTCTTTCTCATGTTCTATTGTTAGTGGCCGCCCGGACTCGATGAAGATTCTCAAAGAGGCGTTTTATTCTTTCGGAGCAGAAGGTGCGTTCGGAGCAATTCACTCGGGCGAAGCGCCGAGCCTAACCATTAATTTCTAGTGGTGTTTATTACTTCGAACTACATCGGAAACTCCGAGCTCATGGAGGGATGCAAAGAAGCTGGAATTCCCTGCTTTGGGACGCTGTGGGACTTCGTAAGTAATTTTATCTCCTCGAAATATTGATATGTCCTGACATATCTGAACTGTATAGTGAACAATACAGTCTTCTTGAAAGGCGTTGGGGGTTTCGTAATGTAGCATTTACTTCTAGAGGGACAAACGCGGTCGGTCGTTTATCAGTAACGTATCATACTCTCACGGAAATCTACCTATCATGTCCATTTGTCTATATTCACGCCTCTCCATTCTTCATATATTTACTCTCTATCAAATACCTGTATTATGACATCTTCAGTTCTCGTTATCCTCTCACTCTCATCATTTGTGTCCATTATTGTGGCCGAGCGCCGACCTCCCCCACTACCACACTACCACCACACACGCCCTCGCAGACCACATGCACGCAAACCCAAGCGAAAGTGAACGCGACCAGACCAACAATGGATGCGGGCTTCACACTCTCGTGAGACGGATGTTCGGGATGAGGATAAGGAGTCACACATTAGAATAGAAACCAACTGGTGTTCATTCTCAAGCGGGGCTACTTCGCGTGCGTGCGGAAAGGGCGTAAGAAGCCTTAAGAAGCATGAGAAGGAGTACGGGGTAAACAAATGATGGAAGTATGATACGCTGCGTCGGCGGGAAGCTTATGGGAAAATGAATTGGTTTTGGCGCGCTATACGTGAATGTGGTACGGGAGTAATTGAGTTTTTCCTTTTGTGGTAGGAATGTCTTGTAAGAAGACCTTCGTGCGCGTGTATGGATGACCCATTTGGCCTTTTGTGGGTCATTGCGTCTTATTGCGCGTTATTGGCCCATTGCTTTTTATCTGTTTAGTTGCTATGAGGTTATGAGATTATGAGATTGTTGCACGAGATATATGTGTAATTCTGAGTTCAACGTCTAGTAAGGAGTGAGAAACCCTTGCTGATCATGTTAGGGCAAAGGAATAAATAGTTCACAATGTGCATATTGCTCAATTTTCAAGTATTCCAATTTAGACAAACATTAAATTCACCATCTTCAAAGCATATCTCTGCCATCATCATGATTCACAAAGGTCCCTTACCGTCACCCAGAGCCTTGGACTCGGAGTCTCTCACTGGGAAAAAGTCCATACTAATTGGGTGACGAAAAACGAAAATGAGTCAGGACAGGTCTGGACACGAGAATATTTTCATTTTTCTGTTCACAACAAACTTTGCTGGCTGCCGGGTGGGTGGGTGCAAAGCGATGAAATGATATGACGTGCTTGTTGGGGGGCGGCGGGGACAGGGACAGGGAGGTCGAAACTCTCACTTACATTTTACTTGTAGCTATTTTTTTTAATAGTTGTAACTATACTTTGCACACAAGGTACGGACAGAGATAGACAGATAGTCGTATTTGCATTGTATACATCTCCATCAACATCACACAGATTCACAGATTTAGTAAGGGGTAGAACAGACAGTAGGAACAGATAGATAGATCGAGAACATGAATGAGCGGGGATGCCAAGAAGAAAAGGGGAGGGAGGGAGGAGGGAAGACGCACGGGAAGGAGGGGGTAGATAGATAGAAAATCACATTCATCATTGGACCAGGATAAGAGAAAGGACAGTAAAAGCGCATGAGAAGGGAGAGAACATGTAGGCCCCAACCAATGCGTTACTCGGCACGCTTACGACACCAACACTTACAACACCATCGGGGGGAACGCGAATAGAAGGTAATGGAAGGAAGAAGAGAAGAACGAGGGGCATCGCAATAATGAATCGAGAACGGTAGACACGCCGAGCAACGAGCGCCCATCCGGGTCCGATACAACGCGAGAAAACAGTCACGCAAAAAATTCCACGAGCACTCGGACAGAGGAGAGTAAGGGAGAAGCCGTAAGAAGAGGGGGGGAGGGGGGGGGTGAGGGAGAGGGAAGAGAAAGAATCGGGGTGCTCGCTATCACCGCGTGTACGCCCGAAAGCTATTTCGCACAGCTCAGAATAAAAAGGTAAATAGAAGTTAAAAGGGAGGTTCACAAGCACGCGGGGGCTACAGGTACACGCGGAGCTCGCAACTGGGAGCGACTGGAAGTGGGGCTTGATCCTAGTCTAGAGTCTAGATAAAACAATACTCCTCAAGGATTTGGCCTGGCTTGCCCATCCATTGCCATCGGCGACCGGGGTAAATCGTTGTGTTCGGCTCTAGACGGATCGACCGCTTCGCGAGCTCGGTCAGAATACGCGCGATGTTCCTCGTATCCTATAACCATAAACATTCACCATAAAAATTTAAAGTTAGTTATGGTTGGGTTTGTATGTAGAGAATGAAGTGAATGGATGAATGGATGGATGAACTCATAAGTGGAAGAGAGGGGGAGAGGGCGAGGGGAGAGACAAATCTTGCAAATCAGCATCCACGGTTGTCAGACCGCACCAACATCCCAAGATCGATAGCGGACATAAAGAAGGCAAAGTACGAGCTCGGAAGAAAACACTCACGTCGATGCCACAATGTTGGCGTCCAATAAACTCAGCAAGGTTAAGTGTACGCAGCTGTTCCTCGATGTTCAGCGTCCGACGCCTTGGAGCGCGAGCATCACGACCACCACTGTTAGCCTGAGAGAAAAGTGAAAGAGAGAGTAGCAAGGGATTAGTGTTCCATTTGGCATGCTGGAATGGATAAAGATCGTGGAAATAGCAACGAATGGAATGGCGCAGATACGTCGCAGTGTTCATCCGGTACAGACGTGGACGGATAACAATCATAGATATAGAAGAACGAATCGGAATGCCGATGCGAAATTTCTGCTCAACGTCATCACTAGCGTCAAGCTTGGTGGATGCCTCTGCGACCTTATCAACTGGGATGGCAGAGACAATCTCGCTCGCATGCCGAATTCCTTCCCACAAACAAACCAATAATCGTAAGATACGAAAGAATCCATACCTTAGAAACAGGTCCCTTGGTCTCAGCCGTCTGCTGTTTCGTCGTTGTCGTCTCCCTCTCCCCAACTTGTAAGTTCAAACAATGCGTCACGACCCTCCTCACGTCCAGAACCTCGCCCTTTAGCCAAGTAGGCATCTGAATCTATAAAAAAGTTACACAAGTCAGTATCCAGTCCTACTGAGATTCGATCGGAGGATAAAGCGACGAGGTGGGAGATGATTTATTTACTTACCTTTGAGATAAAGCACTGCTTTACCACGAAATCCCGAATGTCGAACGGACCGTCCGTGCACCTGAGAACATAAGAACATAAGAACACAACATATTAATACGTCAGCCAGATAGATATAGATAGAGAAGAGACATCCATGAGCATGAGCTTTGTCTATCTGTATTTTTTATTGACTTCTTAGAATCTTACATACCAAACAAACCGCTCCCGCTTCGCCTCCGTCGCATCATCAATCAACTCATTCCTTACAAGAAACTCTCTAAAAGATTCTAGGACTTTGGGAAACTTTGGGGCTCGGTCTACTTGTGTCTATATGCTGCGTTCAAGAACGGAAAAGACTTTGCGATGTGGATATGCGTACTTGAGTTATGCCGGTCAAGGTGGTACAAAATGCGGATAGTTGTGGCTTCCAGATTGGTCGTACGAAACTACGGAATTCGTCTGTAACAAAGGAACTGGATTCATGTCTGCTTTGTCTTCCTTAGGACAGTAAGTGACGTACCCGCAACATATAACTCCTTCGCCCTTCCTTCCTTATCTTTATTTCGCCAACGTAACAAGACTACAGGCCATTCCTACGTATAATCGTAAAAATGTACAATTGTGGCGTCAATCCACCAATCCACCGTTATCATGAACAAAGCGATTAAAGACACGCACGATAATCTCGTTCGGCCAGTTAAAATCCGTTCCTTCCTGACAAGTAGCTTCGACATCCAGAACCAAAAACGAGTCAAAGGGTTGTTTGATAGGCCAAGGTGATTCGGGTTTCTCTAATTTGGGGATGACATCGAGCGCCGCCGATGTTCGGTCGGTTAAGGTTGGAGGGGGTGGCTCTGGTGCGGGTACTGGTACAGGACGCGCAACTAGGGGAGAGGCGATCATTGCACGGATCGCAGAGAGGAATGTACTAGTCGCGTTCGAGGGCGGGGAGGCGGGGGAGGAAGAGGAAAGAGGACTGGGAGGGGTGATGTTAGCTGAAAGAGGCCTAGGGACGGTGGCCGGGCTATCACTCGTTTCGGGTAAGTCCTTTGCGGCAAGGTGGCCTGAGGTTACGAGAGCTGTGTCGTCCTCTGGTGATTTGAGTAGCAGGGCCTTCAGTACACGAGATGTGAGGAGGAAGAGGAATAAAGTGAGGCAGCCTAAGAGGGTGATTTGGATAGGAGAGTTAGACACGAGGAATAGTTGAGGGATGGGGATACGGAAAGCAATTGCAGATCGTAAGTCAAGAGCTCTGTACATCGCCCTGTGACGCGGATTGAGTGCGATGACCGCTAAGCCCTTGTGCGCCTCTTATCGTGCGCGTTGACCGACGCGACACGATCTGTAGGGGTGAAAGAGAGGAGGAGGGCACTAAGAGAGGGGCACGCGTATTGCGTGTTGAGTGCTCGTGTGTCGTCAAAGACGCTGTAAATTGCCCAATTCAAGCGATCGGCAATGTGCGGTGCCGCGCCTGCCTTTCTGGGACTTTTTAGATCCATTTATTGTGTTTTATTTTATTATCCTCTCTCCGTTATACTTTGCTCTCCTCTCTCTCCTTTTATCCTCTTTGTCTTAAGCCATGAGCCTCAACGACAAGGGAGACGGCTTCGAAGATGACTTTGTGCTTGATGATACCGTGGCTTGGTCAGACGGCGAAGGAGGAGAGGAGGCTTCGTCTCCTGAGGAAGAAACGGGTGATTCCAGCTCGAGCTGGCCATTCAGCAGTGCATCCACATCTGCGCAGCCTCTCTCGCCCAACGCGAAGAAGCGTAAACGAAGAGATAAGGAAAAGGCGAAAAAGTTAAAGGTGTGTATAGTCTTCTCTGCCCCCTGTACTTTCTTTTCTGATCCGTCCGAAAATATCGCTCAGAAACGACGTATGAAGGAGAAGGCAATCGAATCTTCCGAGCCTGCGTCTATCGCTGCACAGTCTCTTACACTTCAAGCCGAGTATTTGGCAAAGCTACAGGCGAAATCTTTCCCCAAGCTCTCTACGGTCGAACTTGATGACAGACGAATACCTGGTACAGTCTCCTATATTCTATAATACACCCGAAGACTTGGGCTAATAGCATACAGAGAATGCGCTTGTCGACACTTCAGCATGGTCAGCTCCCCGGTCCCTCGATCAACTACCAGATTTCATCGCGAAAAGTTCGTGCACAATCCACCCCATCACCTTTGCTAACTGACCTTATTACTCATCACATTGCATAACAGTGGTCCCAACCCTCAAAACCCGCCTAGCTCAAAAATCAAAAGACAACGGCGCACCAACCCTCCTCTTCCTCACCGGTGCCGCTCTACGCGTCGTCGACGCCGTTAGAGTCTTAAAGTCAAAGACATTACGTGGCGAGAAGGGCGGAGATGTGGCGAAGTTGTTTGCAAGGCATTTTAAGCTTGAGGAACATGTTGCGTATCTTAAGCGAGCTAAAATTGGATCTGGTGGGTTTTGCAAAGTTTGCAACGAAACGATTCCTTTTTTAACTGATATCTTTGTACAGCCGTGGGCACTCCTGGGCGAATAGGAAAGTTACTTTGTGACACTGGTAAGTATCTAACATAAAACTTTTGCATGCGGCTACGATCTTGAATGTTGTCCCTTTGAAGACGCACTGTCAACATCCGCCTTAACCCACATCATCCTCGACGTAACTTACAAAGACGCCAAACAACGCAGTATGTTCGACATCCCCGAAACGCGAGATGAAGTCTTCAGAACTGTCCTCGGTGCTGATTCTGTACGGCAGGGTATCCAGCGGGATAAGATTCAGATCGTTCTCTTTTAGTTCGTCAGTCAAGTCAGGATTTTTTCTTCCTTTTTCTTTTTCTTTTTCTTTTTCTTTTTTCGTGGTAGATGTTGGATGAATATGCAATTGTTCAATTGTTCCATAGCATGAAGACTCTTTTTGTTGTAATGCATTGACATTAATGTATGTCCGCGTAATATAAGCAAACAAACAAATGAATGTAGCTCTAAAACCGAAAACGACGGGGTTAAAAGCCCTTCGGGTTCGTTCGTAAAGTAAGCTGTAAATGATACAATATGACTTCAATATACTATACGACGGCAGAATCTGGAATAGATTTGACACACCCTAGTGAATTTCGGCACCTTATGCACGCCCTTTCTATAGCCTTTATCCCAAGCTGAGAAGACAGTGTATTTGTCCCGTGCAGGCATCTCGTGCTCTTTCGGTAGCTCGAGAGCTTTGTCCTGCAATCCGTTCATCCATTCGTTCATTCATTATTCTCAGTTACGAGAAGATGATAGGCAATGGAAAGGGAGTAAAGGAGAGGTACACACGAGAGCAGCACACTTAACACCACTAGCACGAACAGCTTCGATTACCGAGTCGACCTGTTTTAACCTCTTCCTTTGGTTTGCTTTTCGAGTTACTGAGAGTTTCCATGGTGTCTTCCTGTTCAAAACAACATTAGTTCTCTTCACGGATTAGTACAAGCGACGGTGTGAGGTACCAGAGGAGACCGCTAAAGCTGACGTGCGAGGCTCGAAATGGACCGAGCATCGTCGACGAGGACACGAAATAGTGAGCAATACGAGGAGTGTGAACAGACTCAAACAGAGGAATGGCACGTGAATGACATAATCACCAGCACTTGCTTTCTTCTCGAGTTGCGCGCCTCTTGCCGTCACCAGCAACTCTACACCTCCCTCATCCCTACCCATTCTACGCTGCCACAATGAGCGCACTCGACGTCGCAATGGCCACACCCCCGCTAAACGGTGCAGCCGTGAACGGTAACGGTCATGCCGTAGACGGCAGTAGCACTCCAAAAGGAGTGAATGGCGACGCAGGAGAGGCGCAATCGAGGTTCGCTACAGGGCTTATTCTCCCTCCCAAAGAAATCAAAAGTGAGCACTAACATACCCCTCCTCTCTCCTCTAGCTCAACTTACTAACGATCACGCAAAACTTGGTAGCTATCATCGACCGAACAGCCTCCTTCGTAGCCCGCTCCGCCAACCCCATCCAATTCGAAGAGAAAGTCCGCGAAGGCCAACGGAGTGATCCAAAATTCTCCTTCCTCAACCCCGCAGACCCCTATCATGCGTACTACAGACATAAAATCATGAAGATCTCGCAGGGGGAGGAAGACGAGACGCCTGTACCGGAGAAAGTGGAGGAAGAGAAAGTTGTGGAGGAGAAAAAACCGAAGGGCGGGATCGTTCCACTTGAACCTCCCCCATCGGATTTTATTTTGGATATACCGCCGGTGAATGCTGTTGATTTGTGAGTATCCGTGTTCTTTCTTATTAGTTGAATTATGCGGTGTACTGAATAAACATGTTGATTCGACGTATAGGGACATCATCAAGTTAGCCGCTCTATTCACTGCCCGCCGAGGTCGTTCCTTCCTCTCCAAACTCGCTGCACGAGAAGCTCGGAATTACGAATTCGAGTTCCTACGTCCGACACATTCTATGTTTAGTTATTTCAACTCTTTAGTTGAGCAGTACTCGAAAGTGCTGTTGCCCTCCAAGGAGATGTTGGAGAAGTTGAAGCGAGGGACTGAAGAAGGTGCGAGGTGGAAGATGTTGGAGATCTCGAAACAGCATGCGGAGTGGGAGAGACTTAAGCAGGAGAAGGAGAAGAGGAAACAGGATGATAAGGCAGCGGAACGAAGTAAGCGTCTACACATTTCCCAATAATCGTAACAACAATTATTAACATCTGATGTAGTTGCGTTTGCGGAGATTGACTGGCACGACTACGCAATCGTGCAGACAATCGAGTTTACAACGGCCGATGCAAACTCGGAACTTCCAGAACCAATGACTATCAACGAAATGATAAGTCGAACATTAGCGCAGAAGAAGATGGCGGCTATGATTATGGAGGATACCGTTGATGAGGTGGAAGCTGTACGTGCTCGACAAGCTGCTGAGGCGGAAGCACAGGCAGAAGCGTTGGGAGTGAACGGTGCTGCGGAAGGAGATGGTACGATGGAAGTTAGTGATGACGAAGACAATGAGGTTAAGGAGCGGAAGAGGAAGGAAGAGGAGGAGAGGCAACGTGAGATGGAGAGAGCTCGGGCTATCCAGGCTACTTCTATGGATGCATCAGGTCCGATGAAGATTCGTACGGACTACGTACCAAGACGTAATTGTTTCTCATTTTGTTTTGTGGAATTGAGCTGACGGCTTTCCTAGTGGGCGCGAAGGGCGCGAAGGTCACGATGACCACCTGTGCCGTCTGTGGACAACAAGTACCCGTCGACGAACTACAAGAACACATGCGTATCGAGCTTCTCGATCCTCGCTGGAAGTCCCAACGCGACGCTTTGGAAGCACGTCGCGCACAAGCCAACGAACTACAACGCGGAGCGAACGTCGAGTCATCACTTCGAAATCTCGCCCGTGCGCGTGTGGATATCTTCGGTACAGAGGTGGACGAAGAGAAACGTAAGCTTGAGGAAGAGGCAGAACAGGCGAGGAGGAAGGAAAGGGAGAAGAACGTTTGGGATGGACATACGGCTTCGAAGGATAAGACGCTTGATAAGTATCAGTCGAACGTCAATTTCGAGGAACAGATTGCAGCTATTCATCGTGCGAAGGGGCTTAGCGCGTAAGTCAAGTCCGGTAATCCCACTCAAATCTAATGGCATTTTTTACTAATGGGATTCCTGTTTGTTCCTTCGTTTAGTACGGATACAGGTGCAGGACCAGGTATAGGTCCTTCAGCAGGCCCAGGCGTCCCCTCCCTACCCGCACCACCACCTTCCCTCCCAGCTCCACCACGTCAAGCAGCAGGCACACCAGGAGCAGTCTCCGATCCAGCCTTCGCAGCAGCGACTGTATCAGCAGGTCCACAACCCGCAACGATGTACGCTGGTCAACAACAACAACAACAGCAACAACCTGCACCTGTCATGCTTCCACCATTACATTACCAAGGCCTCGATGCTGCCCAGCCGTTTGGGTTCCAGCCTCCACCTAGCGCAGCTGCTGGACCTCCTACGCCCGCGGGTGTAGGTATGGGTGGTATGGGAGGTGCGACTTCTCCACCGGGTATGCACCCTTCGCGACTTGCAGCGCTCGGTGCGTCCCCGCCACTTGGGACTGTACGTTCTGCGGATCAAATGGAGAGTGTCGAAGGCGGAGGGATGGGTGAAGGGGATGGGGGGTTACCACCTGCGAAGAAGCAGAAGATTGCGAGGTTACCTGGTGGACAGTATTATCCTGAACAGAATTGGATTGATTTGCATCCCGTGCGTTCTTATCTTATTTCCTCAACGCAGATCTTTTCTAACTCGTCTTTCTTCGCCCACAAAACAGTACCCAATATCAATCCAAATCCAACTCCCCACCGACCCTTCAAAACCCGAATGGAAACTCGACGGTTCAATCGTCACTCTTCCCGAAATTCCTGTTACGTATCTCGTCTCTACGCTTCGCGACCACCTCGCGCGAACAATAGGGAGTAGCGTGCCGTTATCGAGGATAATGCTTTCGTTTGGAGGGAAGATGTTGACGAATGCGAATACGCTTGCGAGTTATAATGTTGAGGATGAGGATTTGTTGGTTATGAGTGTTAGGGATGCTAAGAAGAGGAAGTAGGTAGGAGGGTAGAGGGAAGGGTAGGAATAGGGGGTGTTGTTGGGTTTTTATTTTGTGATGGTATTCTTGAAGAGAGGGAGTGATGTATATTTTACGTAGTTTATTTTAGTGCATAAAATACGAACAATGCTGTTTTACAGTATGCTGTCATTGAGGTTGCCGGGTTTTCTAGTATACTAGTAGTGTGATTACTGCAATATTTTAGAAACAGAGTGAACAGGCTCTATCATCTGTTTGCTCATGAACTGTTATCCTCCACTTTGTATTTGGACATAAAATTTACTAATACTATTGTGACAAAAGTAAAGCCTGTCTAAATTAGCTAAGTGAGTTGATAAACAGACTATCTGGTGCAATCAAATTATACACAAACATTTGAAAAAACAACAAGATTTCAGTATAAATATTGTTAAGGTTTTCAGGTCAGTATGATTCATACCTTTTTCTCTTTGTATGTCTCTTTCTTGGCGTAGTTAATAGAATTAAGCTGTATGGAGTCAATGAATAGCATGATAATAGTATTTAATACATTAACATTAATTGGATATGCAGTGGGAATGGATGGTTGGAGGTAACTGTGCAGCAAACTAACTGGCTTCTGTGTAGACAATATGGCTCAGTAATGGTCCGCTATATCCTGGAGTGTTGGGCCAAGACTGTCATTCACATATTTTCGCCGAGGAAACTCCTCTATTTGAGGACCTTCTGTAAACGTGCAAGGTGATAGTTGATGGTAGTTTGTCGTCTCTTTCCTCCTTTCGTCTGTAAGATAAGAAAGGATAAAAATTATTGTTAGCACCAATTTTTTGTCTGTATTTTCGAGTAATTTAAAATAAGAAGGGGGGGGGGAGGGGGGAGGAGGGGCAGCGAGTAGAAGATTGGACGATGATGTATGGAAAGTACAGACAAAGAAGAGAGCAAAGACAGAATGAAGTTAAAGAAAAACAAAATTGGATTGGAACGTACGCTATTCCGCATGCATTCTGCGACTGCTTTGGCTTTTTCTGCGCACTCTCCAACGTTATTTGTGTCTTTCGTTGCAGCCCAACAACTTAGCATGGCAAGCGTCTCGGCAGCGCAGGGCGTTTGGTAGCCGGCTATTCGTTCGACGTTCAAAAGCCATTATTCGTACATTCGTAAGTAAGAAGGGTTGGGAAACATCCAGTCGAGCATTCGTCCAGCGGGTAAAACGAAATGGCACGATGAGCACAAGATGCTGTGAACAGCAAAAAGGTAGGACTGACCTCGCCCCTTCCGGACCTTCAACTTCTTAATATGCATTTCACCGTACAGCCAGCCGTCTTTGCACGTAAAATCGTCAGCACAACCCGTTCACTCGACTCGCTGTGGATGTGCTGTTTGAACCGGAGAATTATTCGTTGTCGATGTCGGCCAAATTTCGGGAACAGCCGCGTTTCCTCCAGTGGACCAGTGAAATTGCACATTTGACGCAAAGTAGATCACGTGGATCTCGACACGTCTCGCCACGCTGACACTGCTCTGGTCTGGCCCTCATACTGCTCCCATAACTCTCTCTCATCGTACCACTCGTTGCACAGCTCTCCATTGCTTTCCTCTGTCTCGTTCTGCCTACATTAATTTATATTATCAAAATCTGAAGTCTACAGTGCACGAACTCTACAAACTCGACTGCTCGAGAAGAACCATAGAAACACAGATCTCAGTACCTACACACGATGGCGACTCGTTCATCCTTCAACAAGAACAACTCCGGTACGTATTTCTCATGCTGCGAGAACTCACAGAAGATGAACACGGAGCTAATGGATCGATAGCTGTGAAGCGTATAATGCAGGAAGCCCGCGAGCTCCAGAACGATCCATCTACGGAGTATACTGCCGCACCCCTTGAGGTGTGTACGTCTCTACCCTCCTATCTAGGAACTATCATGCTCATACATTGGCATACGTCCCACACAGGACAATCTCTTCGTAAGTTCTGCGGCGTCTCATCATGAAGTTGTTATCTGTCTGTCCCTTACTCAACTCCGCCGAACGCTCCTTTACCTAGGAATGGCACTGTACACTTCGTGGTGCACCTGATACGGACTTTGAAGGCGGTTTATACCACTTCCGCATAATTCTTCCTGCCGAATATCCCTTTCGACCGCCATCGCTTATGATGCTCACACCAAGCGGACGCTTCGAGACACATACAAAGGTGTGTTATCCATCCAATTCTCTCTAGCTTTTATCCCATCACGGCAAACTCACGGAAGATCTTCACATGCTCTTGCATATGAATTTACCACGGACCTGCTTCTTGCGCATTCCATTACGCCTTCGGATTGCGATCGTGACTCATGGTGACTCATCATGCGCTCCTTGCGCGGCTCTGTACGTTTTTGCGTTTGCGTCAAACCCGGCGGCCATTTGCCGAATTGAATTGGGTATCCGGGACAGTTGTGTATTAGCTTCACGAACTGTAAGTGAAGAGTGACTTGGAAGCACCTTTTAGTGTCCGTCCGTCCCGCCTGTCTCCTGACTATGTGCTCTCTTCTCGTGAACAGATCATGAGGAACTTTGGCAGCCAGCGTGGGGAGTCCGAACGGGTAAGTCTATTCACCTGTCCTGCCATGGGGTACTACCTGCTGGCACCCTCATCCTGTCTGCCCCCGTTTCTATCACTGAGCTTATCCACTTTGCATTTAATTTTTTTAAATTCAACATGTAGCAATCATCGGACTGCAGGGATTTTTCCCGCTAAAGGGTCAAGCGGCCATGGGCGTTGGTTCAATGGAGGCACCCGGTTCAGAACGCAGACGACTTGCCAAATTGTATGTGCAGCACTCAGCATTGAGGGCATTTTTTGCTTGTTTCCTTTTCTCCAAGGATTTCGTGGCAATACTAATGTGGGGAATGGATAAATTCAAATAGGTCACGCGACTGGGTATGTCCGCAATGTAAGATTCCGAACCGCGAATGCCTGCCAGATCCGCTTCCTATCCAGGAGGATTCGCAGGGTGCTTCTTCGTGTACGAAAACAGCCGACGACAGTTATGGTAACGCTAACACAGATACAAATGTTACTCCAAGGGTGACGGCAACGGCCATGTCAGAAACAACAGAAACAGACTCAAGCTCGGACACTGCGGAAGCTTCGCGAACTGCGACGACAAATCCGGAGGAGTCGGCCGATTTGTGCGTGTCATCTGAACATCTTTCGGCGCAGGAAAAAGAAGAGAAAGAGAAAGAGAGGGAGGCGAACAACGCGAACGCGGCTTCGTCGTCATCATTACCTCCTGCTTCCGCAGAACTGTCTCGGGTTGATCCCGAGCGCATTGACAGCAAGGGGTCAACAGAGGCGGAGAGAGTGCGGTCATTAGAGCTAGATCGACATCCGAAGCAGGAGCAAGAGCAGGAGCAGGAGCAGCGAAAACAGACTTCCGCGGTGGAAGTAATAGTGTCCGCTGCAAGTAGTACCACTATCGGAGCTGCTTCGGGATCCCATACCCATGGACACACACATTCACCCTCTTCTTCTGCTTCATCTTCCTCATCTTCTTCACGACCCCCTATCTTGCTTGACGCAACTATTTCGGTATTGCTAGTTCTAGTTGTAGCGTTACTTGCTAGAAAGGTACTGTGAACTTGTGGATTGCAGACACGTAGACAGACAGTTAGACAGAGGCATACTTATGCATACGCACACCCAATTCGTATTCACTTCATCTTGCGCTGTACATGATTAAAATTAATTTGTTATTGGACATATTTGTATCGAGTATTACTGCATACGTATCCGGGTTTATTATTATCGCATTGAACCCGTGTAGAACATCGGATCATAGAGGGTCGGCATAACGTCTTCGTTCCGTACACAGAACTGGGGGGTTGAAACACGCATCACGAGGGTTGAGAGACAGAAGAAGTTACCGAAGTAATTAGTAAAGACCGAACGGAAAGAGACGTGATGCATCTTTACACAACATAGCATTAAGCTCAGACAGAAAAAGAGGGACAGAGGAGAGAAGAATTTAACCCAATCGAACTCAAGCTATAGTCAAGTTCCAATCGGAGTGAAGCGTCCCTTACATCTCAAGAACACCTCTTCCCGCTTCTATCCATTCATACACGGAAACACACAAATACACATACAGAACAGGTGACTCACCATCTTACCATCCCGGAAGATCGTCCTTGACCAATCTGTAGACAGACTACGCTCGGAAAAGTAATCACATACGGAGGTCCCCAATCTTCCTGATATGGCAAGCGACAATATCGGGCGTACAAATGAACGGGAACGGGGGGGTCGGAAAGGGGAGAAAAGGGTCGGACGGAAGAAATGTAAAATGATATGAAAAGGCTGTGCGCAAGGGAAGAGGAGATGAATGAAAATGAGATGAATACGTGTGGTGTTAGTCACCACGGACTAAACGGCTTATCGGCTACCGACTGGGGGTGCCCAAATTTCTCTAGCCTAAGCTTCTTTACTTACTCTCAAAGGCACATATACCCTGAACTGTGTGCTGTGTGCACTCTTCCATACGCGTGCGAGTATTAAAAGACCTCTGCTGGCACCCTCTTTCTTCTTCTTCCTTTTGTGTCCTCTCCCCCTTACCTCTCCTCTTTCCCCAACCCATTCTCTGTTCCGTCCCGCTCGGGCGACATTGGTATATGTTATAGGATGCATACCGTTGTACACATCTCTGCCAGCATAATCGGAAGACGACTACAGCGACGGCAGCTTCATAGCATCGGCATTCCCAGTATCCCCCGAGAGCGCAATTAATTTTCAAACCCAAACTATAAAGCAGTACATCGGACGCGACGAACGTGCCTGGTTAGTGTCTCACTCACAGCTCAGATTCAGGAGAGGTTTAGTGACAAAGCTTAGGCATAAACTATATCACCTAGGTGACGCGATCAGAGACACTTAAACACTACTACTGCATAGTCATCCCCTGCATATCTCTGCGTGCTGTACAATTAATAGTCAGCACTGTACCACGGGATATGTCCACGGCGATCGCTCCTACACCCGCACGTATGCGCAGGAGTGCGACATCGAGTAATTCTACTGCCGTTTCCGCAGTAAATGTCAGCCCAAGCAATTCGAGCGCCGCGCCTGTTTCTTCGCCGAGTCGGATGGGGAACAGCTCTAATAAGCCTTCCGCGTTCAGTCACTCAGATACTTCATCTACTACATCCCCTTTCACTCATATTTCCATGCCACCGCCGTCTTCCTACTCTCATCCGCATCTCCCCACCTCATCTTCTTATCATTCCTCCTCCCATTCCTCCTCGATTGTTACTCTCCCTGTGTCTGCCTCTACACCAAACGTATCAGAAACAGCGATGCGTTCGCGAATGACGCGAACAAACTCACGTCTCCGACGGACAGGTCCAGGAGCACTGGTGATTCCTGTCCCGCCTACACTGGTGAACAGCCCGCACTTGCAATCACCCAACAGCATTTTCCGACGTCCTCACTCCGGTCCACGCGCAAGTCCTGGTATCGAAGAGGAACGCTGGCTTCGCGATACTGTACCCTTAGGTTCACCTTCGGGTCGTGTTCCACCTCCGCCGTCGACTTCAATACCCATTGTCAGCGAACAGAGGAGATCGCGTGGAAGTTCTGTGTCAGTCTCGCCTACTAGCGCTGTCGTTCCAGGTGCGGCGCCTACATCGCCCGCGTTCTCGCTCTTGCCGTCTTCTCTGCCGCATACCGCAACTGTCTTTGCACACGCGCCTCGGGACTCGTGTTCGTATCCGCCTTCAGTAACGACGACATCATTCCGCAATACAGTCCGGCATTGATAGTACACGAATTTTCAAATCCAAAAAGTCGGATCGAACCCCTCGTAAAAACGCTAAATCCACGGGGAAAAAAGAGGGTTAACGCCGGACATGCGCAGGGCGACATGCTCCGTAATTCTTGTGGGATTCTTGGGGAAAGCATGTGCTTGGAGATGCAGACGATCAGCAATGTATCAGTATATGAGTCAGCATGCGTTGCGGGGTGAGGTTCTGCGGAGGGGATAAGGCGCGAGAAAGGAAAGTGAATGCACTGAAGAGGCAGTGGGTCGAGGTATAGTGGCAGATGGGCGGATAAGTGCGAGATGCAGTGACGTCATTCCCTGTCGAGGCGCAACGCTCCGGGCGGAACGTTAAATGTTTCTTGAGCTCGGTGGCACTGAAGCTCTCTGGTTGACTGCGGAGCGTGTACCGCTGACATCATCCCTACGTCGTTATCTTCTTCTATCTTGACGCGAGGCATTCCGAACCGAATGGCGACGAGAGGGGCGTTGAATGACGGCGACACGCTCGAGGCTGATTCGCAGGTCTGCTGCTCTTCCTCGATAACCTTACATTTGGACACCCGAAGCTAATTTCGTCCCTTCTCGACGACGTCTTGACTACGCATGCGCGCGTCTTTGTAAAGTCCAGGCCCAGGCCCATCCATCTGCGACGCGTGTTTACTTGCTTCATCTTCATCTCGCTCTCATCTCGGGAGTTGCTGTAACTCTCGTCTCATTTTAATCGTCCCATGTCCTTTGATATTTTGGGTCATCTTTGGTCATCTTTTCTCAACTAGGTACTCACAATAGTCGTCATCTGTTCTTCTGTTCCTCTCTTTCTCACAATCTTGTTTCCCCTTCTATCTTTTTCATCCTTCCGTTTATTTCCTCCCTTCAGGTCATTTTTTGGGTTTTGGCATCTTGGTACTCTGGCGTCGATCACTCAACAACAGAACAGAAACATAAGCAATCCTTACATCCGATAAAACTATCTTGCATTTTTCCCTCTTTCTTCCTTTCTTGCTTGCTGTTTTTTTTTTACACTCATGCATCTCTCATGCTTTGCATCATGATATCATGATATATCGATATATGCACTGCTATCCATCAAAACGCATCGTATCATATTGTATTTCGTATCGTATCGTACTTTAGGTCCTTGGGTCCCTATTTTTGTATTACATGTAATAGTGGTCAAAACCAATGTATTCCACTTTCGTATTTCGTTTTGGGCGTTGTGCTTGTAAATTTCGACCTCTACATTTGTAACTTTACACATAGATATTGAGAGTAATCATTGTCCCAGAATACGTGTGCGTGAATCATAGTGACCCAAAAATCTCGTCAATCTCGTCTTTTCGCTTCTTTTTCTTTTGGACTTTCTTGTGCCCTGTTGAGCCGGCGGCTTGCTTTATCTGTCCTGATAATTTGGTTTTCGAGACGGTTTTGCTTGTTAATGGAGATGCAAGCTGTGGTTCTTGGCTGGTGGATGATGGAGTCTGTTCACTCTGTTTCCAAAAGATTGGTATAGCGTCCTCGGAGGGTACAGGGTCAATCATCATAGTGCCTGAAGGTTCTGTAATTTCGATAGCAGGACGTCGAGAAACTGTGCTACCAAGGTCCTCGTTAATTCTGTCGTCCATGGGTGTACTTTCGTGAGTTTCAGACGCTTTCTTCTGGGTCGGCTGTTTCAATGTTTCCGAGGCTTTTAGTGACCACCTTTGTTTGTAGCCCTGTAAAATGCAACTATAAAGTGAGGGAACAGCAAGCACTCGAAGAGACAGCTTACCAGAGCTTCAAGCAGTGTACACAGAGTGTTCGAAAAAGTCTCTAGTGCAGTGTGTAGCTCTTCTACAATTGCATTCAACCTTGACACGATAGCAGTCAAGATCAGAATCAATTGCAGGAATGCGCCTGTTTGCATCATTAGAGAAAATGAGCTATAGGGACAAGGCTCAGAGGTTGTATGTGTTTTATTGCGAGGATATGTTTACTGGAATGCTTTGGTGAAACGTTCTTTCGCCTGAAATGTGCTCAGTTGAGGGACTCAGATCAGGAGGATATATTGGAACTTACGACATTCAAGAGATCTATAATATCTTTTAACCTGTCATATACGAAGTTCAGGAACTTCGCGTCTGGAACTTGGCACCAGGCACCTCGTAATACCTTAGGACTAATCAATTCAGCTACCATGTCCCAGACAAGACAGTAAAGTGTAATTAATACCTCCTCTCAGAACCCTCATCAATGTAAAATGAGTATCGTAAATCGTCTAGTAATCCCGAGCACTGGATCTCAAGGACTCTTTTACCGACTCTACGGACCTCTTGTGTGCGCTTCCAGAAGAGTGCCATCCGGTGTTGGTTTACGCCCTTGTAGTATATTCGTTCGAGGATGCGCATCTCGTCGTGTAGACATGTCTCGAGAGGTGTTATTTGTTGGACGCATAAACGCGCTGCCTTGAGCACCTTGTCGATTTTAGGGTGAGTCGACGCGTTGATTTCGCGTCGGGGGACAGAACTGAGTCTTGGCCGCTTTGCATGGCGCGCAGCTGGCATGATGAGAAATCCAAAAATTCAATAACTGGAGTTTTAGACTTCGAAATGATCCGCGTAAGAGAGAAAGAGACATTACGTACAAACCCGTAAATGTCATCCCGCCTGACCGACAAAAGAGCCGCCGCGTCTGCTTGCAGTCTCCCTTGTATTCTTCCTGTTTTTCTCTCTAATCGTCTACGCTATCGCCCACCGGGCTGTTTGAAGAGTATTGCTGATGAGTGGACAAGCAGGTCAGGATGCAAAGTTCTTCCAGCGGGGTAAGATCCAGGTGTGTATGCCGTGTGCCGTGTGCCAAGCTATGACGCTCCTTCGCAGATCGTTCACCACCCCTTTGGTTTTGCTTTGTATATAGGAGTTCCGGGCGGAGTTGCATGCGGCCGAGGCGAAGGATAAGAAATATGTGAAGAGAAAGACGGTACTCAAGAAAATAGTGGCGAATATCACGATGGGCAATGACAGTGCGTGTATAGGCGTTTGAATGGGTATACTTAGAGATGCTGAGTGGTCTTGCTTAGTGTCCCCATTATTTCCTGACGTCGTGGCGTGCTTGGGTACTCCTTTACTGGAGATCAAGAAGAGTGCGTATATGTGCCGTGTGTTTTCTCTAGTTCTTGGTCTCAGTCAAATCGCGCAGTGGTGTACCTCTTCCTCGTAAGCTATGGTCGGTCAAAACCTGACCAAATTCAGATCGTCATTCCAAGCTTTCTTCAGGTATGATGTTTGAGGTCATCTTCCCATAATATGCTAATCTTTGCTTAGGACTGCGCCGACCACAACCCTCTTATTCGAGCACTCGCCATCCGAACAATGTCCTATATACCTCTTCCAGTCGTTACGGAGGCCATGACAGACCCATTACGCCACGCACTCAAGGACCGCGACCCTTACGTTCGCAAGACTGCAGCAATTTGTGTTGCTAAAGTGTATACGGCAGACCCTCGACGAAGTGAACGTGCTGGATTCGTCGAGATGCTGCGCGACCTTATGCTTGATACGAATGCGACTGTTGTTGCTAATGCTGTTGCGGCGCTTGTCGAGATCAGTGAACGGCACGACGGTGTTGCATTTCGTGTGAATTTCACTGTAGCGAACAAGCTATTGACGGCGTTACAAGAGAGTTCAGAGTGCGTAAACTACTTGCTCGCTCAATTATCATATGTCTGACGAGTTTCAAAGATGGGGCCAGATTTACATCATGGACGCACTCATGACTTTCGTCCCTCACGAATCAAAGGAAGCAGAGATCATTTCCGAACGAATCATCGTCCAATTACAACACGGGAACTCAGCTGTTATCCTCACCACCATCAAAGTCCTGCTTTATCTCATGAATTACATGGAAAACCGAAGGCTCATCGAGTATATCTGCAAGAAGATGGGTCCACCACTTGGTACGTTTTTAGCTTTTCCTTCTTGTCTTGGATGGACAGAAACTAAAGACCCCGTTAGTTACGATGCTTTCGTCCGGCCCGGAAGTGCAATATGTTGCGTTGCGCAATATTCTTCTAATCATACAAAGACGGCCTGCTGTTCTCAAGAACGACGTGAAGGTCTTTTTCTGCAAGTATAACGACCCTATCTATGTCAAGCTTGCCAAGCTGGAGATCATGTATCGACTGGCGCGGGAAGAGAACTTCCGAGAAGTACTCGCTGAGTTACAAGAGTAAAGCTTGCTTCTTCGTTTCTATGTTTCTGGTAACTAAAAGATATTTGGTAGATACGCATCCGAAGTCGACATTGACTTTGTACGAAAAGCTGTACGTTCAATCGGCCGGCTAGCGATTAAAGTCGAGCCCGCTGCAGATCAGTGCATTGAAGCATTACTCGGCCTCATCGAAACCAAGGTGACGTACGTCGTACAGGAAGCGATCATTGTTATCAAAGATATCTTCCGGCGGTATCCTGGTCGCTATGAGGGTATAATACCGAAACTTTGTGAGAACTTGGATGCATTGGACGAACCTGAGGCGAAAGCGGCTATGATTTGGATTATTGGGCAGTTTGCGGATAGGATTGAGAACTCGGATGAGCTACTTGATGATCTTGTATATAACTTCCTGGAGGAGCCAACGGAGGTATGCTTCTAAATTCTTTCTTTGTTTTTTTTACTTATTAACAATTGTGGACAGGTACAACTCGCTCTACTCTCCGCCGTAGTCAAACTCTTCATCTACAAGTCCAGCTCCGACACGAGCAAAGAAATCGTACACAAAGTGTTAAAATGGACGACTGAAGAAATCGATAATCCGGATTTACGAGACCGTGGATTCATGTATTGGCGACTGCTGGCGATTAACCCTGCTAACGCGGGTGAGATCGTACTCGCTGAGAAACCGCCTATTACGACGGACTCGGATCGTATGGATAGAGGCTCGTTGGATCAGCTTTTACTTCATACGGGTACACTTGGGAGTATATATCATAAGAACCCTGAGGTCAGCTATCTCTCATCACTCAGTTGTAATCAATGAATGAGTCAGGCTGATGCGTCGATTTTTCAAATAATAATCGATAGACATTCATCCGAAACGCGAAAGCGAAAGCCCTCCCCGACAGTGCTGCTCTCAACGAGAAATCACGCGCGGTACGCGTCCTATCGCCGCCTGACCAACTCCCACCTACCGTCGTGGATGTCCCAGGTCCACCTATGCCTCCGGCCCGTTCAACAGATCCTGTACCTACCGTCCCACCATTATCCAATCGCTCTGAGACACTGCAGCCGGGTATGCCTTCTATGTCTTCTATGTCTTCCTCCGCCGTTCCCGTTCCCGCTGCTGGGAACTCGAGCTTGATCGACGCAGAGGGAGAGGGAGAAGGGGATTATGCTGATGGAGGAGGGGACGTGGGGACGGATGAAGGTGATGCTGAGGAGCATTTAAGGCCGAATGGGAATGGGAAGGATCCGTATGCGAATTTGGATGGAGCGTTTGGGAGGTATTTGAGTGAGGAGTCGAAGGGTATGGGGGTTGGTGCGAATGGGAATGGGAGGAATGGGGACGATTTGTTGTTTTGATTTTTTTCTCCCTTTTTCTAAAGATCTGCTTATTTACATTGTATGATTTTATTTTTTCATGGAAGGAGATGGTGACATATGCTGACGGATCAAGAGGCAGGGAGGGTTTAATGAATACGATACTGTTGACGTTTTCCTGATTCTCGACTCAATATTTTTTTTCTATTTTCTATTTTTTTTTTCGTGCTTTGCATACCTTGCTCTGATGCCTCTTTGGTTTTGATGAATCTTTTTTTATCCATTTGTACGTTATTAAGACATCCATTTTTCACTCAAGAACGTTACGTGCACTGTGCACTGCAAAGTCTATCATCTGTCCGACAACACTACCGCCTTGAATATTCAAACCCAAAGTCACATAAGCGTACATCTTATAGCACCCCTCCATCCTCAAGCTCCATCTCAAACCAACCTCTTTTAAAGTCTTTATTTACTTCGTATAAGTCGGCCGCATCATCCCATTTGTCCCATACCAATCACCCTTAACCATAGCTTCGAAGTAGATCCATGGGAAGAAGTCTTTCTTGAGGTGGTAGTATAGTCTGCTGGGTGTTGCTTGGTCACCGAGCCTACTGGCGAAGGTTTCTTTGGGTTCGAGTCCGTATTTGAACTCTGCGAGCATTAGGTAGCCGTAGTCAGTTAGTAGCTGCAAGTGGTAAGAGACAAGCGAATTAGTAAAATGATTTTGATTTAGTGTTGTTTTGAGATGTGGGATAGTAGATGATTGGGAGAGGAGACGTACAGGACAACTCGTATACCCATCGTATTTCGCATTGCTCAATTTCCCAGTATCGACAAGTGAGAAGACGTTCTCTGAGAGTACAGGTGCTTGAGCAGTGATAGCCGCAGCAGTCTTACTCGTCGGCAAACTCGAACAATCACCAATCGCAAATACGTTTGCGTATTCCGGGTTTTTATGCTGCAGAGTCGCATCATCAACGCTCACCCACCCCGCCTGGTCCGCAATCGGGCTATTCTTAATAAAGTCAAGCGGACCCATCGGGGGTACAGCATGTAACAATGAATAATCCGTTGATACATCCGAACCATCTGCGCGTTTGAACGTAGCGATACGGTTAGAGGTGTCGATGGAAGTGAGGTTAGTGGAGAACTCGGCGTGGATGCCACGTGAGAGACGGAGTTTATCGAGTGCGTCGGAGTATTTTTTGACGGAGAACATGGTTGGTGTGCCTGTCCAGAACTCGACTTTGATGGTGTCACTGCGTTGGGTACGGCGGTACCTGTCCCAGGCCATGTTCATGATTTTTTGTGGTGCTGTTAGGTGTCATAATGTCAGTCCAGAGGTCGGTGAGCAGTCGTGACGGATTGAAGTATATTTAAGAACAGCTGCGATGTAAACTAGACGTACCACCGGCACATTTGATAACACCTACAGGCTGTGTAAAGATAGCCTTTCCATTTCGCAGCGCGTCAATGTCCTTCCACGTCTTGTCGCACGTGTCATATGAGTATATAGATGACACGCCCGACGTCGGGTCCGCAAGCGCTTGTGAGAGCCCCTTGATACCGTTCCAGTTAACCTGGAGCCCTGTCGCGACGACGAGGATGTCGTAGCCGAGTGTACGCCCGGAGGCGAGTGTGATGGAGGAGGATCTGGGCTCGAAGGACTTGACGTTCTCAGGAACATGGGTGATGTGCTTTGGTACGAGCGATGCAAGGGGTCGACGGAGAGTTGACTTGTCCTTTAACCCTGCACCTACAAGTGTCCTGTGAATAAATCAAATAAGGCGTGATAAGCATGGGTCTTGATTTCTTGGAGCATCTGTACATCTGATGGAAAGACTCACCACCCCGGCTATGTATCACGGTTAAAGAGCAGATTTCATTTGTTTCAGCAATGATGGTTTCCCTTGTGAGAACAACTGGTTTGATACCTGATAGTGATGCCATTCAGCCGCATCAACGATCGCGACGTCGCCATCAGCAAGAGGTTTGCCAGCAGATTTGAAGCGATTGAATATTTGATTGGAGATGCTGATACCGGCAGTGCCTGCCAATGTGGGTTGACGTTGAGCGTTTCTCATGATGCACTGCCGTAAGAATAGTCTTACCTGCGCCTATGACGAGGATTTTGAACTTATCCTTGGTAGACGAAGCATCTGTACTGGCAAGTCTTGCGCCGAGAGGGCGCAGGAGACGAGCTGCGCGATGCATAGTAGAGCAGAAGCAACGTTAGAAGAAAATAGTTGCATATTTCAAAAAATCCAAGAAGCTGAGGAAAGAATGACACGATCAAGTCGCCATACTTGCTTTTTCTGGAATGGAAATGATCGACGCGTAGCGACCCTGATGCGTACGTCACGTGCATGACATTTGGATCCGTTCCTCAATTGAGCGGGACCCAGGCAGCTATCTCGTTGCCAATGCCACTCGGGAGCCACACGACCATGTTCAATCCGTCGTCTACACGCTGCTAAGGTCCTCCACATCTTTCTTCCTCTCCCTTCACCTCGCCAGCTGGTCTGTGCGGCCTACACTTGCTTTCTCTTTCTCTGCACTTGTCTAGCTAGTCTATATTTTCAATTTGGACTTTCTGCTGCTACAAATCTTACTTCTCCCTTCTTCGGGTGTATTAGTACTGTTGCTTTTCACGAACGGATCAGCTATATTCGATATACGAACGACATGCTTCCCTCAAATCCACGCACTGGTCAGAGCAGGTCCGTCTCAAGACAGCCGACCATGACTCAACAGAGGTCGGTCAGTCGCCCTAGGGAGCGATACTCGGTTGAAGACGATAGAGGTGGGAGGGGGCGCAATCAGGACAGGAGTACTAGCTACCAGCGACAAGTACGCCCGCAACGGTCAGTGGGAATTATGCAGTATCCTCGAAATAAGGAACCAGCCCTTCCACCACCTCCGAGTCCGAGGGAGCGATACTCGGCTCAAGATGACAGAGGTGGAAGGGGACGTCAAGTACGCCCACAACGCCCGATGGGAGTCATGCAGTATCCTCGAAATAAGGAACCGGCTCTTCCTCCACCTCCAAGTCCGACACAAAGGTCGAGAGTCAGGTCTCCTGCTACTAGGCCAGCACCATCTGCATATCCTCGTCCTCCACCATCAAGAGAGTCAGATTCCTCCTCTTCGTCTCTGTCATCTTCTGGATCATCAACATTTCTTGATCGCATGCGTCACCGCGGTGGAGCAGGTTCGTCGTCACAGTCAAGCTTTGAACTTGATCCGGAAGGTGCCAAAGAAACGAGGGGAAGCGATGATTATCGAAAACCAGGTTTATTTTGGGAAGGTCAGTTATCTTTATAGAACTTCGTTGTTATTTAAGGCTTAGTGTCTGTGTTGTTTTAGGAACAGCGACCTCTTCAAGAGCGGAGGAAGAGTCATCTGCGAATGACTTGGTCTCATACGGGTATTCGATTTGGAATCGCGTTGCTACCGCTGCTAGTGCCTGGGCTTGGAACGGGAGCAGTAACGATGCCGTGAAAGGCGGTCGGTTCTTTTTATATCTTGAATGTCAAGGCCCATAAATACTGACGACGAAATATTGCAGTTGCACCGTCATCAGGAGATTCGGAGATTACGCGTGCCTTGAAAAATTATTACATCAGTAAAGCACGAGACAGATCAGACTTGCCCGACTGGTTGTTTGATGAACGGGAACGAGGAGTAGGCATGGAGGAAGTTGCTCCTCGGTCTATGTGTTACGATGAGCAACATGCGACAGGTGCCGCAGAACCTATTGCTCGCGCTCGTGGCAGAGGATTCCGGGATATCTACGACAGCGTTGCCTCAGATACTCCAGAGCCTCGTGTGCATGAAAGAAATGATAATTACAGAGCGCCAGTGCCCGGCTCCGGTAATACGACTCCATCCCGAGCAAACGACCGGTTAAAAGCGCTAAGAGATGCGAAACGACAGGCTGCGACTGCAAGCCGCGTGGCGGAGTCAGTGGGGGGCAGAGGCGCTATCGAGAGGAGAAGTGTTGATGTTTATGATACGCGGTACGAAGATAGTTGGTCGTCAGGACGGGGAGCACGGGATGTTATGGGAGCGGACCCAGGAAAGCGGATGCCTGTTCGGGTCGGACTGCCAACAAATCCGAGAAGGCGATGATTGCAGACCTCATGTTTTCTTTTTTCTTCAGTTTCTCATCGAATGCCATTTTCTTGATTTGTGTGGATGTATGATGCACTTTGACTTCGTATGTTGGGGCGGATGCTGCAAGGCTACATTGTACTTTTGCCAGTTTCCTATTGAGCACATGGACTACAGTTGTTTCTAGGACGAAATTGATGACCAGCGTGATTGAATTGACGAAGAGAGAGCGAGGTTTCCCACGAAAATTTATTTTCAGATGCTATAGGCTTCGACATAGGGCGCGTTGCCAATTGGACCAACACTGTCCGATTTGGCCGAGAATGGTTATGTAACCGTCCACAAGAGCGCTTGGAAATTCGAAAATGAAACGCAAGAGTTGCTTGGAAAAGCGGTGTGCTGTCAAGGTGGGCATGCTGGGTGATGAGGGGGACGTTGATGCGACGCCAAATATAGGAGTGGCTATCACTGGAGCGTAAATCAGGCTGCTGTTGGATGAGAGACAGAAGGCGCGGAAACGGATTGATTGGATGATGCATCGAATCGTCGACTGCTGATCTCCCATGCTCGTAACCATGGCCGACCGTATCCACTTCCCAGGCAGATGCGCGCCCTATAAACTCAAGAATGGCTCGTTCGTCCCGTTCTCACCCTAGCGTCCCCTCTTCGTTCTTTCCTTCACCCTTCACCCTTTTCGCCTTCGCTTTTTGGCTTTGAAAGTCGAGCCTGGTACTCGACCTGCCACCCATTCATTCTTTCGGGGTATGTCATCTCTCTTCTCCTCTTGCTTGGCATGTATACAGAAAAGCATATACTCACTCATTGTTGGTTTTGTTCGTCGTTGACAGATCATACTTGTTCTTTGACAGACAGGCCGACTCACTGACCCGCACTTCCATTAAGCCCTCTGCGAGGAATCAGTTCAACAACAAGTACTTCTTCGTCCTCAGACAACCACACCTCGACGGTTTATTTCGTTCTTCTTCACGCCCACCCACGGACTTTTTTCGTTTTCGAGATTTCTCTTTGAATTGAAATAAAACAAACATGGTTAACTTTGCCAAATTGTCTATTGGTTCTGCAGTCCTTGCTGCTCAGCTTGCGCTCGGTGCACCTGGAGCGAAGCGGGATAGCGCTGTTGGTGGTGAGGTCGCGGTCTCCGCGCCCGACGGTATCCCTATTACCGACACCAAGGAACTTGCCTCGTGCGTGTTATCTGTCAATCGAGGCAGCACTGAATGGAAGCTGATGTATTTCCTATTTTGACAGGCAAAGTCTTGCAGAGGCATCATCCTCTACGGCCTACAACAACAATGGTGGCTACACTACGACGGCCGCAATGATGGACACGACCAGTGTTGCGTACCAGCAGAGCTCCTCGGACAACATGTACACGAACGCATACCAGACCACCACTATGAACACGTGGGATTCGATGAGCACAAGCGTTGCCTATGACACCTCTTCAGCCGAATACACCTCAAGCTCCAGCGTTATGTATGACACTACATCTACGTCGTCGGCTGCGTACACCATGGCGACGTACGGCTCTGGCAGCTCAAACTGGGGCAACAGCGGATACAATGACTGTGTGCAACGTGAGTGAAATTTTCTCCTATCAATCACATCTGTTTGATGAGATTTTTTAAACTTACAATTTGATTTTTTAAATTTAGAATGCATTGCCTCCTTCGGTGCACCAATGGCAACCTACACCCCACCGAGCTCGACTGACAACAGCGGCTCGTCCGGATCTGGTGCGACCCACACTGTCATCGTTGCCCCGTCGCAGGGTGTCCTTCGCTATGTTCCATTCGCGGTTAACGCCTCTGTTGGTGACACTATCAAGTTCATGTGGAACGCGAACATGCACACTGTGACCAAGTCGTCGCAGCTTGAGCTTTGCAACAAGACGTCAGACGCTCCGTTCACTTCTGGTGTCCAGAACAAGAGCTTCGTCTTCACCCAGCAGGTCAACTCTACTGACCCGGTGTTCTTCTACTGCGGTGTCCCGACCCATTGTCAGAAGGGTATGTTCGGTATCGTCAACCCGCCGAACGCGGATGTTTCCTCTTCCATGAGCGTCAACTCCATGATGCCAATGCTCATTAACAACGTCAGTACCTTTTTCCTTTTTCTATTTTTGCCTCCGAATAGATGAACTGATTGATATTTGCAGAGCTCGGAAGTCTCCATGTGGAACACGTACACCCAGAACATGACCCAAGGAAACCCGACTGCTGCGAACTGGGGTGGAAGCATCGACATGTCCAACATGCCAGACTGGGCGCCGAACGTCATGGCGGAGAACGTTATGTACACTCGTAGCTTCCTTGCTGCGAACCCGGATGTCATCAAGTCGGACGGCTCTGTCGACCTCGGTGCTAGCAGCTCGCCGTTCATGATCCCGAACGACCTTAACGCTGTGATGGCTTCGTCTTCGTCAGCGTCTGGTGCTGCTGCTGGACCGACGTCCCCCGCTGGTAACGCTGGTTCTGGTGCAGGCTCATCTGCTGCACCTTCGTCCAGCCCAGCTGCGAGCGGTGCACGTGGACTTGCTTCGTCGACAGCACTCGCTGTTGCCGTTGCATTCGGTGCTGCCTTCTTCGCGCTCTGAACATTTTGACATGCGATGAATGGTGTTGTTCATTGTACATAGGGCTGTAGTTTCACGGACTGGCTTCATCTTCCTTTATCTTTTAGATGAATGGACACTTCAAAGTTTACTTCGTTTTTTTAATCTTTTGTTCGATTCGTTAGGAATCTCTTCACTTCAAATGACGTGGGGTTGGGTTTGACCGCCTACTTATAATAAGAAGCTCGACGACATATACCTACCTTTTTTTCTCTCCTACCAAAGAAGTCGTGTGTAGTAGTTGTTTTGTTTTGAACTTTTTGGACAGTTTTCTTTCGTACTTACGTTTTGACTTATTCCTTCGACGTAGTGATGTGTGTTGTTGATTGTGTTGTTCGGTAGTGATCACCCCCAACTATCTTTTTTGACGCGTCAGTGGTTGTGATTAAGAATGACTGAGATCTCGTTTCATTTTGTTCTTTGAGGATTAAATCTAAAGTATTGTAGGTATGAGGCATTATAGTAGTGCATTTTCAAA
Organism: Fomitiporia mediterranea MF3/22; assembly: GCF_000271605.1. NCBI lineage: Eukaryota > Fungi > Basidiomycota > Agaricomycetes > Hymenochaetales > Hymenochaetaceae > Fomitiporia > Fomitiporia mediterranea. Next base: position 2,626,894 of record NW_006760388.1, read on the forward strand.
TAAGGATTTTGATTATGTCGTGAGCAGGCCTCTATGCACTAATATGCTCCTATTAAAATATGGCAAGATATATTAGGCTGTAGCCTATGAAGAAGCAGTAACAGGGGAAAAGGTTCATTTGTATCAGGCACGAATTCTGGCCGGAAATGCACAATCAGATCAGGCAGAAGCACAAGCATTCATCCAAGCACTAACATTAAGAATATCAGAATACTGACTTAACATTCCTAGTGTCACTACAGGTAACTTGAGCTGACCTCTTGCAAAACGAGATTATTATTCCGGGTGACTCAAAATATCTTTCAGATACATGATGTCCCTTGTTCACCGAAGTGGCAACAGTGTTGTGAACGGATACAATTCCTTTTGGTCAAAGACATACAGAAATCGCATGCAAGGCGAGATGTCAGACTATAAAAAGAGTTGCGAGGCTATAAAAAGAGGATAGGAACGCGGTTGCGAGGTACGTCGTCAGGCCTGTCGAATTTATCGACTTGGTAAGGGTGAAGATGTAGGAAGATGGAGAAGAGAACTCCGCGTCACTAAGACATTGACTGTGCACATGATGTTAATGAGAACACGTGATTCACGTGGTACGTGTAGCGTGAGAACCACAACAAACACGGAGAGTCAACGTGTTTGGTTGTTGTGACTTGAACTCTCGCCACCCCGCACCCGTCACACTTACACACATTTCCGCACTCCGAGTGTACATACATACATATTCGCTACCCGGGCCAATATTCTCGCTGATGTCGCGTCAGACGACGAGCCAGATCATCGCAAAGGGCGAATATCTGCAACCTGACTTTGATCCATACACACTGACGATACCTCACCTCATTGGTATCTTCGCATACCACGGAATTAACTACCCGCCAAAACATAACAAGGCGGATCTCGTTGATATTTTCAATAAGGATATTAGGAGCAATATTATCAAGTTGACGAAGCAGAGGCTTGAAAGGCAGGAGACGCTTGCGAGCGAGGATGGGATTTTGGACGGTGTAACTGGACGACCGATCGCTGCCCCGGCACAGGTACGTTCGTGACTGACAGTTTCGGAGAAGTGATACAATTAAGCTGACTCTTGCTTCTATTAATTGCAGCCGGTTCGGCGGTCGTCGCGTCGTCCGAGTCGTGAACCGTCTGCGGAGCCAGATCGAGCTGAACCCGTGAGTGCTATTTCAACATACTAGCTTCTCCGCAGCTGTACGTGTTGTGACTGCGTTATTGACCGGATGTCAATCTAGCCGAAACGCCGACGTGCGTCCGCAGAACCGACTGTTGGACGTGGACGGAGAGCCGCTACCAAGAAAGTGGAAATAATCTCCGAGGAAAGTGAAGAGGACGAACCTCAGCCCAAGCTTGAAGAACCTCCGGCAAAGGTAGGAAGAACAAAGGATGTGCGTAACATCCTCTGGCCTGGAATTTGGCTGACCTTACGTCTTCTTGTGTAGTCTGATGCTGCGGGTCCCTCGCGTCGCATTTCCCAGAAGGTACGTACAGTATCCTTATTTTCGGGACTGCTTATTTATTAGGATTCTCCGCAGTTTGGTCCTGGGACAGATGACAGTAACTGGGAGGATAACAACATCTTCCAATCTGGAGCCGAATCTTCATCACCCGTCCGACCACCGAGAAAGAAAGTACCACGGAAATCAAACTTACGCAGGCGAACTTCTTTTTCTGCACCGCCAGAGACACCATCGTCCCCATCGAAACCTGTCTCCCCTCCGCATTTCGATTTCTCTCCAGATTTGTCTTCTTTTGACATAAAGCCGCAACGTTCACGCCTGTCTATGGTAAAGGCAAGTGTTAATGCTGAATAACCGCAGTATTTTATATTTATGTATTGCATAGCCTGAACCCTTGCAAGATGACTATTACGGCGATGTTTCGGGACTTGCGGATGTCAGCGCTCAGCTTGTGGTTGAGGGGGATGACGAAGATGATGAACAAGAACACTTTTTACCTCACGATGAAGACGGAGAACTCGAGGCCGACGATGGAGAGAACGAAGACCCACAGACGGTTGCAGTTGCGCAACGAATCGCAGATGGCGGAGCCCTTACCCACCGGCGACCAATCAAGTCAGGTCAACCTTCGCCATTATGGCAGAAGATACTTTTCACTCTTCTTGTCCTTTCTCTTTCCAGCTTGTCCGCACGTTATAAGCTGGAGTCGGCTCCTATTGGATTCTGTGACACCGGCCTATCGACCAATAATGCGGTTTTAGACATCCGAAAGAAACGCGAGGAGATCGAGTCATGTTACGCTGAACATTCAGAGGATGGGAGACAAGCTGGCTGTCCCCCGCTCCCTTTGATTCCATTACCTGGCCCTGAAACGTGTACTCCATGCCCTACACATGCGTCTTGCACGCGCTTCTCTGTTCGTTGCGATGACGGATATATTTTGAGTCCGCATCCACTGTCACGGATTCCTTATTTATCCGAGTTGGCAAATGGATTACCTGGATTGGGACCAATAGCTTTCCCTCCGCGGTGTGTCGACGATGAACTTCGGAAGAAGCATATAGGAAGACTTGGGAAGATGATTGACTCGACCCTTGCCGAGACTAAAGGAAAGAGAATATGTGCCGGCATTGATGCTAAGAAGCCCCTCGATGGCGGAGAGGCGAGGAAGTGGGGGTATGGCTTTGAAGATCTGAAGCAATCTATATACAAACGGGAGCAGACCAAGGAGGTGAGAGCTAACTTTGCTGTTTAACCGTGGCCATTCCACTCAATCTGACTCTAATTCAGGACAGTAAATCTCGCAGCCAGTTTGATGCGATGTATCAAGAAGCTATCGAGCAGCTTAAAAAATACGGCCGGATAATACTTGAGAAAGATTCAAGGTACGTTGTGAAGCCGAGGACCGCATGCCCTTTGCTGATCGAGTAACAACAGCGGGACGTTGTATATAGCGTCTGACCATGCCGATATGACATGGAGTTGCCAAGCCATTGTTGCTGCACGGCATTCGTGGGCTGAATGGCGCAAGAGCGTGTTCGGTACGCCTAAGACACCCATTACCTGTGAAGGATATCACTGACAATGACCAGGTACCATTGGCCTGTTTTTGTTGGGACTTTACGGTAAATCAAAACTTGCGACACGTCGCGAGGAGAAGCAGCGTGTAGCGGAACTAGTTCAAATTGCATTGGAAGAACTGCGCAACCAAGAAATGCGACACTACACGGATCCAGTGACAACGCCGCATGCATATCTCTCCTCCGTCCAGCTTCGTGATCTAATTCTGCAAGACGAACACCATCCTCAGACACGGCGCCGATTGTGGGACCCTGTGGAACGTATCATAGAAGGAAACGCAAATGTCCGTGTGAGCCTGGAAGAACTGCGTGGCGGGGAGGAAGGAAGGGTCTGGACCTGGGTCGGGAATAGTGGCCTAGCGTCTCCCTCAAAGAAGAGGGTCTCCTCGCCATTTCAATCACCTCTACATGAATAGGTTGGGGCTGGCCCGTTCTTCTAATGTTCGCGGGAGGAATCTGTTTATAGATGATCTATCATGACATATTTACGCTTCTCCAACGGTTCGGAATCAGTTTGTATCATGAGATACATGGGGAGGTATAATTTATGTCCTCCAATATCCTTAGCTTTGAAATGGTTTTTGCTTTCATTTAACTACTGTACGCTTAGCTTGTTTATTTGTTTGTTCCGCTGCGCTGTTTTCCGTTTTAGCCTCCTCAATCTTATCCTAATGTGCCAAAACAATATTGATTGGACTAGAGATAGAATTGGAATTTGAACGGCTCGAATTCTACTTATAAGTGCATTGAGAGAAGTGTTATTGGAGGTTCCTTTGGTGGACAATTCTTCTTGATCGGGAATCGGGGCTAGTAGTGTTGTTTGTTTGCTATCATGACGAGAGCTTCTAGAATAACTGAATAGCCCCTAGGAAACAACCTGACTTGTGTTAAGCTAACAATTCGGGGACGCGCTCTATCTCGACGACCCCTTTTAGTGCAGGGCGAGCGGATGGAGATTACATGAACCCGTGAGCTCGTGAGCTTGCGAGCCGTAGAAAAAGTCAGCTGGATTACGGGATTCCTTTTCTTTTGATTCAAATAAATGATCGATTGGTGACGATTGAACTTTACGCTCTCTCTAAACTTGAGCTTGCAAAATCCGCGGGTAAAAGTCGAAAAAAGAGGAGATTTGAGGAGATTGAGTTCTTTTTTATTTTTTTATCTATTTATTAATTTATTTCGATCATGATAATGATAATGATATTCTCGAGACGTAAGTGCATGTGTGTATCATCGTATTTTATTGTATTATTTTGTCAGCGTCAGATGAAGCGGCCCTTGTTTGATACAGACGATGATCAGTGATCTCCCACCTGAAACGAGAGAATAGATGGAGATGGGAGGTAAAACGTGCGTTGCGTGGGTAGGACGAGGAGTGAAATTTTCTTTCTTTTTTTCCTTCTTTTTATTTGTTTGAAGTTGAGTTGGAGGTTCACTTTGCAATAGATTCCGCAGGATTCGAGAATTCGCATTTTAATGGGAGCGGTAGGGAACGGTGAGGGCAGGGAACTAGGGAAGAGAGTACTTTATTTTTATTTGTTTTTGGTGGTTTGTTCGTGCGATACTCGTGGAACTAGACCATGTAGGGACACGGGATACGTTAGGGATGAGCGGGTGTGCGTCAGAAAAAAAAATGCAAATATATATATTATAAAGCTCACGGGAGAATACGACGGGGACAAATGATATCAAATCGAATAAATTCATTCATTCAGTATCACGGTATAAAAAATGAATTGAGACGGATCTGCTGTTGTGGATTACGGGCGTTTTTATTCCCGTGCCCGTGTCGGATTCGATATTTCGATCGATTTAATTGATATACTTATTCCAGTGATCCCAATGATTCCAGTGATTCCAGTGATTTTGGCGGTCCCCTGTGATTTCCCTTGTAATTCAGTCGGAGCGAGTCCGATCAACGCTTTGCGGAACGGGATGGGGAAAAGAAAAGGGATGGAGGGAAGGCGAAGACGACGCGATGGAGTGAGTGTGTGTTTCGTTGAGCGGCTGACAGCACATGAAACGAGGCTCGCATGTAGGTTTTGACTCCGCTTGCTTTGTTCGTTCGGGATCTATCGTAGGTTATACGGCTTCCTCCTTGTAAAACCTTCATCCTTTCGTTCCTCTCATTCCGCGGGACTGGGGTGCATACCGGGAGCAGAAAACGAGGAACAGAAGAAAGAAAAGAATTTGCTTGTTTGCATGCGCAGAGGGATTCGTCGTTCATAGCATCTGTCGCTCAGAACACCGTTATAAGTAATCCAGTCACTTTCTTCGTGCGTACATCTGTTCGTTTACGCGTGTGTATGCGCATGTGCCGTAATTTCGGAAGCATATGTAGGCGACGGGAGGGCGTATAGTGGTGAGGCGGGATGCCGGAAACGGATAGCTAACGGATGGCGGAGCCTATGCGAGCGGAACCTACGTTTCTAGCCTTTTCTCCAAAGAAGTGTAATGGAATAAAAGAAAGTGAGGTTGTGCCACTCGCATGTTGAGTTAGTTTGACTTTGCAATACGTTTTGGCAATGGTCGTCGTGTCGTGTCGTCTCCACGTTCCAGAACCTCCGAAGTTTCATCGTCGAGTTTGATATTGAATCTGTAATATCATGCCCGATCACTTTGTGTATTTGTAGATGCATAATATCTTTTCCGAGCTTTTCTGACGGCGTCGTGAAGACGAGAGATCTCATATCTGAATTCAATGAGCGGAAGATCTAGAGGTAAAGACACCACCCTGCCCCGATTTCAAAAGAGAGTTGGAGGTGGCGTTGCCCTGTTCGAATATCAAAGGTTTGAAGCTTAAGCGATTGTTGTAAAGGTGAGTTAGGCGTATAAAAGGTGTTCTACGGGAGCGGGAAGCGTGGCCTAATGGAGCCTGCAATATACGGTAAAGACGACGAGCAGAAGGAATATCTAGATCGTATAAGACCGGTTTACGGCCAGACAAATTGGTGAATCAAAAGCCGAAGAGATGTGGGAAGCCACTGAGATCTCCAGCAGATTTTATTCCTTGGTTTTTCTTTCGCTAACCACCGCAGATCCTTCAGGCTGGGGAGGCGGTGGGAGCCTATTAGAAAAAAAGAAGGAATAAAAGAAAAAGTTTAAAAAATTGGGAGCGAGAATCGGGATTACACAGCTTATATTCCGTCTATAGTCCGAAATAGGGACTGGCGTGGTATCCATCCGTGGTTTATTTGATCCACACCACGGATAAGGTGAACCACGGATGGAATTCCCACGGTTACCAGATGAACCGTGGTTACCGTGCCACGGTTCAATTCCCGTATATAACATTTAGATTTTTTATGCTATTTTGTACTTATAACACACAATTATGCAAAATTAATCATATACAAGCTAAGATAAAATATTACATGGGTATTTAAATGAAAATTATACAAGAAATTAATTTTTTTTGTTTTCTATAAATATGAAAAAAGAGAAATAAATCAAATTTCAATCCATTCCCGTCCTCTTAGCCTCAATAATATTAACTGTATCCTTGTAATTCCTGAATAAAGGTGTTCCATCCCAAGATCCAACTGCCATTTGTGCTCTGAATGTATCTGATGAGGTGTTATGTTGTATGAAATTGATTTGACAACAACCAACAGAAAATGCTTGCTCTGCATCAACAGATGTTGCTTAGTAATACAAAATGCGTTAAAAACTGTTATCTTCAGTAGAGAATATTAAAAAATACCTGGAGCTGAGCAAAAATCCAGACCCATCCTAGCTAAACTAGGGTGCTTTAGCTCACAATTGGCCCAGTATTGAATAATACTACCAGCAGCTTGGATTGCTGAATCTGGAATTGGTGGTTCATCCAGATAAACATGAATACTATCTGCTAATCCAATAGGTGCTGATAGACGGCTGGGCATATAATGAGAGTGATTCTATAATAAAGAATATTAGTATTGTTAATATA